>NW_008354274.1:1170270-1203496 GCF_000622305.1 Nannospalax galili | reverse complement strand
GAGAGGCTGATGTCAACCTCTGGCCTCCAGATGTGCAGACACCAGTGGACAAACCCGTACACACATGTGCTTACACACCACACACACACACACACATACAAAAATTAATTCAGGTTCAAGCTGAGGTTGGGCACCAATTTAAATTTCAGCATCTTTCAGGTCAGATTTCCAGACCGTGTGTAGCCATCCACTACGTTGTTCTGAAGGTTCTTATTTCCATACCAGAGACAGCTCAGAGAAATTTATGAACTTGCAACTTTTTCAGGAGAAAGAGAAGCAGTTGCGTGTATCCTGCAACCTGGCCAGGCTCTCCAAATGCCACCGATGACATATGATTTTCTCTACAGAGCAGTACAAGATGTGAGTTCTTACCCTCTCATGTGGCGCAGTGTGCTCTTCTGCCCTCCCAGTTCCTCCACATGATGATTTATGGTGTGAAACATCCAGAAGTCATTGCTACCTTTTAGAATATGAAAACATGTATTTACAGGCTTAGCTGCTCCTAGCAATAAGGAAAATATTTCTTGTTTTGACACAGTCATCACATTTACCTCTCAGAGAACTGACGAGCACCAGAGATCCTAAAGACATTAGAACACAGACAGGCTTTGCTCATGGGTACATGCTTTGCTCATGGGTACATTCTTGTAATTACATCTTTCTTTTTTTCTTTCAAGACAGGGTCTCTTATAGCCCAGGATGGCTTTGAACTTGCTATGTACCTGAGGATGACCTGGAATTTCTGATCCTCCTGCCTCTACCTCCTGAGTGCAGGGATCACAGGCATGTACCACCATGCCTGGTTAATGCAATGCTGGGGATAAATCCCAGGGCCTTGAGTATGCTAGACAAGGAGGGTCCTGAGTTTGAGGCCAGCCTGGGCTACATGAGACTCTGTATCAACAACAGAATGTGTTAGAAGGGTGGATCGCATGTTACATGTTCTTAGAACAAAAGCAAATACACAAGGAGACTTTTGAGTGTGCTGGCTGTGTTTATTACCTTGGAAGTTTAAAGAAAGGACAAAAGAACTCAGTGCTCCGAGCCCCACTGTACGGGGACCGTCAGATCTGTCCTGTGATCTGTCTGGAAGAGGGATGGCTGGATGACTGCCCACTAGGGAGGACCATGATAAAGCCAAGAAAAGAGGATGGATGTAGCCAAGCATCCTGTGTTGACTCAGAGGTCAGGTGTGAAGTTCACAAGCCCTTTTTCCAAATTGTTCCCTGTGGTCCTAGCTCACCAAACACGGGGAAATTTCTGGAGAAATCACAGAATAGCCACCAGGACTACTTGAGCAAAATTTAAAGTTTATCACAAAGCCATCGAAAGATCAATGAGTTTGTGATTGCTCAATTAATCTCCAGTACAGAAAACAAAAACTTTAGCCTCCACCTTTGTCTTTTCTAGTAAAATGGATTTGTGTGTGTGTGTGTGTGTGTGTGTGTGTGTGTGTGTGTGTGTTTGTGCATATCTGGAGGCCAGAGATCAACCTCAGGTGCTGTTCCTTGGGTGTTACCCACTATGTTTTTTGAGACAGAGTCTCTTACTGGTCTGGAGCTTAGCAAGTACACTAGGCTGTCTGTCCTATCTCCACCTCCCCATCACTGGGAGTACAAGTGCACACCACCGTGCCTGACATTTTTTCAGACAGAGTTTCCCTATAGCCCCAGCTGGCCTGGATCTTCCTATGTAAACAAGGCTGGACTTGATCTCACAGAGATCTGCCTACCTCTGCCTCTGCCCCTGCCTCCGGTGTGCTGGGATTAAAGGCATGTGCCACCATACCTGGCTCATCTGGCTTTTTAACTGGGGTTTTGGGGATCAGAATTTATGTTCTCATGTTTACACAGCAAGAATTTTATTAACTAAGCTAATTTCTGTCTTCTCTTATCTGTATTAATTACTTCTCTAGTTACTGTGGCCAGAATACCTGACCAAAACAGCTCGATGGAGGGAAGACTGCCTGGTTCGGTGTTTCAGAGGGTCCAGGCCATCCTGGCAGAGCAGCTCCTCTGAATGGGAGCCTGACTCTTGTTTGCTTTATGACTCAGGAACTGGAAGCAGAGAACTCGACAGGAACTAGAGGCTAGCATAACCTTCAAAAGTCTGACTCTTTCAGGTATGCCTCACTTCTAGAAGGTTCCATAAGCTCCCCAAACAGCACCACCAAGTGTGATCAAGTGTTCCAGTACATGGGCCTTTGATGGACAGTTCATGGTCACACAATAGCACTACCTCTTTTTAAAATTTTATTTATTTCTATTTGATGTATATGAGTTTTGCCTGCATGTATGAAAGGGAAGTCAGAAGAAAGTGTCAGATCCCCTGGAACTGGTGTTACACCAGTTGTTAGCTGCCATGTGGGTACTGGGAACTGAACCCAGGTCCTCTGGAAGAGCAGCCAGTGCTCTTAACCCCTGAGCCATCTCTCCAGCATCTCCACAATACCATCTCTTAGTTTTAAGACTTTGACCATTAAAAACTACTTAAAATCATAAAATACTTGGGAGATTAATAACATCCTATCACATGTTCTTAAACTCAGATTTTCCAGCGTTACATCAAAAGCAGAATTTCTGTAATAGGATATTTTTTAACACTCACGTGGAGACATCAAGAGAATCAGCAGGCTTTCTTTACAGGAGGAAGCAGGCAGGTTATGACCTACATCTCCAACAAACGGTCCAGAAAACATTCTAATTGGAGACACAGCTGTGAGACTCGAAGTCTTCCAGCACAAAGCTGCCCCAGCAGCTGAACTCAGATTCTCCTGACTCTCTGTATTGGACATTTGTGAGGAATTAAACTGAGGTGATGGGCAGGGAAGTTGAAAAGGCAAAGAGCACGCTTGCTTCAGGGTTGCTTGAGCCTGGTGTTCAAGAAGACTCGTTCACCAAGGCAGCTCTTCTAATTGGGGAGAGATGGGCAAGGCAGGCCGGCAGGAGGCAGGAGAAAGCTGGGGGTTCTAGAAGCTCTGCACAGTAGCAGCACATGGGGTGCGTGATTGTGTTCAAACTATTTTTAAGGATCTTATTTATTTTATGTGTCTGAGTGTTTTGCCTGTATGTATATAAGCACACCATGTGTGTCCAATGCCCACAGAGGGGCATCAGATCCCCTGTAACTGAAGTTACAGGTGGTTGTTACCCACCATGTGGGTGCTGGGAACTGAACCAAAAGTTCTCTGCAAGAGAAGTCAGTGCTCTGAACCACTGAGCCAGCTCTCCAGCCCACATGACTGTAGTTTATTTTTTGTCTGTTTGTATGCATGTGGATGTGCACGTGGATGTGTGTGTGCGTGGATGTGTGTGTGCGGCAGCCAGAGCTCAGCCTCGGGTGTTGTTCCTCGGGTGTTGTCTACTTGGTTTTTCTTCTTTATATGTATATCTGTGTGAGTGTCTCCCATGTGTGCTGGTATCCTCAGAGGCCAGAAGAGGGTGTTGGATCCCCTGGAGCTGGAGTTAGAGGTGGTTGTGAGCTGCTTGATGTAGGTACTAGGAACAGAACCTGGGCCCTCTGCAAGAACAGTGAGCATGCTTAACTGCTGAGCCATCTCTCCAGCCCTCTACTTTATTTTTTGAGACAGGGTCTCATTGGCCTGGAACGCACAATTTAGGTAAGCTGGCAGGCCAGCAAACCTCAGGGATCCGGTTGTCTCTGCCTCCCCAGTGCTGGAATTACAGCACATATCACCACGCTCAGGTTTTTACCTTGGTTCTGGGACTTGAACTCAGGTCCTCATGCTTGTAAAACAAGCATTTTGCTGACTGAACCATCCCCCCAGCCCTTATTTTTTCAGAGATTTGTCTGCTTTTCAGAGATTGTTATGAAAAAATTCTACAAAGGACAGTTGAGCCTGATGCGTAAGGAAGATGGGAATTAAATGCAGAGTTGATTTCTCTCAAGCTCTGGCATCTGTTGTGATAGGATTTGATAGCACATTTGATTAGATTTGAATCACACTTATACATATCTTGCAATTAGGAAGTCATGTTAGTTACTTCCCTCACCATCACTGTGACAACATGCTTGACCCAAGCAAGTTTAAAAAAGGAAAGGGTTCTTTTGGCTTACAGTTCCAGGAGATACAGTCCATGTGGTGGGGAAGGTATGGCAGGCAGGCGCAGGAGTCCCACTGCTCACAGTGCATCTGCAGTCAGGAAGCAGAGAGTGAACAGGAAGTGGAGCTGGGCTATACAGCCTCAAGGCCTGTGCACAGTGACCCACTTCTTCCAGTAAGGCTCCTCCTAAAGGTTCCACAACCTTCCTAAACACCACCACCGACTTGGAATCAAGTATTCAGACACATGAGTCTATAGAGGACATTTCATATTGAAAATGAACACAACAGCAGCTAAGCTTTCTTGGAGGGAACCATGACCCCGGGGGATTCTAGGGAGTTGCTCTGCCACTGAGCCACATCCCAGCCTCTCACTGAGGAAGTCTAGGCAGGAGCTCTACTTCTGAGACTCTAACAATTCAGGCTTCCTGCAGTGCACCCATCTGCCTGTCACAATGCCTTTGCAGGTTAGAGATTGCTTTCCAAATAGCTGACTACCTTGAATCTCACTGGCTCCCTCCCAGCTCAAATCCTGCTCTGCGTATAGAACCTATGATGGAGGTAAATGACAAGCCATTCCCAAGGAGGGGCCATTCTTCTCCCTGCCCCCAGGGGGTGCCCCATACAGCTCTGGATGAGTCTACCCCTGGCCCTGGGTCTCCTGGAGTCCATGGGACTCAGGTTAAGCCCACAGATGTTCTCTCCAAGCCACTCCAACATGCCCACATGCCAAAATAACCCTCTTTATGATCGACTCCTATGATAAAGCCTCTCCCTTCACCTCTTTTGCAGCCTGCCTAAAGGATCTTCCCACAAAACTTTAAGGCAGGAAAGTTTTAAAAATTGTTCTTTTTTAGTTGAAATACAAAATAATGGATTTCATTAAGATATTTTCATATAAATATACATTTATATCATTGTATTTTGCTGATATTTACTCTTCTGCTAACTCTCCCTCATCCTTCCTCCCCCTTCCCGCTGGCTCCATCTCCCTAGATAGCTCATTTCTTTCATGTCACACATATATATCCATACAATATATAACCACATAAAGTACATATCCATGCAATGTATACCCATGTAACATACCCATATAATATATTCATGAAATATGTATGCATGTAATATAGATCCATATGCTATACATATATATATCCATGTAATATATTCACATTATATATGTATCTGCTATGTGTCCATATGATATATATATACATGTAATATATTCATAGAAAGCATATATACTTATACTACATCTATATCACATATCTATGTAATGCATATTCATGTAATATATGTCCACATACTATCCATATGAATATATACTTATATAATATATATTCATTTAATATATCCATACAATTTACCTATATAATATATGCAGCCATGTAATACATATCTATGTAATGTATATCCATCTTATATATGTGTCCATATAATATGACCATGTATGTCCATGTAATATATACTCATAATATATATTCATTTAATATATCCATACAGTTTACCTATAATATATGCAGCCATGTAATACATAGCTATGTAATGTATATACATGTTATATAGGTATTCATATGATATATCCATATAATAGGTATTCATATATCAATAAAAATATATCCATGTAATATATTCCCATATAATATACATTCATGTAAAGCATATTTATGTAATATAGATAGCCATGCAATATCCATATAATATACCCATATAGTATGTATTCATGTAATGTATATATGTCCATATAATATACCTATATAATGTATGCCATGTAATATATATCTATGTGATATACCTGCATAATATATATACCAATGTAATATATATCCATGTTATACACATATCCATATAATATGCCCTATAATATATATCCATGTAATATATTCATAAAATATGTATACCCATGTAATATGTATCTATGATACTTATCCATGTAATGCATACTTGTGCAATATATATGTCCATGTACTATATATCTAATAAGACATATGCAAGTGACATATTCATATAATATGTACTCATGTAATAAACATCTACATAATGTATGTTCATGTAATATGTGTCTACATTATATATATCTATGAAAATGTATGTCCATATAATATATAGAAATGTATAGTTAAATTCAGCATAGGAGAAAGTGAGATATTTTTTTCTTTTTCCTATTACCCTCTCTTCTCCCTCTCTCCTTTATACCCCTTCCTTCCCCACACAGGCCCCCTCCATTCTCTATGTATATGTATTGACATGATATGTATATACACATTTGGATAGATCCCACACAGGGGAGGAGGCACTCAGCACTTCTCACGTCTGGCTTATTTCAACACAATGACTTCCAGCTCCACACACTTTCCTGCAACGACCTGATTTCACTCTTCTTTGCAGCTGACTAAACTCCACAGTGTGCAGGATATTTTCTTCATCCCCTCATCTGTTGATGGACACTCAGGCAGGCTCTCTGCTTCTTGTGATTAGTGCTGTGACACATACGGATGTGTAAGCGTCTCTGTAGCCCACTGACTCGGAGTCCTTCAGGTGTACACCCAGGGGAGATGCAGCTGGGTCGCATAAGATGGTTCTATTTTTAGTTGTCTGAAAAGCAAAGCAAGAGAGATTCCTTTTCAGTGTTACCTAACGACTCTGTGATGCAGTCTGGGGGTAAAGTCCTTTATCTCCCTCTGAATTGTGCACTCTGTGGGAATCAGGAACAGTAACACCTCGGTAAGGTATGTTCATACTGACATCTAGTCTGGAGTGACCATGAGCATCTATTAACTATTTTTGACAGAGGACGAATTTTGGCTGATGTTGAATGAATTTTTCCATCTGTGCCAAGCTCCCAGAAAGAATATACTTAAAGAAAATATCTGTTCAAACAGGAGAGACAATCTGGGCTACATGGGAATGGCTTCTTTGAAGTAAGCCCTCACTGCTGAAGACAGCTTCAGATTCTCAAAGGAACTGGCAGCGAACGTCTCATTAGAAAGCCTCAAAATCATAGACTACCTTCCAAAGGAAGCCAGGATTATCTAAGACATTTTAGGGAAAGGAGTGGCAATTTCTAAGTCTTGACTTTTTGATAAGCCATAACAGTTCAAAGAATAAGCTGGAATGCACCCAAGGATACGCACCTTTGTAAGTCCTGTGTGGCCAGACTGAATTCCAACAGATGAAGGAAAACTCAAGAATAGAAAGTTGTGACCCCAAAAGAGTCAAAAGCAATTGGGGTAGAAGTGGGGATGCTAGAGAGATGTCTCAGTCAGTAATACTTGAGTTCAGATCCCCAACACCTGTGTAAAAAGTTGGGTACAGTCATATGTGCCTATAAGCCCAGCCCTGGGGCGACAGACAGGTAGATCCCTGGGGATCACTGACCAGTCAGTCTAGCCAATGTGCAAGTTCCAGGACAGTGAGAGACCCTATCTCAAAACATAAGGCAGAGAATGACAGAGGAAGACACTCAACCTCAACCTCTGGTCTCTACATGTGCACGTGCACACGCGCGCGCGCACACACACACACACACACACACACACACACACACACACAGAGACTGTGTCCCACAACCTAAAGCCACATGAGCCTGGACGGTGATTTGAAGATGAAGTTTCAGCCTCTGTGGAACTTATCACTGATAAATAATGGAGCAGAAACCCTTTGGACTGACTGAAAAGAAAGCTAGGTCCTAAAGCCATCAATGGCAAGTGTCATTTAGAAATATTCAGGAAAGAATGCACTTTGCTTTATCTGAACTCTATGCAGAGATCCATCATTAACAAAAGAGACCTTTTCTAATGCTTTGAAAAAAATTTTTAAGGGGCTGGGGAGACAGTCATTGAGTAAGGTGCTTGCCATGCAGTCATGAGCTCAGTGGTTAAGAGCACTAGCTGCCCTTGCAGAGGACCACAGTTCAATTCCCAACACCCACATGATGGCTACCAACCATCTTTAACACTAATTCTGGGGATCCAATGCCTTCTTCTGGCCTCCACAGGCATTGAATGACCTGGGTGTACTTACATGTATGCAGACAAAACATTCATAGGCATAAAAAATAAAAATAAATAAATGTTTAAGAAGCTGGGTGTGATGACCAGCATTTGTAATTCCAGCCCTGAGGAGGCAGAGACAGGAGGATCCCTGGGGTTCACTGGAGAGCCAACCTAGCTTAATCAGAGAGCTCCTGCTGGGTTCAGAGCTCTGTCTCACAAGACAAGGTGAACAATTCCTGAAAAACAATAGATGAGTTGTCTTCTGATCTCCACACACATGTGAACACATGAATATGCATGCACTGGGGAAGGGGGATTTGTAATTTATATTTCTATTTAAAGCCATTTCTATGAGAGTAAAATTAGGAGATGGAGAGATGGCTCAGTGGTTATCCTGCTCTTAGAGAGACTGGAGTTTGAATCCCAGCACCCACGTTAGGTGACACACAACCACTTATAACTCCAGCTCCAGGGATCTGATACTCCCTCCTGGCCTCCACATGTACATATACTCATATGCATGTGCGTGCGCACACACACACGCACACACTCACACACACATGCACACACACACAAAACAAATCAAGAAAAAACTACACATTTATAGGACTTTATTCTAGTTTTTTGCACCCCTTCCAAGGTAATTCTTTTTCTTTATTTTTTCTATTTTATAATTTTTTTCAATTTTCAGATAATCCACTGAATCCAAATAGTGCAGCCCAGATGTGCATGTGGTGGAGGGGGGTCATCCACTGAAGCGTGGGCAACATAACCCCTAAAGAAAAGTCATTTTCCCTCCCCCAGCAGCCGTCAACTATAAATAGCTCCTCAGCTAGAGGTGGGGTCCCCCAGGGACCCTCCCCCATTCAGGAGTAGTTCTTGTTCATCATTTGGTTGGCAATAATTAAGTGCCCACAGTATGATTTGCATATTAACATCTGTTTCAGAGCACCTAGCGGCACGAAAAGAGATTTCTCTAGATGGAAATTGAGCTGATGTTTTAGAAAAAGCAAGGCTGGGGTGGGGATGTGGCTTTGAATCAGTGCCTGCCTAGCATACACAGAGCTGGTGTGTGACGCTATTTCTGAGGAGATGTCAGCTAACATCTATTTATCCCAGATAGGGAACCAAAACAACAGACCATAGTCATTACCACCAGAGACGGCTCAACAGTTAAGAGCACTTGCTGCTCCTGCAGATGACACGAGTTCAGTTTCAAGCCCATGTCAGGTGGCTCACAACTGCCTATAACTCTGGCTCCAGGGGATTTGATGCCCTTTTCTGGCCTCTTCAGGCGACTGCACCCTGTGCACATACATACAGATATACAGACCTGCACATACACAAAATTAAAATATTTTTAAAGGCAATGGCTGCCAAACGTGTTGGTACATGCCTTTAATTCCAGCACCTGGGAGGCAGAAGCACAAGGATCTCTGTGAGATCGGGGCCAGCCTGGTTTACATAATGAGTTCCAGACCAGCTGGGGCCTCAGGAGGATCCTGTCCCAAAAATCAAAAAAGAAAAAAAGGCAATGTCCCTGCTCTAGTGGGACTAAGGACCCTAGCGGAAGAGGAGTGACATGCAAATGTTCTTCTGGCTGATAAGAGCCTTGGAGAAAGGTGAAGCAGGCTAAGGAATAAGAAAGTCCCTGGATTGTAGGAACAGATAAATATTGCTATTTTGGGTCTTTTGTTATGTTTTGTATTTTTATTACATGTTTGAAGATTTGTCTTTAGATTTTTAATCATGCATTTATGAGGGGTGTGCCCATGAGTGTAGCACCTGTGGAGGCCAGAAGAGGGCATTGGATCCCCTAAAATAGGAGTTACAGGTGGTTATGTGCCACCTGATGTGGATGCTGGGAACCAAATTCAGGCCCCCTGTAAAAGCAGTAAGTGCCCTTAACTACTGAGCCACCTCTCTAGCCCCAACATTTGTAATTAGTGTGTGTGTGTGTGTGTATGTGTGTGTGTGTGTGTGTGTGTGTGAATACACTTGAGGACATGCCACAGTACATACTGAAATCAGAGGACAACTTTTGGGAGTTGGTTCTCTGCTTCCACTATATGGGTCCTGGGATCCACCTCAGGTCATCTTTACCATCAGCAGCAAGCACGTTTACCCCCAGAGCCACCTAACAGGCCCATCATTGTTATTTTGCAGGGAGAAGCTTGTCTGTGAATGTGACACTTAAGCTGAACTATGGAGGTAATGAGGGAGTAACCAAATGAAGAGCCTGAGAGAGCAAGTCCACAGCAAGAGCCTGCCTGGCCCTTCAGGGAACAGCGGAACCAGAAAGAATGGCTGAGGCTGAATGAACCAGGGGAGCACTGGGGGGACAGGTGAGAATACGCAGAGGCTGAGCCATGTGTAAGACTGTCAGCCTTTAGTCTGAATGGACAGGGAGCTGCAGGGCTCTGAGCACAGGAGAAGAGAGCCAAAAAGGACACCAGACACCGTCTCCGTGAATTTCTTGTCACTGTGACAGAAAACCTGACAAAAACAAGTTAAGGGAGAGGGATTTAATAATTATGTTTTGTTGTTGTTGTTTTGATTGGTGTGGTATGCCTGTGATGTGTGTATGTATATGTGTGTGTGCATGTGTGTGGTATGGTGTGTGTATGTGATATGTATGTGGTATGTGGTGGGGGTGGTGTATGGTATGTATGTGGTATGTGATGTGTGTTGTGTGTGGTGTGTTGTGTGTGTTGTGTATGGTATGTGGTGTGGTGTGTGTGTGGTATGTGCTGTGTGTGGTACATATGTGGTATGTGTGTGCTGTGTAGTGTGTGTGTGGTATGAATGTGTGATGTGGTGTGCTGTATATGTGGTATGTTCTGTGTGGTATGTATGTGTTGTATGGTGTGGTGTGTGGTGTGTGTAGGGGGTGCTTGTCCATGTGTGCATGTGGAGGCTGGAACTTTGGGAGTCCTCCCCTAGCACCCTCCACTCTATTGCCTTGAAGCAGGGTCTTTCACTAAAGCTGGGCTGGCCAGTGAGCTCCCAGGATCTGCCCGCCTCCACCCCAACACTGCGGTTACACATGGCTACACCGCCTATTTTACTGGGCTCTGGGGATTTGAACTCAGGTCCTCGTGCTTGCACAGCAAGCACTCTGACCTACTGTGGCTCATGGTTTTGAGGATATAGGCCATCATGGTGGGAAGGCATGGCAGAGTTCACAAAGCCAGAAGTGTGCCCGCCTTGGCCCCCTGGCTCCACATATCCTGATAGGTCAGAAAGTAGAAAGCAGGGCCCAGAAGTAGAGACAGGTATAGACAGCAAGACCAGCCCCCAGGGATCCAATTCTGCAAGCCGGGCTGGTCTCAAGAGTTCCATAATGGTTCAAAACAGCGCCACCTGCTGGGAACCAGGTGTCCAAAGCATGAGACTGGGAGACATCGCATATTCACACCTGATGGACACACTGGAATCCTTTGAGTGACAGGTGCGGCTTCTGCCTTGGGCTGTGAAGGAAGTTGTGAGAAGTGGGAAGACTTTGCAAATGCTCTGAAGGGCCAAGGGGACCCATGTCAGATTGAACATCAGTTCTGAGGGACAGAGATGCCAGAGTGAGATGTTGCTATTGGCAGAATCAGGAAGGGCCAAGAGAGACACTGGCTCATGGACAGAAGACCAGGGGCTCCCTCTGAATGGGGCTGGCGTGAAGATGCCTCTAAGACATAGCCAGGAGGGGGCAAGTGAATTTTCTGCTCTGGTTTAGCATAGAAATGAGCAGAGAGGGGCTGGGGATGTGGCTAGCTGGCAAAGTGCCTGTCTAGCATGCATGAAGCACCATGTTCCCTTCCCAGCACCCAATAAACCAGGTGCAGTGATGTACTCCCAGCACTTGGTAGGTAAAGGCAGGAGGACCAGAAATTCATCGTCATCTTTGGCTACATAGTGAGTTTGAAGTCAGCTGGGGCTACCTGAGACCTTTCTTATAAAAGGATTGAGGGGAGGAGACAGGAGGGGAGGGGAGGGAGGGGAGGGGAGGGAAGAAAGGGAAAAGGACTCAGCTAGGTTTGTGAGACTGAGAAGGCATTGATGGGAGACTGCCATTTGCTGCCGTGAGCCAGTTAGGAAGAGCAGAAGTGGGGAGCCTGGGCAGATGAAGGGGGGCCCCGGAACACCACAATCTGGAATGTGGGAAAAGCAAAGTCGAGAGAAAAGTAAGCTGCCAAATAAACGAGCAGGAGGTAGGAAGGGAAGAGGTATGCATCTGAGCGGACAAGTGAGGACAATCTTGCAGACAGGAGAGAGTGAAGAGTTTCTAGCACAATTAGCAAGGTCAGAAAAGGAGGAGGAATGACAGCGACGTTTAAGCTCATGGGTCCATGTGCACACATCTACAAATACTCCAGACTCACACATGCAGGCACACACAGACATAAGCTCATACACACAGATAAAAAGTCACACACACAAACTCATATAAAATCAAACATACCCAAACTCACGCAAATTCACAAACTCACACATAAACCCCCACACATAAACCCTTTTACATGCACATAGATACACACACATATTCAAACACAAACACACAGAAACAAACTCACACTGACATACACACAGATACAAACTCATACACATAGAAATACGGACAGATACAAACTCATACACACAAACTCATACAAAATCAAACACACACAGCTAAGTTGGTTGGCTCACAGATACACAAACTCTCACATAGACACACACAAACTCTAACACATACACACAAAAACATACACAAAACACACACACAATCTTGTACACACATACACACACAAAGTCACTCACACTTATGTCAAAATTGCTCTGTGATGCACAGATACAGGAAATACCACCTGCATTGATTTTTCTAAGAAAACAATAAAATCCTGGCTCCTGGGGCTGCAATCAGTAACACATTTGCCATGCAAACATGAGGACCTGAGTTTGGTTCCCAGGTCTCACGTAAAAAGCTGGGCTTGGTGGTAAACACCTATAATGCCAGGGCTGGGAAGAGATAGGCAGATCCCTGGGGTGCTAGCCAACCAACTTAGCCAAGTAAGTGTGCTCTGGATTCAGTGAGAGATCCTAAGTCAGAAAATAAAAACATTTGAAGAATACACTGTGTGTTGACCTCTGGCCTTTGCACACATGCCCACACATGTTCACATACATCCACATGAACACATGTACACATGAACAACATAAAATACCTGAACAAATGGGCTTCCATAAACAGGTGGGAGTACAGACGGGCTCACAGACCCCAGTCCTAGCATAGATGAGCCACAACAGTCCTATGAGATGGGCAATACCCAAAGTGTCCCTTAGTGATGGGGAGACTGAGGCACCACGTTACTGAGTTCCTACAATCACATCGCCAACAACGGGGCAGCTATGGAGACACGTGTGTCTGCCTCTGATCCCACCGTGGGTAGATGTGACTCAGGCCTGACTCAGGCCACTGTACCCAGTGTTAAAGTGTCAATGCATATGGTGGTATCAGTGATGCCAAGTCCTCTTCTAAGCCCCCTGCTTTCTTCCTGAAGCTTCTGGCTCTGCCATTATTGACCTTCTTAATGACAAGACTGTCCATGGTCAGTTGAGCACACAGCCATGACAGTCGATTTTTTATTCTCACCGACCCCAAGTTCGGCAGCCGTTACCATCCTAATTATTTACTTATTTATACACATCCTACAATGATCCTAAAAGGGTTTTTAGATAACTAAGCATGTGAGAATCCCATAAATTAATGAAGAAGTTATAAATGGGTGACATTAAATCTTTAAACAGAAACCAGAAGGTCTGGGGCATACTTGTGTGAGGTTATTAATTTGATTTCTTTCTCTTTCCAATACTTAAACAAGGCAAATAACTCAGCTTCAGAAATAGCCAGAGGTGGGCTTGTCAGCCATCTAGTTAAGCACCTCTAAATCCTGATGGAGTATGAAGGGATCATTCCATGATATTGCCTAATCACCCCCTTCTGCACAGCAAATTATTTGAGAAATGCAAAAGATGATCAAACTCAATCATCATATCCAGGGAACTGGTAACCACCGAAGAAACCATTTCTAAAGAAAGTTGTCACTTAAGAAGTGTTGCAGCAGGAGTGGGCGGGGGCACACCTGCAACCCCAGCATCCGGGAGGAGTGGCAGGGTCACACCTACAACACTGGTCAGTCAGCCTGGGCTATTGAGACCCTGCCTAAAGAAAGAAAAAAATGAAAAAAGAAATATCAAGGAAGGGGTGGAGGAAAAGAAGGAAGGAGGGGTGGGGGAGACGCTGAAGGGAGTGTCATTCACACAAATGTCTTGGAGCCTCAAAGGGCATTAGAAATCAGCACCATGGCTAGAGCCAGAAGATGCCATTACCAGGAGTACAGCTGGGAAAAGGCAGGCATTACAAAGCAGGGAAGCGAGGGATGGTGATGTAGCTTGGTTGGTATAGTGATTGCTTAGCACACATGAAGTCCTGGATTCCATCCTCAGCACTACATAAGATATGTCTCAAGAAAAAGCACAAGAAAGAGATGGGGTGAGGAAGGAAGGAAGAAAGGAAGAGGGGGGAGGGAGGGAGGGAGGGAAGTTAGTTTCCACAGTGTGCTTGCCTCTGTAGAGCAACCTTTCCTTCCCATATCTGTCCCCTTCTCATGTCTGGCTTGCCAGCCTCCCCTGACCATACACTTGAGACCCTCCTGGCCTCCCCATGACCTTCACTCCCCTCCCCAGCCCTGTTCACAATCCAGGATGAAATGATTTACTATGGGCAGTGCCACTTTGTCCTCTCAAAGCAGAAGCTCTGAAGGATCTGGATCTGGGGTGTGTGTGCGTACAAGTGTGTGTATGTGTATGCATACGGTGTATATGTGGTGTGTGTGGTATATGTATGTGGTGTGTGTGGTATGTATTGTATGTTGTGTGGTGTGTGGTATGTGTGTGGCATGTGTGTGATGTATGTGGCATGTGATGTGTGTGGCATGTGTGTGATGTGTGTGGTATGCCTGATGTGTGTGGGGTATGTGTGGTGTGTGTGTGGTATGTTTATGTGGTATGTATGTGTGATGTGCGTGTAATATGTGTGGTATGTATTTGTGTGTGGTGTGTGTGTGGTATGTTGTGTGGTGTGTGTGGTGTGTGTGATATGTGTGGTGTGTCTGTGTGGTATGTGGTGTGGTGTGTGGAGGGGTGTGCGTTTTGTGTGTTTACACGTGTGACTCATGCATGTGCACATGTGTGTTTGTGTGCTTGTTGTCTGTGCATGTGGGGGAAATGCCAGTCTCTGGTGTCCTGCCTCTGGCGCATCCCTTGTTTTTTGAGACAAGGACTCACAGAACCTGGAGCTCTCCGACTCAGCTGGACCAGCTGGCCTGTGAGTCCCAGAGACCCTCCTGTCTATGCCTCCCAAGCGCTGGGATTACAGGACATACCGAGCCTGGGTTTTTTACAGGTTCTGTGATAAACTCAGAGCCTTACCACCTGAGCCGTTCCTAGTCCACACATTCGCTCTCTCCTTACCACTGTTGTATTTCTTTTTCACTTTGCACAGGCTGACACATGCTAAGGGCTCAGTAAACACATAAGGAATGAGCAGATGACTGAATGACATATGGTGATAAGCCAGGAGAGGGAGTGGGGATGCCAGCCCCTCTTCCTCCGCCGGGAGTCTCAGACACGAGGTATCACCATCTTTTACAATTTTTCATTTTGGTTTCTGGAAGCAAAAACAAAGTGGCAAATCAATAAATAGAAAGTCAAGCTTGGCCTTGCTGAGAGAGAGGGATTTTCGCAGCACTGTGAAGGACAAGGTTGGAAGGATGAAATAAGGTCTGGATATGGGCTTCCATAAGAGCTGTAGCTAGGAAATCTATGCTACAGACACCCAGATGGACAAGGGGACAACCTGGGGAGAGCGGAAGCCAGATATGCACACAGATGGTCATTTGATTAGCAATGACACTCTTCAATAAATGCTGCCGCAGCCTTGAGCCCCCACATGGGTCACATTCATCCTGACACCTGCCTCAAATAGAAGATTTTATATCTGAAGGAACTGAGGAGATGGCTCCGGGATAAACTGCTTGCCACACAAACAGGAGGACCTGGGATTGATCCCTCAGAACCCACATAAAGAGCCAGGCACGGAGGTGCACATTTATTACCCCAGTGCTGGGGAAGCGGAGATGAAAGGACCCCTGGGTGCTCTGGCCAGACTGGTTAGCCTAATTGGTGAGCTCAGGGTCTGTGAGAGACCCTGTCTCAAAACAGAAGGTAGGGAGAGATAGAGGAAGACACCTGACATCAATCTCCTGCCTCCACATGCACACACATGGCTGGACATGTGCATACATACACAACACACAGATTTTCATCTGAGATGTGTTAATCTAAAGGTGAGGTAAAAACCAAAGACAGCTTCCAGAAGAAAACAGAGTATACTGTTTTCTGGACACTGGCATATGTGGTAAGTGCTTACTTAATGAAAACACAGAAAGGAGCCCTTTTCAAGGATAGTGTGTGCTGGTTAGAGTTTGTCAACTTGACTCAAACTAGATACACCTAGAGAGAGGGAGGGATTTCCTCCATCAGATTGGACTGTGGCCATGTCTATGAGGCATTTTCTTGATTGCTAATTGATGCAGGAGGGCCCAGCCCACTGTGGTGGTGCCATCCCTAGGCAGGTGGGCCTGGGCTGTACATGAAAGGTAGCTGAGCAAGGAGAAATAAGCCAGTAAGCAGCGTTCCTCCATGGTCTCTGCTTCAGTTCCTGCCTCCAGGTTCCTGCCTTGAGCTCCTGCCTGACTTCCCTCAATGAGGGACTGTCACTTCAAAGTGTAAGATGCAAGTTGGTTTTGGTCAGTGTTTTCTCACAGCAAGAGATTAAGTAGGACACCTTGAGCTTGAAAATAAGAGCTCTTGTGAGGCACAGTGGCCCATGAATGTACTCCCAGCATGCGGGAGACTGAGACAGGAGAATGAGGGTGAGTTTGAGGTCAATCTGAGCTTCACAGTGAGTTCTATACCAGCCTGGGTTATTTAATGAGCTCCTGTATCAAAAAACATTAAAAAAAATTACAAAACAAAAGCCCTGCTCATCATACAACATCAAGGGAGAGAAGACAGTGCACAGACGTGTACAAGACATTCGCAGTCACAGCTTGAAAGGACTCGTGTCTGTGAAGAGAGAAAGGCTCACACAAAAGGAAACTGGGTGATAGGATTGAACACCTTATAAAAGAAGATATCTGATTCTTCAAATCCTCTATAAGCACAGAAAATGTGCTCACTGCTAAAAAGTAAACTAAAACCACTATGAAATACAACTTTGTATCCATCAAAGTGGGTAAAACTTCTTTTTTGGTGCTGCCACTGGGGACTGAACCCAGGGATTTGTGCATGCTAGGCAAGTCCTCTACCACTGAGCCACACCCCCTGCCCCTCACTGGGGGATTCTAGGCATGCTCTCTACCACTGAGCCACACCCCCTGCCCCTCACTGGGGGATTCTAGGCATGCTCTCTACCACTGAGCCACACCCCCAGCCCCTCACTGGGGGATTCTAGGCATGCTCTCTACCACTGAGCCACACCCCAGCCCCTCACTGGGGGATTCTAGGCATGCTCTCTACCACTGAGCCTAGCATGTATGGGGGCCCATGGATGTTTGGATTCAGAAATCAACTGATAAGAAGGGTAAGAAGCTGCGATTTTTCTGCAACTCAGTGAAATTGTAATCTTTGTAAATTATCAAAAGTTGAAGCAGGTTGGAAAACTTAAGAGATGACTATGGCTCTGCCCTCACGACGTGACTGATCCATTCATGTAATTAGTGATACGTGGGTTAATGGCTTATTAAAGAATGGCTTATTAATGCTGTCCGAAGCTAGTTTGGCTGGATCTGCTACACATTTCACCTTTTAGGATTCTGTGCCTTATCCTGCCTCAGGACTCTGCCAGCAAGGCAGCCATCACAGGGTGTGGCTCTTGACCTTCGATCAGAACTCTGAGCCCAAACAAACTTCCTGGCTCTGTAACTTACCCAGTCTGTGGTAATTGTTGTTAGCAACAGAAAATGGACTAAGTCCATGGCCATACCACCCTGACTATGCCCAATCTCATCTGATCTCAAGAGCTAAGCAGAGTCTGACCTGGTTAGTACTTGGATGGGAGAAAATGGACTGAGTTTCAAAGTCTGTGACTGAGAACAGTGACCCAGGGTTGGAGAGTATGATCCTCTGAGCAAAACAGCCACCATCTTCATCAGATCAGCTGTGCCTGCTTGCAAGAGACCATCATGATTGGGCTTGTTGATATTGGCATTCCCTCAGAGAACGAGAAGGTGGGAGGGTCACTGGACGCTCACCCGAGATTCCAGGAAGTCCTCCCAGATCATTTGTGTGCAATTTGGTCCTAACTGTGCATTGCCTTGGGGTGCTAGACTGTATTGTTCGGAGAAGGTTTGCTGAGGGGCTCCATCCATGTGATGTGGGGGAGTCATCATCCAGGCTGGTGAAGACTTTTCAGTGTGACTGTTTTGGGATCCCCCATGCTCTGTAAGTAAACCCAATTATACTTATTGGTTTCCCCCAAGGTGAACTTTGGTGGAATCGAACTTTGGTTTGCCCTGGGGACATTATGACAAGGGGGCAGATGTTGTTGACGTCTCTCTCCAAGGAAGGGAAATGAACAAAGTTAATGGGTGAGCATTGTTTGGGAGGTTTTTTTATTATTATTTTGAGGCGATTGGAGCCCCAAGTATGTCCAAATGTCCAGCAAATGGGGGGAGACCTAGGGCGGAGGCTGAGTTCACGGCAGACGTAGACTTCAAAGGCTTCAGGCACAGGAGAGATCCTAAGTACATGAAAATGGGCTGGGGAGACAGATCAGCCACTGAAGTGTTTGCCATGTAAGCATGAAGACCTGAGTACCATCCCCAGAATTTAGACTAAAAAGTCAAACATGGTAGTGTGTGCTTGTAATCCCAGCACACAGGAGATGGAGACAGGTGGATCCCTGGTGCCCACTGACTACCCAGCCTAGCCTAGACTAGTGAGAGATCCTGTCTCAAGAAATGGTGGCCGGGGAGGGGCGGGGCTGGAGAGATGGTTCAGTGGTTAAGAGCATTTGTTGCAGAAGATCTGGGTTTGATTCCCAGCACCCACATAATGGCTAACAACTTGCCATAACTCCAATCCCAGGGGATCTGACACCTTCTTCTGACCTCTGAGGGCATTGCACAGTATAGATGCACTTACACACATGTAAGCAATGCACTCATACTCATAAGATAAAAATAATAAAAAATTTAAAAGTATTTTTAAAAAGGAACAAGGTAGGGCTAGAGAGATAAATCAGTGGGTACAGCTCTTACCACGTGTGATGGCTAAATAGCTGTCAACTTTGCACGCCTGGGAAGAGGGGCCCTCAACTGAATTTCTTCCATCAGATTGACTTATGGCCATGTCTGGGCATTTTCTTGATCACTAATTGATGTAGGAGGGTCCAGCCCAGTGTGGGCTATGCCATCCCTGGGCAGGTGGGCCTGGGCTGTATAAGAAAAGTAACTGAGGGAGCCAGGGAACAGTGTTCCTCCATGGTCTCTGCCTCAGCTTCTCCCTCCTGGTTCCTGCCTGAGCTCCTGCCTGACTTTCCTTGGTGATGGACTCTGGCCTGTAAGCCAGATAGACCCCCAAGTTGATTGTTTTATCACAGCAACAGAAACAAAACTAGAACACCATGCAGGCATAAGGACGGGATGTCAATCCCCGGCACCCACATAAATGCCTGGCAGGTATGACTGCCGACCTGTAATTCCAGTACTCCTCCACAGACGTGGGGTTCCCAGAACAAACTGGCCAGCTAAACTAGCTGAATCATCAGGCTCTGGGTTCAAGTGAGAGAACTTGCTGAATTATATATTGTGGAGAGCAATCAATCAAGACACCCAATGTCAACCTTTCACCTCCACACACACAGACACTTACAAACTCACATACACACATGAACACACACATGCATACATGCATGTACATTCACACCACATACACATGCAAAAACCCAAGGTGGACAGTACACACAACATGACACACAATGTTGTCCTCTGACTTCCACATACACATATATGTGTATTGTCAAACACACCTGCCCCACACACATATGAACACACACATACACACACTCATCAATTAATTGTCACATTAATTGTGAAATTTGAATAGACTATTATGAGGTCATAGAACTGTGGGAAGTGGACTTTGCTGGAGGAAGTCTGTGATGGGTCTATCTTACCCTGACTGGTTCTGGATACTTTCTCTGCTTCATGTCCACCATACAGTGAGCAGCTCTTCTCTACCATGCTGTTCCACCATGACACTCTGCCTCACCACAGACCAGAAACAACACAACAATCAGCTGTCAATGTCTCTGAAACCATGTGCTAACTTAAATTTTTCCTCTTTGGACGTTTTTTTTTTCTCAAGACCTTGTCATAGCATAAAAAGCAGAGTCACAGCCAGAAAGATGACTCAGCAGTTAAGAGCACTGGCTGCTCCTGCAGAATACCCAGGTTCAGTTCCCAGCACCTACATGGCGGCTAACAACCATCTATAATGTAACAGCATCTCCAAGGAATCTGATGCCCTCTTCTGGCCTCCGCAGGCACTGCATACACATGGTGCAGGTAAAAATAAAATTTTGAAAGGCAGAGTCACGTGATTAGCTGCCCAGTGGTCCTGATCTCTTCCCTATCAATTTGTTCTAAATTCTCCTCATTCAAAATGAATTGAGACACCAAAGCACCAAAAAAAATGGATTGGGGAATATTTTATCTGTTCTTGTCTAGAGATGGGCTGAAAGGTCATTTCAAGTAATTATCACCCTGATAATTGAGCAGATGGCAAACTCCAAATCCCACATCACCACCTGTCAGTATCTCCGTAGATGATTCACCTTCATGCCTGAGCAATTTATTCTGACTAGATTTTATTTCATGATAGCCACTTATACTTTCCAAGGTGCTCAAGGAAGCATGCGTGTGTGTGTGTGTGTGTGTGTGTGTGTGTGTGTATGTGAGTCTGTGTCTGTGTGTCTGTGTCTGTGTCTGTGTAGGCCAGAGGACAACCTCAAGTGTTCTTCCTTGGGAGCTATCTACCTTGTGTTTAGAGACAGGGTCTTTCACTGGCCTGGAGCTTACCAAGTAGGCTAGGCTGGCTGGACAGCAAGTCCCAGGACTCTTCCTGTCTCTACCTCCCCAGTGCTGGGTTATAAACTACACCACCATGCTGACTTTTTAATGCAGCTTCTGGAGATTGAACTTAGATCCCCCTGCTTACAGTGTTCAAGGCTGATGTTTAATTTCTGCTGTTGAGTTTTTTTAAAAAAACACTTTAAGGGATTGGAGAGATGGCTCAGTGATTAAGAGTACTGGCTGCTCTTGCAGAGGTCTCAAGTTTGGTTCCCAACACCCACATGGTAGTTAACAGCCATCTGTAACTCCAGTTCCAGGGGATCTGATGTCCTTTTCTGGCCTCTGCAGGCATTGCACACATGTGGAACTGAAGCAGAAACCATGAAGGAATGCTGCTTGCTGGCTCACTCATGCTTAGCTGGCTTCCTTATATAGCCCAGGCCCACCTGCCCAGGGAAAGTGCCACCCACAGTGGGCTGGGCTCTCCTGCATCAATTAACAATCAAGACAATCCCCACAGACATGCCCACAGGCCAATCTGATGGAGACAATTCCTCAGCCAAGGCTTTCCTCCTAGATGACTGTAGGCTGTGTCAAGTTGACAATAAATGCTCATTGGGACAAAGGGCAGGCACTTTGCCAAGTGAGCCATTGCCCCAGACAACACAGCTACATCTTATTCATTCTCTCCTCTCTCCTACAGCAGCCGCCCTCTGCTCTGCATGGAGGTTTTCTCCCACTATCTACACAACTATGACTGAAGTGGTAGCAGCACACACAGGGTAAGTCTTCAGTCCATTGCTCTCTGTAATTTAATAAACTGATCCAAGTAAGAAACAGACTTCATGGCAGGGAAAACTCCTCTTACATTGCCATCCTGGCTACCATTTTCTTTGTCTTCTGTGTCTCTGTGTGCACATGTGGTGTGTGTGTGTGTGTGTGTGTGTGTGTGTGTGTGTGTGTACATGTGTGGCTATAGCTATGTGCATGTGTGGAGGCCACAGGTGGATGTTGCTTCTCTCTTACTTTTTGAGACTGGGTCTCTCTCTGAAACATTCCTGCCAGGCTGGCTGCCCAGTGAGCTCTGGAGATTGAACGGTCTCCACCCTCCTCCTCCTCTCCTGCCTAGTGCTGGGATTTCAGGTGTAAGCTGCTGTGCTTGGCTTTTAAATAACTGGTAGGGATCAGTATCAGGTCCTCATGTTTGCACTTTACCCACTGGGTCATCTCCCTGGCCCAATTTCCCTTATATTCTTTTACCTTTTAGTTTAGTCCTTTAAATTTTTTATGTATTTTTATTTTATATTAGTGTTTTATCTACATGTATGTAAATATACCAGTGTTGTTCAATACCACAGAGGCCAGAAGAGGACATTGGATTCCCTAGAACTGGAGTTAAGGATGGTTGTTAGCCATCATGTGGGTACTAGGAACCAAACCCAGGTCCTCTGTAAGAGCAGCCAGTGCTCCCAACTGCTGAGCCATCTCTCCAGCCTTACTTTATTTATGTGTGTATGCAGACCAGAGGGACATCAGATCTCATGGAACTAGAGTTATAGGTGGTTGAGAGTTGACCAATGTGGGTACTGAGATCTGAACTCCAGTCCTCTGGTAAAGTGGTAAGCTCTCTTAACCTTTGAGCCATCTGTTCATCCCCTTCTCGAGTCCTTGGATTAGAATTATAAGGGAGTCCTTATACTATGTAAGTCAATCTCTCTGCAAGAAGCCAACAACCCAGCCTACCAGGTACTACCTCTGTGGATGGGTCATTACATGGAGAGGGGGATCCAAACAGTCCATTCACTCTGAATAAACAAGAGACAGCTATGGAAACGGCAGCCCATAATCACTTAATTTGAAGCAGATCCAGGTCTGGATATAAGCACTTCTGATTTAAAGACAAAAGGCACTTAAAAGCAGTTGCCAGAATGTTCTTTCAAGTCAATGAAGTCATTCAGTCTATGAAAATGACTAGTTTTTGAAAGTAATTTAGTCCCAAGTAAGAAGAGAAAAAAATTTAAACAGCATTCATAGAAAGAAACAAAACAAAACAAAATAATCCAGTCACTTAGGATTTTCCGTGATTGCATTTGTTTTCTAATCTATGTTTCCAACACATTGGCGCATTCGTCAATTCATTCTGCAAACTCGGAATTTTAACCTCCTTTAGCATTAGACAAATCCATATGTATTTGGGACGAGGAGAGGAGGGATAAAAATACTCCCAAACCAGGGCCCAAACCACTAGATTCTCATCTTTCCAGCCTCCCTTGCTCCTCAAGTTCACACACGTGACCAGTCCTCACCAATCAACGTGTGCCTCATGTTGCATGAGCTTTTCCTGGGGGAGAAATGAACAAATGTCTCCTCACCCCAGATAGGGCACCAACAACAGACTAAAGCATTGATTCCTCCAAAGTCCATCTTGGTCAGTCAGTGAGTTTAGTGGGCTTGCTTACAGAGAACACTCCCAGGGCTCACTTATAGGACCATGGGTAACCCCCAAACAGCTACATCATCACAGCATCCCACCCCATCATAGGTGGTGACCTCATGAAGGCTGCATCATGGAGCCCCCCTTTGAGTCAACGTTCCACTCCCTACACACTCCAGAATCTCCCAAGATCCCTTGCAGCTGGGGGAGGGCAGGAGGGAGGATGGCTGGAATCCCAGTGAGGGTCCTGTGACCCTCCCCTCCTCCTTTTACTTATGCAGTCACCAGCTCCAGCTCCATTCCACAGACCTGGTACCTCTGTATTATTTTGCTTATTTTGTTGCCATGGCTACTGAACCAAGATAATCTCTACTTCAAGATGGCAGAACTGGGCTGATCCTGTTCTGCCTGGAGGAAGGAGTCATAGTACAGCACTGTGAACAACCATATTGCTAATTGCCATCAGTAGGATGTACCCTCTGCCAGTGTGGCTTAAGCATCCCAGGGCAACATGCCAACACATGTAAAAAAGACAAAGTTCAGCTGAGAAATGTCTCCTTATGGCTCTTTTCTACGATAACCACAGAGACCATTTCAGGATGATCTGTCTCAGCCTTCTGGTATAGATACAATGACAGCAATTATCAAACACGGCTTTGGGGTCCAGGGTTTCTATTCGCTGGCACTCCGGCATTCTCAGCCAGGTGCATCATAGGATGTTGGGCAGTATCTACGGTCCCTGACCAATAGACACCACATGACAACCCAAAATGTCTAGAGACAGTGCCAAATGGTCTCTCAAGTGAGAAAAAATTGCAGATCATTGAGAACCAATGCCTCAGCCCAATCTAAAAATGATGATGTGGTTGGTAATCAGGGAAATGCAAATTAGAGCAAGAATTAAACACTGTTTTCCCCATTGGATTTGCAGAAATGTAAAGCTAGGTCAAATCGGATGCTGGCAACACAACAGGGCAACAGCTTGCTCTAGCCGTGACAAGAGCATTAGATAAAGGATTTGGGGAAACAATTGGTGCTTTCTATTCAAAGTAACAATGATCACACCTGATGAGCAAGCAAGGAACCTGAGTCCAATGCCCAGAACCCACATTAAAAAACAAAAAACAAAAAACTGTGCATTGTGGTATGCACTTGTAATCTCGGTTCTGAGGAGGTAGAGACAGGAGGATCCTGGGGATCCCTCACCACCCAGCCTGGCCTACTTGGTGGGCTCCAGGCCAGTGAGAGACCCTGTGTCAAAACACAAGGTGAATGGATTCTGGGGAACAGCATCTGAAGTTGTCCTCTGGACTGCACAAACATTCATGCACACCCACACATCCAAGCTTAACAAGAGACCCACTCAGAAGTGCACACCTGAGCACCCCAGCACCTCATCTTTACAAGGCTTTTTCCTCTATACAAAGCTAATAACCCTCTTCTAAATTAAAGCTACACTGTTTCATGTTTACTCGTTATATACAATAAAACATTTGCGTGAAGTAGTCTGAGGCTGAAGTAGAAAGTTTGCCTTTTCTGGCCCTCCTCTTATCATTACAAATAAAGTTTTATTGAAATGCAGGTACATCTATTCATTTACATATTTTCTTGGCCTGCATAAGCAAGCACTTTTTAAAAAGCCCACTACCATGTGGTAGGTGCTGTCCATGCATGCTGAAAATTCAGCCATGATTAGCACAAGATTCTGCTCTCCAGAAGTTTACATTCAGCATATTCTAGAAATTAGATTTTTTTAATTAAAAAAAAATTTTACTTTATGTGTATGAATGTTATGCCTGCATGTATGTAAGTGCACCCATGTTGTACAATGACCATGGAGGACAGAAGAGGGCACCAGATCCTCTGGAATCAAAGTTACTGATGGTTGTTAGCCACCATGTGGGTGTTGGGACTCAAACCTGGGTCTTCTGCAAGAGCAACCAGTACTCTTAACCTCTGAGCCATCTCTCCAGCCCCCAAATTAGACTAATTCTTTATATTATCTCTGCTCTCTGCTTCATGTTGCATTTGTAAAAGTGTGGTTTTGGGAGGGCTGGAGAGATGACCCAGTGGTTAGGAGCACTGGCTGCTCTTGCAGAGAACCCAGGTTCAGTTCCCAGCACCCACATGGTGGCTCACAACTGTCTGTAACTCTAGTTCCAGGTGATTCAATGCCCTCTTCAGACTTCTGCAGGCATTGCATGACATGGGCACACTTACATACATGCAGGCAATACACTCATACACATGAAATAAAAATAATAAATAGGCTGGGAGTGGTGGCACTCGCCTTTAATCCCAGCACTCAGGAGGCAGAGAGAGGCAGGTGGATCTCTGTGAGTTCAAGGCCAGCCTGGTCTACATAGTGAGTTCCAGGCCAGCTGGGGCTACTGGGAGACCCTGTCTCAAAAAAAAAGACCAAAAAAATAATAATAAATAGAATAATATTGAAAAGAACTTGGAAAGTTTATTGCAAAACTATGTAGGCTATACTATCTTGGGTCAGGAACATGGCTCCATCAGTGAAGTGCTCACCTTATAAACAGAAGAACTTAAGTTCCATCTGTAGAACCCACGTAAAAAATCCAATCACAGTGGTATGCACTTGTGATCCCAGCACTGAGCAGGTGGAGACAGGAGGATGCCTGGAGATTTCTGGTCATCTAGCCCTGCCTATTTGGCAAGTTCCAGACCAATGAGAGACCCCACTTCCAATAAAATAGACAGCACCTGAGGAAAAATACCTAGGCTGTCATTTGAGATCAACACACACACACACACACACACACACACACACACACACGCAAACGCGCGCGCGCACACACACACGCACGCACACACAATTTTTGTATTTTTTTAATTTATTTATTTTTATTTTATGTGTATGAGAGTTTTCTCTGCATGGATGTACATGTACCTGTGTCATGCAGTAATCACAGAGGTCAGAGGATGACATCGGATCCCCTGGAACTGGAGTTACGGACGGTTGTTAGCCACCATGTGGGTGCTGGGAGCTGAACCCAGGTCCTCTGCAAGAGCATCCATTGCTCTCTTAACCACTGAGCCATCTCTCTAGGTCCTAACATATATGTATTTTCATGTAAAGAGTCTAATTAGTCAATATTTTGAGTTTTGAGTGCCACAGGCTCTTCGATATAACTGCTTCCTTGTGGCTATGTAGTATAAACATAAGCAAAGAAAATATGGAAATGGAACAGAGATCATTTGGTGGGTAAAAGCATTTGCTGCCTAGCATGAGGACCTGAGTTAAAATCTGGAGAACTCACATAAACCAGATTGAGTGGATCAAGAATCTGTAATCCCAGCTTGGAGATGGAAGACAGAGACAGGAGAATGCCCCCAATCTCGCAGGCCAGTCAGCCTGGCATATACGGTGGCAAACAACAACAGACTTGTCTCAAACAACATGGGTGGTGAGGACCAACATCTGAGGTTACTTTTTACCTCCACCTGCACACCATACATTCATACATATGAACACTCACACATATCACACACACACACACACACACACACACATACACACACACACAAGAAAACATGGGAATGAATGGTAGTGACTGTGTCCCAATAGAACTTTATTTACCAAACCAGGCAGCAACCCAATGAGTTCCATGGTCAAAGCTTGTTGATATTTTACTGTCTATATCTTCGTGTTTTCAGTGCGGAGTATCAAACACAAGGTCTTCCACATTCTGAGCAAACCTCCCTCTGAGCTTCATCTGCATCCCCTGGTCTTTTGAGACAGGGTCTGACTATGCAGGCCATAGTGTGTGTGTGTGTGTGTGTGTGTGTGTGTGTGTGGTATGGTGAATGTGCACATGAGCATGCAGGTGTGGGCACCCATGTGTACCCACAGTGCTCTATCACCTTATTCCCTTGAGACAAGGTCTCTCACTGAACCGGGATCTAGGCTGGCAGCCAGCAAGTCTCAGCCATTCTTCTGTCTCTGCCCCCACAGACCTGGGGTCATAGGCATGCTGTTGTGTAGCAATTTCCTCCATGATAACATCTTCCTTCTTGGAGGGCCGCTTATTGAGACAGCGTGTTCCAAAGAGAGGTGAACATAGAATGTTCTAAAAGGAAGATAGCAGCAAAGAAATAGCTTCAGGAAGTCCCTGAAACTGACCAGCTTCACTAGGCGCCCTCCCTCCCCAAGCTTTTATAAGCCCTAAGGACTGCTGAGACACTCAGACCAGCTGAGCTGCCCTGAAGAAACAAAAACCAGCTGAGACACCTGGAAGAGGCTCAGACCAACCAAGCTGCTTGAAAAAGACCCTCTTCAACCTGTTTCAGGCTGTGCAGTGAACTCCAGGGTTCCTGCTTTCTGAGCTGTCACCCATGTTGGTGTGGCTTTGGTGATGCAGCTTTCTTTGAGTCATTTCTGCTCCTGTAAGTAACCCCTCACCCATTCTCCTCTATGTAACCCCAATTAAACTCATTGGTTCCCCAAGTTGGGCCTTTCGTGATATTCTGACTTTGTTCTATCATTGGATCATGGCTCCCCAGAAATACAGTCACACAACACATGCATACCCTGGCCTGTTTTTTAACCTGGGTTCTGGAGATTTGAACTCCAGTCCCCATACTTGCACAGCAAGCAGTCTTATCCACTGAGCCATCTCCTCAGCTCTATTTCTTCCTTTCTGAAGGCTGAATAGTATTCTGCATGTCCAAAGGCAATGCAATCAAAGATGTCTGCTTTCCCATATTCAGTGTGGCATTATTCATTACAGTGTAAGTATCCAACTATGGATGAGTGCACACAGAAATGCAATGGATGCAGATATAGATATGACAGAGTTTACTTTAATAAAAGAAATGTGGTTAAAATTCAATTTTATAACACCATTTTAAATAACAGTTCATCAATTTGCCTAACATTATATGTTACATAATCCATTCTTTAGCATCTGAATTGAAAGCCAGTGTTATGTGGTCCCTAAGTCCCATTGGGTAGTTGGACCTAGTCCTGTGTTCTAAGTCTGCCCTTTGCCCATTCCACTCCTGTCCGGTACCCTCGTCATTTTAATGAGACTGGTTCTGAAAGATGTTTGAATGTCCACAAGGATGAATTCTCCTTTGTTCTGAAGTCTGCAGAACTGCAGGTGTCCCCACCTGGAGATGTTTCTGGAATGCTAAGTCATAAAAATAAGAGACAAAGTTCAGCTGTATCTGTAAGGGTTTGCTGGGGAAAATGGAAAGCAATTGAATAAAGAGACTTAGCAAGAAAATAACTGGGAGACTGGGAAGATAATGAGTCTGTGAAGAGCTTGCTGAGAAGCTTGAGGACCTGAGTTTGATGCCCAGCACTCATGAAAAAAGCCAGATGGGGTCATGCATGCCTGTAATCCCAGCACTGGGGAGGTGGAGACCAGTGGATCCCTGGGGAATCAGCAAGCCCCGGGTCCAATGAAAAACCCCATCTCAAAACCAAGATAGGGTTGGAGAAATGGCACAGCAGTTAAAAGCACTGGCTGCTCTTGCAGAGGACCTGGGTTCGGTTCCCAGCACCCATATGGCAGCTAACAACCATCCATTACTCCAGTTCTCAGGGATCTGGCACCCTCTAGCCTCTGTTGGTACTGCACAAAACAGGTGCACTTGCATAAATGCAGGCAAAACATTCATAAACATAAAAATAATATAAATTTTTAAAAAATGAGGATGATGGTGCCTGAGGAATGACACCTGTTCACCACATGCACCCACACACATGTACATGCACCACGGGGGTGGGGGGGAGATCTGAGCTAGCAACCTTGCTGTACCTTGGGGTCTGCGGAGTCCCTACCAACACATAGTCCTCACCAGGTGCCAAATAGATGCCAGCTCCATGCAGTTGGACTGCCAGAACTACTGTAAGATAAGGAAATTCATTCTTCATAAACTGGCCAGTCTGTGGTATTCCACAGCAACAAACCAACCACAATGGTGGTTGTCCTGATTAGCACAGCGTGATAATTTTGGGCTCTGCCTCTCTCTCTCCCTCTCCTCCTCTTCCTCTCTCCCACACTCCCACTTCTCTCCCTCTCTATTTCATCCTCCCTTTTTTCTCCCTCCTTCCCTTACACACACACACACACACACACACACACACACACACACACACCTCTGTATTATGTACCAGAAACTACTTTCCAGATGGTCCCATGTGAGGTCAGAAAGGAATGTGTATAGGGAACAGGAATAGAATCCCAGTGTCCCTAAAGTTATTTTGTTACAGCTTCAGCATTAGGACTATATGATTCATTTTAAATACCTCTTAAAATCCAACCTGAATCAGCAAACTTTTAATTTTTCAGTTTTTATTTCTATTTGAATTTTTATGTGTGTATGTGAATGTGGTATTTGCACACTTGTGTGCACAGGTACAAGTGCCTGTGCTTATGCGTGTGGAAGTCAGAATAGGGTGTCAGGTGTTCTCTATAACGGTCTACACATTTCTTTGAGGCAGGGTCTCTCCCTGCACTTAGGTCTCAGCAATTTGGAAAGCCAGCAATCCCAGCCATCCTCCTGTCTCCATTCACCTTGGAGCTGGGGTTACAGTAATGTAAGCTGGTTTGTTATATGGGTGCTGGGGTCTGAACTCCAGTCCTCATGATTGCATAACAAGCACTCTTAACAGCTGAGCCATATTTCTATCTCCCCTTAGAAACTTACACTGGGACTAAGAGATGATTCAGCAGTTAAGAGCACTGAGTGCTTTTGCAGAGGACCCAGGTTCAGTTCCCAGCATCCACATGGCCGCTAACAACTGCCTGTAACTCCAGTTCCAGGAGATCCAATGCCCTCTTCTGACCTCTGTGGGCATTGCACAAAAAAGTACACTTACATACATGCAGGCAAACACTCATACACATGAAAAATAAGTGCATAAATGTTTTTTTTAAAAAACTTTAAACAAGGAGCCTGGAGAGATGGCTCAGCAGTTAAGAACACTGGCTGTTCTTGAAGAAGAACTGGGTTCAAATCCCAGCATCCACATGGCAGTTAACAACTGTCTGTAACTCTGGTTCTAGGTGATCCGACAGCCTCCTCTGTCCTCCACTGACAATGCACAATATGGGTGCGCTTACCTACATGCAGACAGTACACAAATACACATAACATAAAAATAAAAAAGGCCAGGTGTGGTAGCCCATGCCTTTAATCCGAGCACTCGGGAGGCAAATGCAGGCAGATCTCTGTGAGTTCAAGGCCAGTCTGGTCCACATAGTGAGTTCCAGGACAGCTGGGGCTACAGGGAGACCCTGTTTCAAAAAGACCAAAAAATAAAAAAATAAATAAATAAATAAAAATTTTAAAACTTTAAATAAACTGAAACATGTTGGGACATGCTGTCCTGGCCGCCATCTGCACCTCCCCCGCAGTGACCTTTTGGGCCTCGTGGTTCCTCAGTCTCAGAATTGTTTACCAGCTCATTTTCTGGTATCAGGTCCTGAGAGCACCATGACCTGGCACTGACCCTGCGGTCATGCCACGCCTCCCCACCCCCATTGGGTCAGCTGCCTTCTGGGCTAGGGTCCTGGCACTGACCCTGCGGTCATGCCACGCCTCCCCACCCCCATTGGGTCAGCTGCCTTCTGGGCTAGGGTATAAAAGCAACCTGGGGCTGAGAAATAAAGGCTTCTTCTGCTACACTAAAAGTGTGATTGTCTCTTCAATCTTGACATCCTCTGCTCAGAGATCAGCTTCGTGCCGGGCAGGCACGGCAATTGGAGGTCCCACCAAGATCTGAGAAAGAGAGGTAAACGGACAGGGTCATCCCGGGCCGGCAGGGGCGTATTGGGGGTTACCATGGGTAATACTAGCAGTAAACAGGAATTGCAATATCAGGTTAAGAAACTGCTAGAAGAACAAGGAACAGCAGTAAAAACAAAGACAGTAGACACATTCATTAAAAAAATAGCAGAGGCCAGTCCCTGGTTCCTAACTGGAGGGGGACTAAATATCCCTGACTGGGAACAAGTAAGACGGGATTGTCAAAAGAAGTTGCAAAAGGAAGGCAGTGATACCTTCCCAATAGCTACATTTTCTTTGTGGCGCCTGGTTAGAGACGCTTTATTAACAGACAAAGTGAAAGTAAGACAAGAACTTAAGGTGTAGAGGAAGTTTTACAAAAAATACAGGAGGTGGAAACCCGCTGCTCTTTGGGATCTGCTGATGCTCTAGACCAGGAAAGAGGGGCATGTGGAGGTTCAGGAGTCTTAAGCTCTGCCACATCAAGACCACATAAACTGGGTCCCTATGACCCTGAATCTCCTGAAAGTAGTGAGGGAAGCTCAGAGGAAGAGGAGGAGGAGATGCTTCACAGGGATGCTGATGATCTAGACCAGGAAAGAGGGGCATGTGGAGGTTCAGGAGTCTTAAGCTCTGCCACATCAAGACCACATAAACTGGGTCCCTATGACCCTGAATCTCCTGAAAGTAGTGAGGGAAGCTCAGAGGAAGAGGAGGAGGAGATGCTTCGCAAGGAAATACAGGAACTAAAAACAAAATTAAAACATATCGATTAAAGGAAAAGACACATCCTCCTCCTCCCTTGGCTCCACCCATGGAAGAGGTGGTGGTGGAGGTCGCCAGACTATAAAAATGATGAAGAGCCAAGGGCTGGGGTGCATTTCGGGCTGTGTATTGTAGCACCAGTAATAGAAGTTCCCGACCCTAACCAACAAGGTCAGGTACAATGACAACATCTTGCACTGCAGTTTAAAGATCTAAAAAGCCTTAAAGAGGCTGTCACCCTTATTAGCCAGGGTGAGAGGGGCTGTTTGTGTTTATCCTCCAGGGGAGTGTAAACCCATTTGGGTTCCTGAAAGATATGTTCGTCCAGTGGAGGCCAACCTTGATGAGACCAATGCTGATTCTATAGGCACCAGCAGCAATCTTGATGAATCCTGCCCTGAGTGAACAAATGGTCTGGAGCCAGGCCCTCACTGTTGGCCTTCGACTACTAACTTCGATCTTCCAGATGCTTTGATGTGGGGAGATTGTGTCACTACAACAGCACTTCTGCAGGAGCAGGTTGACCCCTTATGGATGATGCAACAAGTGTCCTGTTCTCATTTTTATCATTCTGTTTGTGTAACACCTGGTCATGTTGTTAATGCCTCAGAAATTGTAAAATAGTTAAATGCCTATATGAGAGGTCCCTGGAATGTAAACTTTCTCAATTTTATGTCTCATCTAGCTCATCAAATTATAAGAATTAATAATACTAGGGTGCCCCCTACATCAGCTGAAGGTTGGTGGAATGCCATAGTCCAGCTGGGAGGCTGGGCTCAGCGGTGCACAGGGTCATTGTTGATGACCATTCTTGGGTTTAGTGCCATAGTCGTTGGGCTCTGGGTCCTTTGCCGATGGATGAGATCTACGAGGTCTCAACAGATGGGCACTCAACAAGTCCTGTTAAGCTTGTCATCTGGTAATCCAGATGTACCTCAGGTCTGGCTGCAAATGCTATACAAACGCTGAAGATGCCTCCGTAGACGGGCAACTTCCATGGAGAGGGCGCCTGCCTAAGACAGGGATGAGGCCTCCCAAT
>NW_008354274.1:1160709-1166708 GCF_000622305.1 Nannospalax galili | reverse complement strand
CCAGCAGCAATCATCTTGATGAATCCTGGCCTGAGTGAACAAATGGTCTGGAGCCAGCCCCTCGCTGTTGGCCTTCGACCACTAACTTCGATCTTCCAGATGCTTTGATGTGGGGAGATTGTGTCACTACAACAGCACTTCTTCAGGAGCAGGTTGATGCCCTATGGATGATGCAACAAGTGTCCTGTTCTCATTTTTATCATTCTGTTTGTGTAACACCTGGTCATGTTGTTAATGCCTCAGAAATTGTAAAATAGTTAAATGCCTATATGAGAGGTCCCTGGAATGTAATCTTTCTCAATTTTACGTCTCATCTAGCTCACCAAATTATAAGAATTAATAATACTAGGGTGCCCCCTACATCAGCTGAAGGTTGGTGGAATGCCATGGTCCAGCTGGGAGGCTGGGCTCAGCGGTGCACGGGGTCATTGTTGCTGACCGTTCTTGGGTTTAGTGCCATAGTCGTTGGGCTCTGGGTCCTTTGCCGATGGATGAGATCTATGAGGTCTCAACAGATGGGCACTCAACAAGTCCTGTTAAGCTTGTCATCTGGTAATCCAGGTGTACCTCAGGTCTGGCTGCAAATGCTATACAAACACTGAAGATGCCTCTGTAGACAGGCAACTTCCATGTAGAGGGCGCCCGCCTAAGACAGGGATGAGGCCTCCCAATGACGGGTAAGGGATGACCCCTCTGGGACGACCTAAGACAGGGGGATCTTCCATTATATAAAGGAAAAGGGGTGAGATATTGGGACATGTTGTCCTGGCCTCCATCTGCACCTCTCCCGCAGTGACCTTTTGGGCCTCGTGGTTCCTCAGTCTCAGAATTGTTTACCAGCTCATTTTCCGGTATCAGGTCCTGAGAGCACCATGAACTGGCACTGACCCTGCAGTCATGCCACAGCTCCCACACCCCCGTTGGGTCAGCTGCCTTCTGGGCTAGGGTATAAAAGCAACCTGGGGCTGAGAAATAAAGGCTTCTTCTGCTACACTAAAAGTGTGATTGTCTCTTCAATCCTGATGTCCTCTGCTCAGAGATCAGCTTCGTGCAGCGCAGGCGTGGCAGAAACACATGGACACGATTGCACATAAAATTGGTATGCATAAGGAATTACCTCATACAGGTTTAGAATTTGGTATTTCAACCCTACTTCCTGAATTGAATGTATTGTGGGCACAAATTACAAATATAAAATTGCTAAGAAATCTTTGACTATATTGAGTTTTTCTATTAAACTGGTAGTATTGATAGCATTATCTTGAAACAAATTGATGAATATTGTAAGTGAAATAAGGTTTTCATCAAAAGAAATATAAATATAAAGGGGCTCGAGAGGTGACTCAAAAGTTAAGAATACATACTGCTCTTGCAGAGGACCTGGGTTCAGTTCCCAGCACCCATGTCAGGTGGCTAACAACCACCTGTAACTCCAGCTCCAGGGAATCTGACCCCCTCTTCTGACCTCCAAGGGCACTGCACTCATGTGCACATACCCACACGGAGACATACCTATACACATAATTTAAAAGTAAAATCTTGCCAGGCGTGGTGGTACACGCCTTTAATCCCAGCACTCGGGAGGCAGAGACAGGTGGATCCTCTGTGAGTTCAAGGCCAGCCTGGTCTACAGAGTGAGTTCCAGGCAGCTGGAGCTACAGGGAGACCCTGTCTCAAAAAGACCAAAAAAGTAAATAAATAAATAAATAAATAAATAAAATAAAATCTTGCCAGGCTTGTTGTCACATGCTTTTAATCCCAGCACTCAGGAGGTAGAGGCAGGTGGATGGATCCCTGTGAGATGGAGCCTAGCCTGGTCTACACAGTGAGTACTAGTCTAGCTGAAGCTACAAGGAAACCCTGTCTCAAAATAATAAAATAAAATCTTTATAAAAATATAAATCTTAATGTGAGAACAGTATGCAAATTACCAGAATTTTACTCTTGAATATTTAAATTTAATAGTTTAAATTTGAATACTCTGTTAAATTTAAAGCTACTCAGAAAGCTAAGGCAGGGGAATTGCCATGAGTTCAAGGTCACCCTAGTATATATAGTAATGCCCAAATCAGACTGGGCTACAAAGCAAGAACCTGTCTCAAAAAAATTTCTCCACCACCTGCAAAAAGAGAAATTCTCTAACCCACAAGTTATTTAGCGGTGTGCTCTCAAATGCCGATCCACAGAGCATTTTTCAACTTGTCTTTCTGTATTAACTTCTAACTTAATAGCAATGTGATCAGGGCTCAAGGGCCACGTGAAACCTATTCTGTAAGATTTATCGAGGCCATTGTATGGCCCAGCAGCTACATGATTAATGCCTGTGGGTCTCCATGTATTTTCTGTTTCCCCAGCACTGAATTCAGAATTCCATGGGGTCCACAGGGTGACACTGTGATGCTTGCCGAGCTCCCATATTCCTTCCCCTTTTGTGTCCCATAGCTTATCAATAATTGAGAGAGAAGCTAGAGAGATGGCTCAGCAGTTAAAAGTGCATAGTGCTCTCACAGAGGATCAGAGTTCAGTTCCCAGAATTCATGTCAGGAGGTTCATGCTTGTAACTCCAGCTCCAGGGGCACCCTCTTCTGGACTCTTCTGACACTGCACCCATGTACACACATACACACACACACACACACACACACACACACCTTAAAATTTTAAAAAAGGAGCTGGAGAGATGGCTCAGGCGGTTAAGAGCATTGGCTACTCTTGAAAAGGATCCAGGTTCAGTTCCCAGCACCCACATGGTAGCTAACAAATAAATAACTTTAGGAATTAAATAAATCATTAAAATACTTTTGAAAGAGTTTAAAGCATGCATTTCTCAACCTCCTTGGCAAGTCTTCCTGGTTTGCACTAGATTGATTTAGGGCTATTTTGGACAGTGTATCCAAGTTTGAAACCCTGTGTCTTCTTGTGTGTGTGTGTGTGTGTGTGTGTGTGTCTGTGTATGTGGAGGCATGCATGTGGAGGCCTTGGCTGTCATTCATCACATGTTGACCATTTTATTTTTTTATTTTATAACTTGCTCAGTCCAGTTTTGTGCTGCCCATATACACATGGGGATAGGGCCATCCACTGGGGAGCAGTCCACCTAGCAGGGGCCACAGCCTGAAAGAAAACAGACTCTCCCTCATCCAGATGCAATCACATGTGCTTAGCTCCTCAGTGAGGGGTGGGGGCTTGTTAACCCCTTCCCACTCCACACTGGAATGTTGACTGGATTGATCTTGTGCAGTTCTTATGCAGGCAGCCACAGCTGCTGTGAGTTCAGGAGTACAGCATCCTGTCATGTCCAGAAGTCAGTTTTGCTCCAGTCTTTCCAAACCTTTGTATCGTTTTATCTGTTCTCTCTCTTCCACAATGGTCCCTGAGTCTTGGGGGACACCTTGTTTCTTGGAGATAGGGTTTCTCACTTACCTGGAGCTCTCCAAGTAGACTAAATTGACTTGCTAGTGAACCCTAGGGATCCTCCTGTTTCCACCTCCCCAAGATGCTTTTTTTCTTGAGAGTTTCTGGGGAAGTCCTGTGTGTTGTTTATAAATTGGACAATACCCAAAGTTTGAAATTAAAAACAGGGAAAAGTTGTATCATGGAAATACTCCCCTGATAGATATTTGCAATCCTAAGACTATCCCAAACAAACTAAAATTTAAGAGAAAAAGCATCGTGGAGAGGCAGACACAGGTAGAGCCAAGTACTTCACTACTGAGTCACACCCCCCAGCCCCTCACTGGGGGATTCTAGGCAGGTGCTCTACCACTGAGACATGCCCCAGCCCTGGTTATATTTTCAATTGTGACATAACAATATGTAATAGTTACTCTTCTCATTGTTGTGACCAAATATCTGACAAGAAGCAACTTAAAAGAGGAAGGTCTTGTTCTAACTCAGTTTGAGGATGCAGTCCATCATGGTGGGAAGACATAGTGGCAGGAGCATGAGGCAGCTGGTCACACGTCATCCACAGTCAGGAAGCAGAGAGATGGATGCTGGTGCTTAGCTCGCTTTCTCCTTTTCATTCAGTCCAGGACCTCTGCTCATGGGATGGTGTACCACATTCAGGATGAATCATCTAACCTGAGTTAGACCTCTCTGGAAACTCCCTCTCATACACGCCCAGAAGTGTGTCTCTTAGGGCATTCTAATCTCATCAAGTTGACAATCAAAATTAACTGTTTAATCATTTAACCATGTTTAATTTCTTGAGAAGAGGGAGGGGAGGGGAGAGGAGGGGAAGGGGGAGGGAAAGGGAAGGGACTGGGGAGGGGAAGACACACCTTTAATCCCAGCACTCAAGAGGCAGAGGCAAGAACATCTCTGAGATTCAGGATAAGCCTGGTCTACCTTGCAAGCTCTGGGTCAGCCAGGGCTATATAATGAGACGTTGTCTGACAAAAACAACAACAACAACAAAAAAAAACCAGTAAGAACTTATAGCTGTAGTCTCAATACTTCGGAGGCTGAAACAGAAGTATGTAAGTTCAAGGTTACGTGATGAGTTTTGAGGTTAGCCAGACCTACAGAGTGGGACCCTGTCTCAAACTGTCAACAATGGTTGAAGATTGGGTTCATTGGAAATCTGTTTTTTTTTTTCTTTATGCTTCTTTACACTGTGTGAGTTATTTGAAATAAACACAAATTACTAAAAAGATCTTTTGAAAATAGCTGCTAAAGAACCCAGTGATAAAATTCTGCCAGCATCTTGATAAATAATGGGCCTGTGTAGTGGTTTGTATTTTCTCCAAATTACATATTCCCGAAGAGTAGAGACAACATTTTATCTCTTGTGTTCTCGCTGCTCCATGGGCCACATTGCATATAATAAGAATTCTATAATGGTCGCTGATTGACAGGGGTGTTTAGACAGATGTCAGGCTCTGAGGAGATATTATTGAACACAGCTAAGAACTAAATTGCATGGCTGAGCTTGGTCCTGCAACCTTAATAATTGAACGCTAAAACCTTCAAGTCATTGAGTTTTATTATAAACGAATCTGCCTCCCAAGTCTCCTTCAGTTTTGAAATCTTGCCAAAGGCTTGCTTCCATACCATCACGTGCTTATGGGAAAGCTTTGGTAACTGTTTAATGACATCATTATACCACCAGTCATAATGAGAGAGGCAAAAATGAATCAGGTCTGTCCTAGTTTGTTTCTCCGTTGCTGTGACAAAACACTCTGACCACTAACTTGGGGAGGAACGGGTTTATTTGTCTTACATCTCCCAGGTCACAGTTCATCCAGGAGTCCAAGGTAGGAACTCAGGGCAGGAACCTGGAGGCAGGAGCTGGAGCACAGGCCATGGAGGAACCTCGCTTACTGGCTTACCCCTGGCCCCTGCTCAGCCTGCTTTCTTATGCAACACAGGCCCACCTGCCCAGGGGTGGCACCACCCACAGTGGGCTGGGCCCTCCCACATCACTCAACAATCAAGAAGATGCCCACAGACATGGCCACAGGCCAGTCCAATAGAGGAAATTCCCCAATTGAGGCTCCCTCAACCCAGGTGTGCCAAGTTGACACTAAAGCTATCCAGCACAAGGTCTAAGGAAAAGTCTTGTGTGAACACGTTATGGTCTCTGATTTGGAAGCTGAGTCTGTTTAGGAAAACTTCAGAAGGTAATAAAGTCTTATTTGGCATTCTTAGTAATGAAGAAAAATATCATGTGGGGCTGAGGAGATAGCACAGTTGGTAAAACACTTAACATGTGATGCTTAACTTGTCAGCGTGACAGAACTCATAATCACCAGGGAAGACAGTCTCAAGCAAGGATTGTCTAGAACAGGTTGGCCTCTGCACGTCTGTGTGGGATGGCTTTAGTGCCAGCTTGACACACCTGGGTTGAGGGAGCCTCAATTGGGGAATTTCCTCTATTGGACTGGCCTGTGGCCATGTCTGTGGGCATCTTCTTGATTTTTGAATGATGTGGGAGGGCCCAGCCCACTGTGGGTGGTGCCACCTCTGGGCAGGTGGGCCTGTGTTGCATAAGAAAG
>NW_008354274.1:1146131-1160294 GCF_000622305.1 Nannospalax galili | reverse complement strand
TTTGTTGCAGTGGAGCTTGGAACAGTTATGCTGAAAGAGTTGTAGATGATGGAGGCCTGGCTTGTGAAGCTTCAAAGGGAGGTGGAGACTATCAGGGCTGTTCACGTGAGATTTTGGATTGAGAATCTGTGGGTTCTGATTGGCTGGGGTTGAAGAATCAGCTGTGATTAAGAGACCAGAACCTGAAGAAAAATTCGAAGGGGTGAGAATCGGAGGCTTTGCACCCAGAGAGGCAAGAAGACGCCATTAGTGAAGGTGTAGCCTCAGTTTCAGTGGAGACCCCGGCTTTTTGGAGCTGCCAGGACCGTGGGACGACCGCCAAGGGCAGGGGCAGGGGCAGGGGCAGGGGCAGGGGCAGGGGCAGGGGCAGGGGCAGGGGCAGGGGCAGGGGCAGGGGCAGGGGCAGGGGCAGGGGCAGGGGCAGGGGCAGGGGCAGGGGCAGGGGCAGGGGCAGGGGCAGGGGCAGGGGCAGGGGCAGGGGCAGGGGCAGGGGCAGGGGCAGGGGCAGGGGCAGGGGCAGGGGCAGGGGCAGGGGCAGGGGCAGGGGCAGGGGCAGGGGCAGGGGCAGGGGCAGGGGCAGGGGCAGGGGCAGGGGCAGGGGCAGGTGTGGAACGCAGCCGGCCTGGGTCTGTGAGATGAGTGAGCTGTGTGTGTTGCGGATGGCAGAGCCAGAAAAGTGGAGCTGCCAGGACCCTATGGAGCCCAGAAGACCCTGAGTGAATCCCAGATGTGCACCCTTGTGCTACGGTTGCTGGACCTTGGTTTGGCTTAGGTGTGCCCGATTCTGATTCTTCCCTTTGAAATAAGGCAGTACTTGTTTTGGATTTTACAGAAGCCCACAGTTAAGAGACTTTTAAAAGAGACTATGGATTTTTAAGTGTTTGGATTTTTTTAAGGACTGTGGGTTTTTAAGGTTGTACTGTCTTAGGTTGTGATATTAACATCATATTTTGGGGACAGAAATTGGAAAGTTATAGTTTAATAGTGATGTTTGTGTGTCAAGTTGACAAGGGGTCAATTGTACTGGATAGCTTTAGTGTCAACTTGACACACCTGAGTTGAGGGAGCCTCAGTTGGAGAATTGCCTCTATTGGACTGGCCTGTGGCCATGTCTGAGGGGCATTTTCTTGTTGAGTGATGTGGGTGGGCCCAGCCCACTGTGGGTAGACCTGTGTTGTTCCTGCCTCCAGGTTCCTGCCCTGAGTTCCTACCTTGGGCTCCTGGATGAACTGTGACCTGGGATATGTAGGCTAAATAAACCCTTTCCTCTGCAAGTTGGTAGTGGTCAGAATATTTTGCAACAGCAATGAAGAACAAACTAGGACACCTGTCTCAATTAAATTACTGATGTAGGAAGACCCTGCCCACTGTGGGCAGCACCATTCCCTAGACCCTGGGACCCTGAACTGTATGAGTGGAGAGATGGAGCTGACTACAAGCAAGTGTGCATGCATGCATACATTTCTCTCTGTTCTCTCCTTACATTTTTTAAAAAGTATTGATTTTTTTTTTATCTTATATGTGTGTTTTGCCTGCATGTATGTAAGTACACCTATGTCATGCAATGCCCACAGATAACAGAAGAGGGCGTCAGATCCCCTGGAACTAGAGTTACAGATGATTGTTAGCCACCATATGAGTGCTGGGAACTGAACCTAGGTCCCGTGCAAGGGCAGCCAGTGCTCTTAACACTATGAGCCAGCTTTCCAGCCTCATCATTTCTCCTGACTGTGGACGTGATGTGACCAGATGTCTTAGGCTCCTGCCACTGTGACTTCCCACTGTGACAGATAGTGACATGGAATTGTGAGCTGAAATAAACCCTTTCTCTCCTAACTTGCTTTTTGTCAGGCTATTATATTACAGCAACAATCAAAACTAGGACACCATGCAAGCCTGAGGACTTGAGTTTTGAACTCAGAACCCATGTGCAAAAGCCAGGTGTTATGGCACACACTTGTAATCCCAGCACTGGCCCACCAGTCTAGTTATATCAGTGAGCTCCAACGTCAGTGTGAGATCTTGGCTCAAAAAATAAGGTGGAGTGATTGGAGGGATAGCTCAGAGGTTAAGAGCACTGGCTGCTCTTGCACAGGACCCAGGTTCGATTCCCAGCACCCACATGGTGACTAACAACCATGTGTAACTCCAGTTCCAGGGGATCCAATGCCCTCTTCTGGCCCCTGTGAGCATTGCATGCATGTATTATACTTAACATACATGCAGGTTAAACACTCATACACATAAAAGAAAATGAAATTTTTAAAAATTAAAGGTAGGGCGAGACTAAGGAAAACACTTGATATCAACCTCTAATCTGCACACCCATGAACATGTACACATGTGTATACCACAAGCATAAAAAAGAAAGAAAACTATTGTGTGTTCCCTGGGCTCACCTGGGAGTCACTAGTTGACCTCACCCACCACCATCTCCACCTCCAGGATTTGCATTTCATTGAACTATATACCACATGGGCTCATGATGGGGGTCCAGATTGCAAGGGAAAATGACAGTGTGAGAAGGCTCTTACACCAGAGATCACAAAGCAAGAACACACTTCAAATCTCTCCCTGGGTCGTGTGTATATGTGCACGTGTGTATGCGTGTAGAGGCAGGAAGATAAACTAGGTGTTGTTCCTCAGGAGACATCCACCTTATTTTTTGAGACTGGGTCTCTCACTGGGACCTGGAACTCACCCATTACGTTCAGCTGACTGACCAGCAAGCCCCAGGGATCCTCCTGTCTCTGTCTCCCCAACACTGGGATTACAAGTAAGCACCACCATTACAAGTCCTAGAACCTGGCTTGTTATGGTTCTAGGACTTTACCTACTGAGACTCCCAGCCCACAAGAGCCACCCCTTGTCCTCCTCTCACAGTGTAGTGTTTCTGGTCATAGTAGTGCCTTGAAGAGGAAGAGAGTGACTGGGCAAGTCTCAGTCAAGTCCGTCTGTATTAAGTTCTGAACAAAATATTTCTCACATGAGCAGCATGTGTTGAGTAGAGCTAGGTAAGGTCTGACTCAAAGACTGAAGTAGGAAAGGAGGTAGCTACAACATGAATACAGAGATGCCCTCCATCCTGATGCCACCAACTGGGCATCTACAGAGCCAAGTGAAGAGTCAATGTCATCAACAAAAGCAGCCTTTGGGTTCCTGAAAAGTAACTTAGGCAACTGTTATCATAACCCACACAGCAGAGGTGGCATCTACACCAGAACAAGTAGGAGACTATTTGGAAGTGACTCGATGCCCAGCTGTTGACCTCCAAAGTTATAGCTCTTTCCACTAACTAAGAGCTAGTGGAGCTGGGGGGCAGGGGCCTCTTTAGATGTTACCTAAGCAAGAGCCCAATGTTTCTAGGCACCCTAGTTCCTTCACATGGAGACATTATGAATTAAATGAAACTCTGTTTATCACAAAGAACATCAGGTGGGGCTGCTAGTGCCACAGAGTATGAACTGCACAATTTCTGACAAGACAGACTTCTAGAGCTTCTTCAAGACAGATCTCCATACCTGCCTCTCCCTGAAGGAGAAGCCAGCAACGTTAGTTACTTTTCTACAGCTGTCTGTAGACCACAATGTCTGAAAGAACCTGAAGGGAAGGATCATTCATTTTGGCTCACAGTTTTGGAGGGTTTGGCGCATGGTTACTGTAAAGATGCAATGTTCGGATCCAGTTGCTGCTCAGCAATCCCTGCTGCAGCTCCTCTGCTCCCACTGATACCCACAGTCACCCACTGAAACCATGTGAGTCCCTAGCTAACAGGTTTCCAGGTGCCAGGATCTCTCGCCTGGAGAAGGGAGTTTACATCAGAGAGTAATTGGTGGCCACACATCCTGCTGCCCACCCCCTTCCCTGCCTCCTGCCTGGGAATCACAGCACCTGGCTGCAGGCTTGTGCTGTGAAACCTTTCCATCCTCAGAAAGCTGTAAGAAGAGACTTTGGGGGCCTGGAGAGATGGCTCAGCAGTTGAGAACACTTATTGCTCTTGCAGAGGACCGATGTTGAGATCTCAGTACCACATAATGGCTCAAAACCAACTGTAGCACTAGTCTAACAGATCCAACACCATCTTTGGTCTCCACTGGCACTGCACACACATGGCGCACTTACATAGATGTAGGCAGACACTCATAGACATAATTTTTTTTCATTTAAGACTTTTTTTTAAAAGGAAGAGACTCCCCCTTCTGCCACATGAACTTTTGTGGGTTTTTTTCCTCTCTTCGGAGCCCCCTACCTGTCTGTTCGTGATGTTAATAACTCTTCTAATAAACTCTCTACCCACAACAACCCATCTCAGTGTCCCTCTGGAGCCTGCATCTGAGACCTTTCAGTTATATGGTTTCACACATCTGGACAGAATGTCACAATGACAGGAGTGAGTGGTGCATGCTCTTCTTCACTTCATGACAGACAGGAAGTAGAAAGGAAAACAGGAAGGTGCCAGGGAACTACTCTATCCAGCTAGGGCTCACCCCTTAAAGTTTCTGGAACTTTCCACCATCTTGAAGTAAAAAACATGCCACTGTCTTGAGGCCAAGCATTCAACATGCTAGGGATGGAACCTATGGCTTTGTGCATACTAGGTGAGCACTCTGCCAACTGAGCCCCAGCCCCGGGTTGTCTACTTTTATGATATGAATATGAAATGTCCTTCACGGACTCATGTGTGGGATGCTTAGTTCCCAGGTGGTAGCACTATTTTGGAAGGTTCTGGAAACTTTAGGAGGTGGGACGTAGGTGGAGTAAGTAATTCACTAGAGAAAGATCCTTGGGGTATCTTCTCCATAACCCCTTCCTGCCTGCCACCTTCCTGCTTCTTGTCTGCTGAGAAAAGAAGACAGTTTCCGACGCATCTCCCCACAGCCATGGTGTACTGCCAGGCACATGGGGGCTATTCTTGGGGACTGTGGAAATGTATAGGTAGATGTGACTACTACTAGGGATGTAGGAATGAGGGAAGTGTATATTTCTGCAGAGTTCAGTGACTGACAAAGCACCCAGGGACTCTGAACTCTCCCGCAGATCTAGACCACAACTGTCTTCTTTCAGTCTGTCATGTTCTAAATAAGAAAGGGCAGGTGCTAGAGAGTATGGCTCAACAGTTAAGTGTGTGACTGTACTTAACAGAGGACTGAGTTCAGTTCCCAGAACCCACATAGTGTGGCTCTCGACCACCTGTAACTCAAGCTTCAGGGGATCTGATGCCTTCTTCTGACTTCTACAGGCACTACACTCACGTGCACATACACAGAGAGACATGCAGACTCATCTACCTGTCAAAAACAACTTTAGAGAGGAAAGGTTTATTTAGCTCACAGTTTGAGGGCCTAGTGTCCATCATGGTGGGAAGGCATGGCAGCAGGAGCATGAGGCAGCTGGTCACATGGCATCCACAGTCAGGACTGGGGCGGGGGGTGGCTGTTGATGCTCAGCTTGTTTTCTTCTTTTTTCCTGTTTAGTCAATCTGAGATTCCTAAATTAGATGGTGCCACCCACAGAGTGGATCTTCCTCCTCAGTTAATGCTACCTAGAAACTCCCTCACAGACATGCCCAAGAGGTGTACATCTCCTGCGTGATTCTAAATTTTTATTTCTATTTTTTCATTTTTAATGTATATGAGTGTTTTGTCTGTATGTAAATACACCATGTGCATGCAATGCCCATGAAGGCCAGAAGATGGTGTTGGATCCCCTGGTACTGGAGTTACAGACAGTTGTAAGCTGGGTGGTAGGAACTGAACCTGGGTCCTCTGCAAGAGAAGCCAGTACCATGAACTGCTGATCCATCTCTTCAGATTCTCCTGGGTGATTCAAAATCCAGTCATGTTTACAAAGAAATGAACCCAATATTTTCAAACAGCTGAGACCAGTAATCCGAGATCATAAAGGTTCCAGAGAGAAAGGCTCAGCTATAAGATGGACCAGGGAAAGTGTCTCCTTAGAGCAGCAGCCTCAGCATCAACTGGAAACCTCTTTGAAAGGAAAATCCTCAACTGTATCCAAGTCCCCAGGGCGTAAGGGGCTCCAGGGGTGCCCCAGTCTCCAGCTGCTTCAGGAAGTACAGGATGATAAGAGTCTGAGAACAACAGACTGTGAAGTGAGAGCATTCATTTGATAATTTGACAGGCTCTAGAATCACCATGGAAACACACCTCTGGGCCTGTGAGGGACTTTCTAGATTGGGTTAATTGAGGAGAGAAGACCCACCCTGAATGTAGGCAGCACCGTCCCATGGGATGGGGTCCTGGACTGAATAAAAAGGAGAAAGCGAGCTGAGCACCAGCATCCATCTCTCTGCTTCCTGACTGTGGATGCCATGTGACCAGCTGCCTCCTGCTCCTGCTGCCATGCCTTCCCTCCATGATGGACTGCACCCTCTACTGTGAGCCAGAGTGAACCCTTCCTCCTTACTTTTTGTCCGTTACTTTGTCACAGCAATGAGAAAAGTCACTAATGTAGTAAGGCAGCCAACCCTAACCTGGAAGCGAACAAGAGACAGAAGTCTGAGTGACTCCTGCAAATGCCAACATGGAACTTGCTCCTCGGCTTTTGAACCACATGAGCCAATACGTATCCTTTTTCCTAGATCCTGGTGTGTTTTCTGTCACTGGAAGTTAAAGAGCTCAAGCAGAAACAGATGGCTTGTGATTTTCAGAAGCAAACCTGGTGCCTTCCCAGGTGGCACATGCATTAAGATAGGGCTGCTGGAGTAGAAACATGAGCTGTCCTTGGCTGGAAAAAAATCAGCCCCCCATACCAGCTGCTCTGGATCCTTCTTGGCTACGGATAGAGAGGTTTAAGCCCCTGTGATCCCAGGTGGGCACTCCCAGAAGTGACAGGAAGGGCTGACCCTGCTTCTCAGAATGTGGTCATGAGCTCACCATGCCTGCATCCTGCAGGAACTAGATGGAGATGAAGGTTCTAAGGTCCCAGCCAGACGTTCCCAATCAGACTGAGTTTTCAAGGGATCTCCACATCGCTCACACACACAGAAGCTTCAGCAGCCCAGTTCCTGCTCAGTGACCTAGCACAGCTGTGGTAGATTCCACTCCAGCTACTTTAGCCATCAAATTAGATTCCACTCATCTAATCTGGTCTAAAGCTGCACTTGGAGTGACTGAGTTTACCAAATTCCCAGGGTATAACTGCAGCGCAATACAAACTAATATTTCATATGGCATGATTGCATGTACCTAATATATCAGTGTAGCATATATTAATTATAGGTATTTCATAATATAGAGGTTAGTTTTGATTGCCAACCCGCTTGAGTTAAGAAACGTCTAGGGGGGCTCAGAAGGTAAAGTGCCACACAAGCCTGAGGACTTGAGTTCCATCATCAGAACACATGTTTTAAAAGCTGGATGTGACATCACATGCCTGTAACCCACCTGGGAGGCAGAGACAGGTAGATCACTTGGGGCTTGCCAGCCAGCTAGTCTAGCCAAATCAGGAAGCTCCAGGTTCAGTGGCAGAGCTTGTCTCGGAAGAATGAAGCACTGATGATTAAAGACACTTAATGTCAGCCTCTGGCCTCTACGCACATACATACACACACGCACACACCAACACATACATACAAACACATGCAGACACATGCACATACATGCACTCACACACATGTGCACACACATGTACACATGCACACACTCACAAGGAGATACACTAACACACACTCTCTCTCGCTCACACACACGAGGCAGCATCTAGGGACAGGGACATGTGAGTATACCTCTGGTGTGTCTGGGAGAGCTTTTCCCAAGAGTTACATCATGAGGGCACTGATATCACAAACCTTTGTCACACTGATGGATTCAGAGCATGGGGAATGATGAGGAGCTGGTGGAGAGCAGACCTTGCTGGAGGGAGTAGGTAACTGAGGCTTGCCCTTGGCACTGGATCTCAGCCTGGCCTCTAACTGTGTTCTTTTTTTCTCTGCTTCCTATCTACCAGGAAATGAAGAAACACACCCTCCTCGCATGCTCCCACCATCACAACTGCCAAGCACCAGAAGCCAAGTCTCCATGAGCTGACCCCTCTGAAGCTGTAAGCTAAAATCTGTTGTTTCTGTCCTGTATTTTGTTCATAATGTTGCAAAAATAATTATACATGTAATATATATTACATATATTAACATAATATTAATGTATGATGTAGTATGTTATTACATTATGGGTAAATATTATGTTCTAAACTAATTGTATATTCTATCATGTAAGTTCCACCTTGAAATTCGTAGGCATCAAGCAGAGTTTTTGTGAGCTTTGGTCACAAAATGTATTAATATAATACTCTAACATATTGTGATACTTTTCTCATTATTGTAACAAAATACAGGACAGAAACGTTCAGGGAGGAAAGGTTCATTTGGAAGATTTCAGTCCCTCACGGTGGTGAGAGTGACATGACAGCTTCTGTCTGTGGTGACAGGAGCTGTGGCCAGTCCTCATATCCTGATGGATCAGGAAGCAGAGGGCTAAACTGGAACTGGAGGCAGGAATAACCCTCAAAATGCAACCCCACCATGGCCTACATCACCAACTACACCACCTCTCAAAGGTCTCAGCTCCTGTTGGGTAGTGACTTTTTCCTAACTGAAAACATTCTTTCCTGGAGGGAAGGGGAAGGTTTTGTTAAGACTCAGGAAATAAACACAGGAAGAAAACACAACTCACAAGACCCCAGAACTAAACACAGGAAGTAAACATAGTTTATAAGACAGCTCATAAGACCCAGAAAGTAAACACAGGAAGTAAACACAGGGAGTGAACACAACTCACAAGACCAGGGAATGAACATAACTCACAAGGTTCAGGAAGTAACCAACTCACAGGCCTCAGGAGCTCCTGGAACCAGATTCACATGCCTCTCCCCAAGGTAATAACTGCTGAAGAGAGACTCTGACTTGTGTAGCTGCCTGAAAGTTGCACAGAGAACTCCAGGGGTCCAGCTTTCCTGAACCACCGCCCAGGCTGGGGTGGACTTTTTGGTGATTCAGCTACCTTTGAGTCATCCATGTCCCCATAAGGAACCCCAATAAATTCACTGGTGTCCTAGAGTTAAAGAGATTTGGTTCTTTGGTCTGTCATTAATGCCCTATCTAGGGTAATGAAAAACATTTGCTCACATCTCCCCAGGGGCAAAAAATAATCACTCAGCACCTCCCAAAACAGCCTCAACAGCTGAGGACCAAGTATTCAAACACATGAGCCTGTGGGTGAGGCTTCAGACTCAAACCATAACAAACATAAAGACAAAATGTGTGACCACCATCAGAATCATGAACAACAGCTGTTGAGGGGTGACTCAGCCCCCCGCATCTCACATTTCCGTCCATTGTGTGTTCAGAATAGCTGAATGGACACTTGGCCGGCACCAAAATAGAATTCCTTAGAAACAAAGACAGCTGAAAGGGCATCAGAAATCTCTCAAAGCTCATCTGCCACCAAGAGTAAATTCTGCCTTGCTTCCTGAATTTCAAAGTGATTTTTTTCCCTAGGCTCCTTCTGTGATAGTGATAGCAATTCACTCAGAAAGTCTTTTGTGAGTTGGGGTACACTGCATAGCATTGTTCAGGGATCAGCTTCAGGGTAACATGGAGCAAACGTGTGAGGGTGCCAGGGCAGATCCCACTTCAGTGGAACAGCAACAGTAAGAACAAATATTTAGAGATAACAATCAATTGACCCAAATTAAACATGTCTTCACTCATGGTAGATCTTACAGATACATGAAAATGTCTTTAGACTGTAGACATCTTTGATTCTACATGTTTGTTTGTTATTTGTTTTGAGACAGAATTTTGTTATGTAGCTCAGGCTAGCCCCAAACTCATGACTCTCCAGCCTCTGCCTCCTGAGTGCTGGGATTACAGGTATGCACCTTCATGTATATATGTATGCATTCATTTGTGTGGTGTGATTTGTGTGGACCGTGTACATACATGCTTTATACATGTGAGTGTGCGGGTGCACACATGGATGTCAGAGCAGGATGTTGGGTGTCTTCCTCAGCCACAAAGTGAGTTCAAGATCAGCCTGGGCTACATAAGACCCTGTTTAACGACAATGACAAAATTAGAAAGGAAGACTGCATTAGGTTGACCCAAAGGCCACAGTCACTAGATCACCTTATTTTTTTTTTAAACAAGATCTTACTACATCACTCGGGCTAGGCTTGACCTCACACTATGCAGCCCAGGCTGACCTCAACCTTGTGATCCTCCTGCCTCAGCCTCCTGAGTGCTGGGACTACAGGCAGCTGTCACTATCACCTTAACTTCTTTTTCTAATCTCCTGCAATGTTTGCTGAAACGTCATTAGTTAATTTTACCTCTCACTCTCCTCTCTCTCTCTCGCTCGCTCGCTCGCTCTCGCTCTCTCGTTCTCTCGCTGTCCTGCTTCCAGCTGCTTGTCTGACTGCTAGATTGTCACACTCCATATTTTACATTTTTTATCATGTAGATACATGTATGCATGGCACCTCCACATGGCATGCGTGTGGAAACCAAAGAACAACTTAAGGAGGTCAGTTCTCCCCTTCCACCATGTGGGTTCCAGGGACCAAAACTGAACGTCAGCTTGGTGGCAAGCACCTTTATGCACTGAGCCATCTCGTGGACCCAATCTGTGCTTTCTCCTGACTGAAGGTGTGAGAATACGGTAGAGACAGTAGAAGCTAGACTGGGGAGGTTTTAGGCGTCTGGTTCTCCTGATTGGTAATCTTCATTGTCATCTTGGTTAGATATAGAATCAACTAAGAGACACCCCCTGGGTGGGTCTGTGAGGGTATTTGCAAGAAGGGTTAACTGAGGGGGCAATCCTCCCCAGAGTGGGTGGCACCTTCCAGCAGCCCAGATATAAAGAGGGCAGAGGGACCATAGGGCTGCTTGCTTACCTGCCTTCCCTTCTTGCTGGGAACTGGTCCCTCCCAACACTGTCACTGCTGTTGCCTCTGTTCCTACCACCACCCTTCCCTGACGTCCAAACCCAGCTTTGTCAGCCTTCCATCATGAATTGAAGACCAGCAGCTCTCTAGGAATCCTCTAGGCCTTCCGTACCATATTGAGCTCCTGGGGCACCCAGCCTCGTGGACTGAGCAGCTACCTGGTTCTCAGTATTTCCAGAATGTAGACGGCCAGCACCGGACTACTCAGTCCACATCACGTTAAAGTCGATCTAACAAATCCCTCTTATGATATACAGTCACCCCTAGGGAACCCTAACTAATACACCTCTTCAACTCGGGGTTCATCTTCCCAATATCTGGAGAGCCCAGGCTCAGCATCTTTCTTTGAGATGACCCTCTCACAGGACTGTAAGGGACTAAATCCCTACTAAACAAACAAGGGTCCCTGAGGAGCAATAAAGATGACACACTTCCATCTTCTTTTTGGCAGGTTGGACCCGGACATCTCTGCATTTGAAGCCATAAACCTATCAACTTTCTCTGCTTTCTTTAAGATGACCAATCCCAAATTAAGGGAGGGGAACCCACTAAAACCCTTCAAACCTGGGTCCTCCTGGGAGATGTTGGGTTTTTCAGTTTCCAAATTTCCCTCTCCCCTTGTGGAGAGCTTCATATCTCTGGGTCAGTGTGTGCATGGACTTGTGGATGCTTTATCTTTCCACTGAAGTTTGCGTGCCTGTTCTCTGCAGGTATGAGATTTTTCCTGACTTTAATTCTTTAATTGACTGAGAAAGTGAACCCAAACCCTAGATGGTGACCATCTAAGACCCCTAGACTAATAACACAACAGGACCACATGTGATGCCTAGCCTCTCTCTCTGTAACAAAGCAATGAAATAGAGTCTCCACCCTAAAGATCCCCCACCTTATACTTGCAGCCCTGAGCATCTGAATTCTGAAAACTATCAGGTCAGGACAGAGGGGACTTGAAGGACGGGGGAATGCGTGAAGGTAGGGGATGCATGAAGACGGTGTGTCTGAGCCCTGAAGGGAGACAGGTTCCCCATCAGGCTTCAGTCATGTGACAGCTGCTGCACCGAACAATCTCCCCTCACTGGCAGTCCACCAATCCCTCTGCCAGAGCAGGATGTGTGATCCTCTCCCCTTCTGCCTACAGGAGAGAGCAAAAACCTAACTCCCGGTCTGGACTGCTGATTTCAGGAGGCTCTGAATCCACCTGCTGGAATCTTCTATATCTCTCTCCCAGGCCCTCCTCCAGGCTGTGGCAACACAAAGCCAGCACCACCCAACTGACTGAACGGTTTGGTCACCACATCAAGAACCCCCCTCCGGGGGCTTGGGGAGATAGCTCAGCTGGTAACACAAAGCCAGCACCACCCAACTGACTGAACGGTTTGGTCAACACGTCAAGAACCCCCCTCCGGGGGCTTGGGGAGGTAGCTCAGCTGGTAAAGTACTGGCTGCATAATCATGAGGTCCTGAGTTCAATCCCTAGAACCCACATTAAAAAAAAAAAAAAAAAAAAAAAAAAAAAAAAAAAAAACAGGCATGGAGGCCAGCCAGCCTACTCAAACTGGTGATCCCAGGTCAGGTGCCACACACTTGAAGAATGACATCTGAGACTGACCACTAGTCTTCACACATGTGCATAGGCACATACATACACACATGCATGCACAAACACACATGCACACACAAAAGAACCAACCTCTATGAACTTCCTGCATGTCTACTAACTGCCTTTTATTAGTCACCCTTTTCCTGACTCTAAATCCTATTAAATGGCAATAATAATAAATTATATTCTTATTATATACTATTATGTTATTATATAGTATATTACTATTTTAAAGAATAAAAATAGTACTAGAGTATAAATTTGGAAATTTGTGTGTGTGCATGTGTGTACAGGGTCACATGTGTAGGTGTACATATACTTGTGTGTATATGCATATGGGGATTAGAGAACAACCTTGGGTGTTGTTCCTAGGAGTTATGGGTCCCACTGGCCAGGGAACTCTCCAATTACACTAGGCTGTCTGGCCAGCAAGCCCGGGGATCCTCCTGTTTCTGCCTCCCCATTACTGGGATTACAAGCACATGCCACACCACCATGTCTGTGGTTTTAAGTGGGTTTGGGGCATTTAACTCAGGTCCTCATAACAAGTACTTTACTGATTGAACTGTCTGCTAGCCTAGATTTTTTATTGTGTTTTGAGACAAAATGGCATTATATAGCCCAGGTTGGCCTTGAACTCACAATCCCCCTGCCTTAGTCTCCTGAACAGTGGGATTACAGGTGCCTGCCACCATACCAGGCTGGAAGATTTCTCTCATCTGCAAAAGCTGAGATGGGGATGCTTAAGGCCAGAGCAGAGCAGAGCCACTATTGGAAACTTGGACTCCTGGCTCTGCCCATTGACCCTTCTATCACTCTCCCTGTCTCTAATAAATATTCTTCTAAGTTGTAGTTTTAAAGTGATCTCATATTACAAACCTTGGCTTTAGAAAGCCATCCAAAATTTCCTCCACAGAGTATTCCAATCCAGGGCCTAATTGATGGTTCATGGGTAAACTTGCTGCCAAATCTGATGACATGAGTTCAATCCCTGGGACCCACATGAAGGGAGAAAACTGGCTCTCACAAGTTGTTCTCTAACCTCCACATTCACGTTATGACACATGTACCACCACCCTCAATACACACATACACACACACACACACAAATATATAGTTTTATTTATTGTTTTTATTTTACGTGTATGAGTGTATTGCCTGCATATTTGTAAGTACTCCCATATATAGTGCAATGCCCATGGAGGTCAGAAGAGGGCATCAGATTTCCTGGAACCGGAATTGGAAATGGTTGTTAGATGCCATGTGGGTGCTAGGAACTGAACCTAGGTCCTCTGCAAGAACAACTAGTGCTCTTAACCACTAAGTCAAGTCATCTCTCCAGCCCACAAATAAATATTTTAAGAGTACTCTGATTCATTATCACAAATAACATTTTTCCCATTTTCTTATTTTCTAGTATATTTTACATGTATACAATTATTATGGAACTCCAATAATTTTACTTTCTGTTCTTCATTAACCTCATATAAGTATCTCCCACTTTCCCACTGTGTCTTCATGACTATCCCTTGAGGGGGTTATTTTAGTTTTATTGTTTATTAATTTGTTTATTTGTTAGTTGGTTGACTGACTGGGTGGCT
>NW_008354274.1:1137293-1144793 GCF_000622305.1 Nannospalax galili | reverse complement strand
GGACATACTTAAGTGTGTCCTTTTGCCCTGTTTGAGATGGTTACCTCTTAGTGTTCTGTCACACTCTAAGAACACTGGGATTGCAGGTGAGTGCTACTAAGTCTGCTTTACATGAGATTCAAACTCAGGTACTCAGGCTTGCTTGGCAAGTGCTTTACCCACTGAGCCATCTCCACAGCCCAGGATTTTTAAAAATAGTATCATTTCTGGTTTTGCTGCTTTCAGCAGACCTTACTACGTGTCCAAGCTCAAGGACCCCATGAATGTGTAATTTTCAAATGATTTAAATCTCGGGTAAGAAGCTGGAGCGTGGTTCAGTGGTTAAGAACACTGGCTGCTCATTCAGAGGTGCCAGGTTCAGTTCCCGGCACCTACATGGCAGCTAATGACTGTCCTTGAGTCTAGTTCCAGGGGATCCAATGCCCTCTTCTGGCCTCCTCAGGCATTGCACACATGTGGTGCACTTACATACATGCAGGTAAGCACTCATAGACATAAAGCAAAAATAAATAAATCAATTAATTAATAAAAAATAAATCCTGGGTAATACAGTCATCCCTCAGGGTTCCTGGGGCATTGTTTCTGGGAGCCCCACACCCCCAGATACTAAGATCCATGGGTGTTTCAGTCCCTTGCCTAAAACTGCATGGTATTTGCATAGAACTGCACACATCTTTCTGTATCCTTTCAATCACCTTTAAGTTGTTTATAATTCCTAACACAAGTAAATTCTATATAAATAATTGTTAGAAGGTATTGTTTAAGGACTAATAACACAGATCTGTGTGTATGGTCAGTTCAGACAGATTTTTTTTGGTATACGTGTGCACTTGTGGACAGGGAAAACCTCATCAGCCTGGAACTTGCCAAGTCAGCTAGGCTTGCTGGCCGGTAAGCTCCAAGGAGCCACCCGTCTCCATCTCCTCGGCGCTGGGATCTCAAACACACACCACTATGACCAGCTTTAATTTTTTTACATTTGTTTATTTGCTATATGGAATGAGGAGGGAGCATTTGTGTGGTGACACACATGTGGAAATCAGAGAACAGCTTACAACAGTCAGTTTTCTCCTTCCACCATGTGGATCCCAGGCAAGGAACTGGATCATTAGGCCCGGCAACAGGTGCCTTTGCCCACTGAGCCACCCCACAGCTTTCTGAGCGTGAGTCCTTAGGATCAAACTCGAGTCCTTGCGCTCATGAGTCAAGCACATTATTGACCGGGCCATCTCCCCAGCTCCACTCACTGCTTCCTAAGTGCAGAGATGTGAACGAGCTCTACCACGAGCCCTTACCGCCCCAGCCACCATGCCCTCCCCCACCGTGGTGGACTCATCTCTGAAAGCATGAGCCAGGATAAATCCTTCTTCCTTAAGTTGTTTCTGTCACAGGAATTCCCCCAGGTTCAGTTCCCTAAGATGGAGCTAGGATTAGTATCCAGCACATGGAAAACAAGCATGATGGAGACCATACAACCGCAGTAGAATCACACAGATGCTTCACCACACCCGTGTGCGCACAGCCTGGACCACCAAACTGCAAAGGACTTGCACTTCATCGGTTTTTCTTTATATTTTATTCATTAGTTTTATTTTATGTGTGTGTGTGTATTGCCTGCATGTAGGTAAGTGCACCCGTGTCATGCAATGCCTGCGGAGGACAGAAGAGGCTGTTGGATCCCCTGGGACTGGAGTTACAGACAGTTGTCAGCTGCCGTGTGGGTGCTGGGATTCAAACCTGGATCTTCTGCAACAACAACCAGTGTTCTTAACCGCTGAGCCATCTCTCCAGCCCAGGACTTGTACTTTTGAATGACAATGTTCTTTGCTTTGTGTTTCTCTCTCTCTCTCTCTCTCTCTCTCTCTCTCTCTCTCTCTCTCTCTCTCTCTCTTTCTCTCCACACATGTACATGTTTACAAGTGAATGGCACATGTGCATATATGCATACATGTATGTGGAGTCAGAGGTCAACCTTGGGTGTCATTCCTCAGGTACCATTGACTTTTTTTTTTTTTTGAGACAGGCTATTTTACTGACCTGGAACTCACCAAGTAGCCCAGGCTAGTTGACCAGTACCCCAGGAATCCACCTGTCTCTACCTCCCCAGTGCTGAAATTACAAGCATACACCACCATGATCTTTTAAATTTTTTTTTAAGTTTTGATTTTATGTGTATGAGTGTTTTGCCTGAATGTATATAAGTGCATCTGTGTCATGGAATGCCTGCAGAGGCCAGAAGAGGGCGTCAGATGTGGGTGCTGAGAACTGAACCCAGGTCCCCCGCAGGAACAGTCAGTGCTCTTAACCGATGAGCCATCTCTCCAGCCCAATTACATCTTCTTTGCTTTAGTTTGTTTTGTTTTGTTTCATTTTGGGGTTTTGAGACAGCATCTCACTTTGTAACCCTGGCTAGCCTGGAACTCACTATATAGACCAGGCTGGACTCAAAGTTCCAAATGTTGGGATTAAAGGCATGCACCATCAAGTCCAGCCAACATTTTTTTTTTTTCAAAACAGGATCTCATGTAACCCAGTCTGGCCTTGAACTCGCTATGTCATCAAGGATGATTTCAAACTTCTGCTCTTCTGCCTCTTCCTCCAGAGTGCTGGGATTACAGATGTGCACCACTACACCCAATTTATGTTGCTCTAGGGACCTAACCCAAGGATTCATGCATGCTAGGCAAGCATTCTACCGAGCCACACCCCCAGCCCACATTTCCTAAAAAGTGTGTTATTTTAAAAGCTGTACACACACACACACACACACACACACACACACACACACACACACACACACACACACACACACACACACACACACATCTGTGCCCAGCATCATCTCTCTGTACATGAGATGGGTCTGGTATCTAGGGAGAGACCCAGCTGCCCTGAGCTGAAGGCTCCCAGGGGCTGCTGGGTGACAAATATCACCTAGAAGTGTCAGAGGCCTCTCTGAACCCACTCCCCAACAAACGCCCCTGCCCCTCATCTTCTGGATGGTAGCCTCACACCCTAGCTTCTGAAGGTCCCACACTAGGAGGGTCTCCCCATCTTACAAGTCTATCCAAGCATCAACCTAAGGAAACTCAGGCTTCTACTGCCACCTTGTGGCCACTGCTTTTCCCTCGCTCAGCTCCCTTCCTGTCCCAAGCCCTCAAAGAGACAGCATAACCTCGAAAACTTATGGAAGAATGGGAGGACCAGAGAGGGTGATGATGCCCCAGAAGCCACACAGCAGCTCGTGGGGATGGTGCTAAGCCTAGATAGAATCTTATTCTCTTCTCTCCATCTCATGTTTACTTTGTGCCAGCCTCTACAGGAGGCTGGGCTCAGATGAAACCAGGACTGGGCTCCCACAGTAGGGAGAGTGGAAGAGTAAGAGGCTGGGTTGCATGGTTGCCAGCAACTCTAACCATCTGCCCTGCTGGCCTGGACTGGGTGGAATGAGGTCACATAGCATCAACAGCTCCCCCCCTCCCGCTTATAGCTGCTTGCTTGGGAGTCAGGAGAGAGGACACCAGGAACCTGTCAGTTTTACCACCTTCCCCACTACAGCTTACCAGCCCAAGGTGGGATATAGATGGGAGACGGGGTTGGTACTAGACAGGCTTGTAATTCTTTATTATTATTTCAATCTAGACAAGCTTATTACTACCTCAAAGCTGTGTCTGCCTCTGAAATTAACCCAGTCAGGACTGTGTGTCAGGAAAGAAAGATCCCAGGCTGGGGGTGGGTGACTCATGCCTGTCATCCCAGCTACTCAGGAGACTGAGGCAGAAGGATTGCTTTAGCCTAGAAGCTCAAGGCCTGACTGCACAATGTACCGAACCCTCAGCTCCATTTTTAGAAAATAATGAGTCAATATTCTATAGATAGATGACAGACAAATAGATGAATGGATGGATGGATGGATAGATAGATCATAGGTGGTAGATAGATGATAGCTAAACAAGTGATAGATTATAGGTGATTGATGAATAAATGATAGTATATAAATGGATATAAGATAGATATATAGATGAAAGATAGTAGACAGATAATTGATAGATGCTAGATATTAGATGATTGATAGATGATAGATAGATGGCTGACAGATGATAGTAGACAGATGATGATGATAGATCAATAAATACATGAACAGTGGTAAAATATTGGATAAATATAAATGGATACATAGATGATAAATACAGAGATGATAGATGGAAAACTGATAGGTAACTAGGTTGATCATAGATGATTCATAGGTAATAAACAGAAAGGTGATAGATAAATGGACATAGAAAGATGGATAGACACACAGATAGATAGATAGATGATGGATTGATAGGTAGAGATAAATAGATCGATAGATAGATGATAGATAGATGATGATAGATAGATACATGATAGAGAGAGAGAGAGAGAGAGAGAGAGAGAGAGAGAGAGAGAGAGGTGACAGCCTACGTTAACACAGCCATGCATTCATCTGCTCCTGGGCTCTGGTTGCTTCCACTTGGGGCTCCAGCCTTCTGCAGCCACAGTGCAGGGAAGCAGAGCAGAGAGAGAATGAGGGCAGATGGACCAGAGTCGCTGGAAACGAGCTTAGTTGCTGGCATTCCCACCAAAATTCGAACTCTCCCACTTCTTTTCCCCTCTCGCTTTCTTCCAATAAATGAAGCCAACCAGAGTCCTTATCTCCCTCTAACTGGGTTGGGATGTGTTGGGTAGCCTTGACAAGCTCTGTGGGCTATTCTGAGGATCAAAGGAGCTTACGCACGAGCAAGCACTCGAGTTTGAAGAGTTACATCCATGTCTGGGATTATTAATAATCTCCCATTGATCTCTTAATACAGAAAAAAAATATATGTAAGCCTTCTCCCATAGGGCTTTCCTCTTGGAAAATGCTGAGACCATCTCCTCAGCCTGCCTCCTTCTCTCCTAAATCCAAACCCCTGGCTCAGGAGTCTCACAGCCCTGGTGACAATTAGACTGACAGACTTCACTGCAATCAGAACTCACTGGTCCATTCTGAATCAAGTGCCTAGATGTTTGCTGTGCTTTGTTCAATTTCAAAATTATTTTTATCTGGTTGCCAACAGAGAGAATTCAGGAGTTACTTTTTTTTCTTTTTCTTTTTTTGGTCTTTTTGAGACAGGATCTTCCTGTAGCCCCAGCTGGACTAGAACTCACTATGTAGACCAGGCTGGCTTCGAACTCACAGAGATCCACCTGCCTCTGTCTCCCAAGTGCTGGGACTAAAGGCGTGTGCCACCATGCCCGGCTGGGAGTTACTTTTGTTGTATTTTTATTTGTATGTGTTTGTATGTGTGTTCATGCATGTGGAAGTCAGAGGATAAGCTCGGATATCTTTCCTTAGGCACCTTCCACAAGTAGGCCGACTTCCAAAGATCACCTGCCTCTGCCTCCCATCTCACCACCACTGGGATTACAGGTGCATGCTACTGCACCTAGTTTTTTATGTGACTTCTAGGGACTGAACTCAGAGCCTCATGCTTGTGAGGTAAGTGCTTTCAATGTGATGTTTAATGTGTATTGTCAACTTGACACAATCTAGAATCACCTGGGCAGAGAGTCTTAATGAGGAATTGTCTACATCAGGTTAGCCTGTGGGCACATCTGTAGGGAATGGTCTTAATTACTTATTGATGTGAGAGGAACCAGCCTACTGTGGGCTGTACCATTCCCTAGGCAGGGGTTCTTAGATTGTATAAGTCTAGGAGGCTGATGAACGGACGTATGAGTTCATTTCTCTCTGCTGTTGACAGACTGTGATGTGACCAGCTGTCTAAAGCTCCTGATACCGTGGCTTCCCAACAGTAATCGACTGTAATGTGGACTGACGAGGTAAAAGAAACTTTCTCCCCAGGTTGCGTTTTATCAGGATATTTTATCATAGAAGTACAAAGGAAACTAGGACATGAGCCATGTCCCCAGCCCTGTTGTTTGTTTGTTTCTTTGTGTTTGTGACAGGGTTTCCCTGTCGCCCCAGTTAGCCTGGAACTCACTTTGTAGACTATGCTGGCCCTGAGCTCACAGAAATCTACCCACCTCTGTCTCCTGAGTGCTGGGATTAAGGATGTATGCCACTGTGCCTGACTCTTGCTTCTATTTTAAATCCAAGTTTTTTACATTTTTAGAACTATTCAGTTACCTGAAGACCCAGCAACACTTGACATGTGTTTCTCCTTGTGATGAGAGGCCCTTCTCTACTTTCCTGGCTTGATCTTCAGTTTTTGGACTGTGAGCCTGGGATGATGAGAGGCCTGCGTATGGTTGGCAGGAATCAGACTTTGCTTGATGGAACTGGAGAGATGGCTCAGCGGTTAAGAGCAGTGGTTGCTCTTGCAGAGGACCCAGGTTTTGTTCCCTGCATCCACATGGCAGCAAACAACCATCTATAACTCCAGTTTCAGGGGATCTATCACCCTCTTTTGACCTTCCCAGCCACTGCATTAAGATGGTGAACTTACATACATGCAGACAAAAACCCTCATACACATAAAAATAAAAATAATTTTTTAACTTGCATCATGTACTGTATTGGGAGCAATGTTCAATAGCACAGCAGTTTGTGTCTGTCTGTCTTTCTAGAGCTACAACAAACTTTTGCCATTTGCTTGTGGTCGCCTCTTGCCGAGTTAGCTCCCTCCATAGTGGTGAGAAAGACAACCTGCGGCCAGTTCCTCACTTTTACCTGGTCTCCTAGTTTGTCACTATCCTGTTGTGTATGATCAGTTTCTTGCTCGCCACCATTGATGGACTGGGGATGTGGCTGTTGGTAGCCTGTGTGCCGAGCATGCATGAAGCCCTGGGTTCTATCCCTGGCATTGCATCAAGTCAGGAGTGGTGGTGCACACCTGCAATTCCAGCACTCGGGAGGTAAAGGCGGGAGGATCAGAAATTCAGTGTCATCCTAGGCTGCTGTATTAGTTACATTTCTGTTGCTGTGATAAAACACCATGAGCAAGGCAACTTATAGTAGGAAGAGTTTATTAGGCTTATGGTTCCAGAGGGATCATGGGGTGGGGGGACAGCAGGAGGCACAAGAAACAGAGAGAAACTGGAAGTGGTCAAGGCTACGAACAAACTCTCAAAGCCCTGCCCCAATGACGTGCTTCCTCTAGTAAGGCCACACCTCCTAAACCTCCCAGAACAGCACCACCAACTGGGGAGAAAGTGTTCAAATAGTTGGAGTCTGTAGGGGACACGTTTTCAGCCCCACGGCTCCATAGCTTCAAGGATTATTCTATCTCTGTCTTATAATGAGATGGCTTCTTGCTTACATACATGGCTCCACAAACAGGAAGAGAGATCATCTTTTTCTTTCAAAACTGTAGTTCCTGGGATAGTTAAATGTCTGAAAAGATAGAGATGTAAACAAAAGGAAGAAATAAGAGTTTAATAATAGTGGTGGCAAACGCCTTTAATCCCAGCACTCGGGAGGCAGAGGCAGGTGGATCTCTGTGAGTTCAAGGCCAGCCTGGTCTACATAGTGAG
>NW_008354274.1:1107156-1132156 GCF_000622305.1 Nannospalax galili | reverse complement strand
GAGAGAGTGAGAGAGTGAGTGAGTGAGAGAGTGAGTGAGAGAGTGAGCGAGAGAGTGAGTGAGTGAGTGAGAGAGTGAGTGAGAGAGAGAGTGAGTGAGTGAGTGAGAGAGTGAGAGAGTGAGTGAGAGAGTGAGAGAGAGAGTGAGAGAGAGTGAGTGAGTGAGTGAGTGAGAGAGTGAACTTATAAACTAACTCCAAGTAACTCATAGACATAAATGCATGGGCTGAATCCACAAAACATACAGTGAAATCAGGAAACGTCTACTCATTTCGGACTATATGATGATTTTCAGATAGGAAGTCAAAAGCATAATCTTCAACAGATGAAAAATCATAAATTTTGATGACGTTCAAAACTTTTACTTTTCGAAGCGGCAGAGTGTGGTGGCACACACCTTTAATCCCAGCACTGAGAAGGCAAAGGCAGGTGAATCTCTGTGAGATTGAGGCCAGCCTAAGGGAGACTCTGTCTCCAAAAGACCATCACCAGTGAGCTGGGACTGTGGCTCAGTTGGTAGTGTGCCTGCCTAGCATGGAAGAACCCTTTGGTTCCATCCCCAGCATGGCATAAACTGGGTTTGATGATGTGCACCTGCAATCCTAGCACTTTGGAGATGGAAGTAGGAGGATCAGGAGTTCAAGGTCATCCTTGGCAGCAAAGCAAGTTCTCAAGGCCAGCCAGATATACTGGAGATCCTGCCTCAAAACAGAAAGAAAACACAATTAAAATAAAAAGGGGCTAGAGAGATAGTTTAATGTTTAAAAACACTGGCTGCTCTTCCAGAGGACCCAGGTTCAGTTCCCAGCACCCAAAAGGCAGCTAACAACCATCCATAACTACAGTTCCAGGGCATCTTATGCCATCTTCTGACCTCTGCATTCATTGGATGACATGGGTTCACTTACACACATGCAGGCAATACACTCATACACATAAAATAAAAATAATAAAATAAATTTTTAAAAAGAAAGTAAAAAGATAGGCTGGAGAAATGGCTCAGTGGGTAAGAGCACTTGCTGCCCTTCCAGATGATCCACATTCAGTTCCCAGCACCCACATGAGATGGCTCACAACTGCCTGTAACTCCAGTTCCTGGGGAATCTGACACCCTCATCTGGCTGTGGGCATTACATGCCACAAGTGCACTTACACACATACAGGCGACACACATTCATACACATAAAATAAAAATATTAAATAAAATATTAAAAATACAATAGGAAAAGGAGTCACAATTTGAGAGAAGAAAGGTGCAAATAATTAAATATATGTGAAGAAATTATATGAAGACCTCTGCCATGAGACAGCATTCAACTGAAGGTGAGTTCAGTTCCCAGAACCATGTAAAAAAGCTGGGCTCCCACATGAGCACACACACACACACACACACACACACGCACACACACACACACACGTACCCTTATGCATGCACACAACAACAACAAAATTCTAAGAATACCTCAGCAAGAGTGCACAATGGCCCATGCATTTATTTGTTGTAACATTTTTGTCTTAGCAGAATGCTGGAAATAAATAAGTAGCTTTTGTCACAGTGACAAGAAAAGTCACTAATACAACTTATCACACAGATCAACAATTCCACCCCTAGATATCTATCTATAGAAGATGACTAAAAACATGGCAATAAAGTCTGGCGCATTTGGGGCTGGAGAGATGGCTCAGCCATTAAAAGCACTGGCTGGTCTTCCAAATGACCCAGGTTCGGTTCCCAGCACCCAAATGGCACTTAACAGCCATCTGAATTCCAGTTACAGGGGATCCAACATTCTGGCCTCCACAGGCGCCAAGCATGTATCAGGCACACACATGGTACATTTACATGCATGCAGGCAAAATACTCATACACATAAAAATAAATTTAAAATTTTTTAAATTGTATTATTTTTATGTATATGCATGTATTGCCTGCATGTATGTAAGTGCACCTGTGTCATGCAATGCCCACAAAGAACAGAAGAAGCTGTTAGAACCCCTGGAACTGGAGTTAGGAATAGTTGTTAGCTGCCATGTGGGTGCTGGGATTTGAACCTGGGTCCTCTTCAAGAACATCCATGTTCTTAACCACTGAGCCATTTCTCCGGCCCCCTAAAAATTTTTTTTTAAAGTCTGGTACATTGGTGCACATCTATAATCCTGCACTCAGGAGGGCAGGAGGGTCACAAGTTCAAAACCAGTCTGGGCTGCACAGTGAGGCCAAGTCCTTAAAAAACAAAAGCAAGCTCAACAGTTCAGAGCACCGGCTGCTCTTGCAGAGGACCCAGGTTCAGTTCCCAGCACCCACATGGCAGCTGCAATTACCTGAGCAAGATCCACACAATATTGATCCCATCGCTATCCTGTCATGGAGGAGAAAGGGCCTTGTGAGGTCACACAGCTTCCTGAGGATTTATACCAAGTTAATGGTTGATGGAGTAGGGAGAGACATTTTCTTCAATGATGTGGCCACTGGTAAGATGCCCATGATCCTGTAACCCCTAATTAAACTCATTGGGACACACACACACACACACACACACACACACACACACACACTGGAGTTACAGGAGGTTGTGAGCCACCTGATGTGGGTGCTGAGAACCGAATGTGGATCCTCTAGAAAGGCAGTAAGTGCTCTTAATCACTGAGCCATTTCTCTAACTCGTCTTTGTTTTATTTATTTATCTTGTATGTGTATGAGTATATTGCCTGCATGTGTGTAAATGCACCTGTGTCATGCAGTGCCTATGGAGGTCAGAAGAGGGTGTCAGATTCCCTGGAACTGGAGTTATGAGCAATTGTTAGCTGCCATGTGGGTGCTGGGATTCAAACCCAGGTCTTCTGCAAGAACAACCAATCAGTGCTCTTAACCACTGAGTCATCTCTCCAGCCACTCTAACTCGTCTTTGTGTGTGCTGGGAACTTAACTCAGGTCCTGTGCAAGAGCAGCAAGCATTCTTAACCACTGAGCCATCTCTCCAGCTCTTATCTAATACATTATATGCTAATTTTTTAAATCTAAAAATAAATAGAAAATTACATTTAAAATATGCTAATTTGAAACATTTAAAAATATCATGTTATGTCATACATGATGGTGTGTGCCTTTAATCCCAGCCCTCAGGAGACCAGACAGGAAGATCAAGGCCAGCCTGGTCCACATAGTGACTTCCAGGTGGGCTGGGACTAGGGAGACCCTGTCAAAAAAAAAAAAAATCGTGTTGACACATGCATTAACATCACATCAATTTTACTCATAATATCCCCAAACTTCAAAAAAACCACAAATGCCCATCAACTGATGACTGAGTAAACAAAATATGAACTCACTATGAAGTGGAATATTACTCAGTAATGAAAGGGAATGAGATACTGACATACCACAAGCCCATTCCATATAAAATCCTGATACTGTGAGGAAGCCCCACACAGAACTGCACATACTGTGTGATTTCATCTATGTGAAATTTCTAGAAAGAGAGGAACATCAGAGATGGTAAACAGACCAACATGCATTTGGGTTTAAGACTAGGAATAGGCACCAGGGAATTTTCAGAGGGATGTAGGTGCTCTAAATCTGGATAAAGGTGAGAGTTACAAAACCATATGAATTTACTGAAAATCACTGCATGGTACACTTGAAAGAGTTGCACTTTACAGTTTGTAAATTATATGTCTTGTGTGCATGTGATGCCGGAGATCGAACCTACAGCCTTTTGCATTCTGCGCAAGCACTTTCCCACTGAGCTACATCCCCAGTCTGCCTTTACTTTTTATTTTAGGACAGGACCTCACCAAGTAGCCCAGGCTGGCCTGGAATTTGTAATTCTCCTGCCTTGGTTTCCTGAATAGCTACAATTTCATAATTCTGCACCATCAGGCCCAGCTGCAACTATATTTCAGTAAAGTGTTTTAAATTATGTACATGTAGCGAGGGTGGGTGCACATGTGTGCGGAGGCTAGAGGCCAGCATGCCATGTTTACCCTAGTCACTCTCTACTTACTTATTTTTGGTTTTTTTAAGACAGTCTCCCTTAGCTGGCCTGGAACTTGCTATGTAGACCAAGCTAGCCTCAATCTCACAGAGATCCTTCTGTCTCTGCCTCCGGAGTACTGGGATTAAAGGGGTGGGCTACCACACCAAGCTTTTTTTAAATTAAAGTTTATTAGCATTTTTTTTGTCTTTTGGGGAGAGGGTCTCCCTGTACCTCCAGCTGTCCTGGAACTCACTATGTAGACCAGGCTGGCCTCGAACTCACAAAGATCTGCCTGCCTATGCCTCCCGAGTGCTGGATTAAAGGCGTGTGCCACCATGCCTGGCCCTGTTTATTAGCATTAAAAAAAAACTACAATGTACAGAAGTATCAAAGAATAAAAAATTTTAAAAAGCATAGAATTTAGTATTCAGAGTTCCCTGTAAGGTAATGCCACTCCATGGGTTCACATGTAGACACTGTTTAGTCAAAGACTTATTTTACATTAAAAGTGAAAATATCTTGAGATGGAATTCAAAGGACTTACACAAAGTGTACTATATATATGAACTCATTAATACACTTTTTAAAAATTACCCTTTCTTGTTCTCCTTTCTAAATGCTGTAATATACCCATACATGCATTTGTTTACATATGTGCATGGATCTATTATAGGCCGGGATTCATATAGGAGAGGGAACATCTGTTTTTTGTTTGTTTGTTTCTTTCTTTCTTTCTAAAACTGGGTGACATCGATTAACATTGTATATTCTAGGTCCATTCCTTTTCCTGTGAATTTTGTGGTTTCATTTTTTTCTTTAGAGCTCAATAATCTATTTTATATATGTACCAGAGTTTCATTATCCATTCATCTGTTGATGGATAGCCCCCCTAATTTTTGAGACAGGGTCTCTCACTGAACCTGGACCTCTACTAGCCAATCCAACCCCAGGAACCCTCCTATCCTCACCCTCCCACCCTCCTACCGTCCCGCACTAGGGTTATAGGTGTGCATTACCACACCTGGCTTTCATGCAGGTGCTGGGGATTTTAAACTCAGGGCCTCATACTTACACAGCAGTTACTTTACCAACTGAGCCATTTCCCCATCCCCTGAAGGTTTATTTATTTGTTTTATGTGTTATGAGTGTTTTGCCTACATGTATGTAATACCCATGGAGGTCAGAAGAGGGCGTCGGATCCCCTGGAACTGGAGTTAACAGAAGGTTGTTAACTACCATGTGGGTGCCGGGAACCAAACTTGGGTCCTCTGCAAGAGCAGCCAGTGATTTTAAAGGCTGAACCATCTCTCCAGCCCCAGATCTAAAGTTGTTTTTTTTTTTTTTATTGCTAGTGTTTGGTTTTAATATTCTGTGAGTTACTCAGAGATCTTACCCACAAGAATCTATCCCCGCCTTTGGCTTTTCACTACACAGGCTCTTCATTTTTATTTTTTGCCCTTAATGCTATTTTGTGGCATTCACTCCCAAGCATACACTGTCATCTTCTTCATGTCTTGTTAGCCAGTGCTGGAGATCTTGTCTTGTGAGACATTAATAGTTGCCAAAGTACCTTGCATCTTTTGATTGTCAGCCGCTAATGAGGTGAAGTAAATCTAGAGGCAGAGACAAGCCTCAAGGACCCAGCGAGTCTGCAGTGATGTGCTGGGAAAAGCCTCAGAACTGGCCTGACTGTGGCATCTGTCCATTTCCCTGGACCTGGAGTTCGAACGAGATATGCATGACCAGCTCTCGGGAGCCCTCAGAGCCAGTCTAGACACACGGGGACCAGGAGGCTCCATCTCACCCAGGAAATCCAAAGGCCTGGCAGTGCCAGCTGTTTTATATAAACCTGCATTAGCATGGGGTAGAGATGTAAATTGGTACTATCAGCTCAGAGGGCATAGTGGCATTGATTGCTATGGGAATACTCTATATGTGGAAAAAAAAATGTGAGCAGGTTCCTAGCAGGAGCGGTGTAACCAGTGCTTGTGGAATTGCATGAAAAAGAAAAAGGGGGACAATAAAAGAGGTAGAGAGGGAGGGAAAGGAACGAAGGAGGGAGGGAGGAAGGGCAGAAAGGAAAACCCAAAATGTCTATCAGTAGAAAATTTCACAAGATATATAATAGTCATTGTGTAGAACATAAGATGTTTTTCTTTTCTTTTTAAAATAAGATTTATTTATTACTATGTGTCTCTGTAAGTGTCTGTGTGTAGGTCTGTGCATGTGAGTGCAGTACCCACGGATTCCAGAAGAGGGTGTCAGATCCCCTGGAGTTGGAGTTACAGGTGGTTGTGAGCTGCCCTATATGGATGCTGAGAACTGAACTCAGGTCCTCTGCCAAAGCAGCAAACACTCTTAACTAGTGAACCCCGGAACACGGGATTTAAAATTAATAAACCAGTATATGCATCCTGATGGTCAGATCGTGGAGAAAGTAATATGGAATACAAAATAAGCTCCCAAGTGTTATACTCTGCATAATACAGAACCTCTGTAAAAGTTCAAACCAATCTGCTTAACATCACAGAGATCTGTATTCACTGAAATGTGTGAAAAAAATCATTTCGAATAGAGTAAGCAAATACATGCTGGGTTTATGATCCTGTTCCCTCTAGGGAGGAAAAGCAGATGTTGAAGCCGGGTTGGGAGGTGGGGAAGGCTGCAGAAAGTGCCTCTGCAAAAATCTTTATTAGATTATCCCCTTAAATATTCAAAAATATTTCTCTGAAATTTTGGTTATTTAATTTCTGAATTCTGGAGCCTGGACAAATGGTTCAGTGGAGGTTGTCAGGAAGGAAGGGAGGGACGGAGGGACGGAGGGATGGAGGGAAGGAGGAAGGGAGGGAGGGATGGAGGGACAGAGGGATGGAGGGACGGAGGGAGGAAGGAGGGAGAGAGAGGGAAGGAAGGAAGAAAAGGCAGGAAGAGAGGGAGGGAGGGACGGAGGGACGGAGGGAGTTGTCACCTATGCTGGGGTGCATTTTGGGTTTTGCAGGTGCCTTTCAATCACCTATACTCCTGTAGGAACCCCTCACTTAGGCCCTTGTGGGTCAAGTAAATCAGTTCTCTAGGCTAGACCTGGGTGGAATTGTTTCTTTTGTCTGTCATTGGTATCCTGTATGGGTAAACAGACGCTTGTTCAATTTCCCCAGGAGAAGTCACACAACAGAACTGCAGCTAGCTTTAAGCTGGTAGTATTTAGAAAGTCAGTTCAAGATTAGGACACATCACCCAAACTGTAGGCCATTGAGATCTAGGATGCTCCATCGTTACCATCTCGCTACAGAGATAGGAATGTAGGTCCTCAGAAATGACAACCGGGTTTACAGAAAGTCCACCATTGTGCCATAGAAAGAGGGCAGCAGGGAGGGAATGGGACAATTGGGGATGGGGAAAATGTCAAGACATGACCTCACCCAGTAGTAAAAGTAGCCAAGCATGTTTATAGGAAGACCTCATGTCACTGTGAGCTTTATAAGGTAGGAGATGGAGGCTATGAATGTGCCTTCAAGAATCCAATGGGGGCTGGGAAATGGCTCAGTGAGTAAAAGGGCTCATCTTGCAAGAACAAAGACCTGAGAACCCATGTAAAAAAGATGACTGTGAGCCAGGCATGGTGGTGCACACCTTTCATCCCAGCACTCAGGAGACAAGCCGGCAGATCTCTGTGAGTTCAATGCCAGCTGGGGCAACAGGGAGACCCTGTTTCAAAAAGACCGAAAAAAAAAGGTGAATGTGGTGGCACATAGGCACTTAGAATCCTAGCACAGGGGAGGGAGGTGGAGACAGGAGGATCCCTGGGGCTACTTGCCCCGCTAGACTGGTCTACATACACACACATAAGAATCCAGCAGGTGGAACAAGTCATGGTGGCACACACTTGCCATATCAGCACTGGGAGGCTGAGGCAGGAAGATCACAACTTCAGGGTTAGCCTAGACTACATAGAAAGACCTTGTCTTGGAAAAACAAGGAGGAAGAGGAGGGAGAGGAAGAGGAGGAGAAGGAGGAAGAGGAAGAAGAGGGGGAAGAGGAGGAGGAGGAGAAAGAAGAGAAGGAGGAAGAGGAGGAGGAGGAAGAGGAGGAGGAGGAAGAGGAGGAGAAGCAGGAAGAGGAGGAGGAGGAGGAGGGAGCATCTCCACATGATCTTGACTTGGGACAGGCAGTGTCAAACTCTGGTGGCTGGAGCCAGGGAGTGGCCAACTCCTCTGGGCTCACAATTGGGGATGGAGAGGAGAGCTTCAGGCTCCAGGACACGCCTCCCCTCCCTGCCACTGGGGGCAGGGGATGTGTGCCCTTACTGCATTCAGGACCTGTGCCAGGCACCCAACAAGTAGCAGGAGAGGCAGGGCTGGGCGGATCCTTTAACTCTCAACTTTACAAAAGGGAGACAAAAGCTCGAGGCTGGGCAGGTGCTTGCCCAAACAGTTTAAACTGTGGCTCCAGGGCCTCCAGCCAGACCTTGCAGTTTCACAGCACCCATGACCCGCTTGCCGGCTGCTGAAATAGCTCCTCAGAATGTGTCATGAAGCAAATATTTCCTTCCACGCCTCCTAGAACATTTCTCTAGTGACTGCAAAATGTGTCTGAGCTGGTTGTGACCACAGAATTAACGTAACATTGAGCGAGCCGTTACCACATCCCACATCACCTATTCATGGAACTGGAAGGAGATGTGGATGATGCAAAGACTTCTGACATTTCACAATCAGAACCACAGGGATTTCCAGAAAAGCAGAAATTGGAAGGCAAGGAAACCAGGGAGTAGAAAAGGATCAAAGAATGTGGGTGGATGCCGGAAAGCCATGCAGAGTAGAAGTCACTGAACCCTGAACCGGGAAGATGACATGAGAGAAAGGACAGTCACAGTGGGTAACCAAAGAACACTGCAGCTGTGTTTTGGTAGCTGACAGTCAAGATGTACCTCTGTAGTTGAACACGCAGTTAGGCTCCTCTCTGTATCAGGAGCTATGACACTGCCTTTTGTTTTGTTTCCTGTTGCAATAAAATAATTGACAAAAACAACTTCAAGGAAAAAACGGTCTGTTTGGCTCAAGACCCCAGGTTACAGCCCATCATTGTGGGGAAGGTCAAAGAGACTGGAACTAGAAGCAGCCGATCACATCGAATCCACAGGCAAGAGCAGATGGGACTGGAGAGATGGCTCAGTGGTTAAGAACACTGACTGGTCTTCCAAAGGATCTGGGCTCAGTTCCGAGCACCCACATCCAGCTGCTCACAACCACCTGGAACTCCAGCTCCAGGGGATCCAATGTCCTCTTCTGGCCTCCAAGGGCACTGCACTCACATGCACATATCTACACACAGACACTCGTACGGTGGCACTCCTGATACTTGGGAGGTGGAAGCAGGAGGATGAAAAGCACAAGGCCAAGGCTAGGGAGATGGCTCAGCAGTTAAAGTGCTTTCTGAGAAAGTGTGAGAACCAAAGTTTAAATCGCCAGAAACCATGTAAAGGCTGCAATCCCAACCTTCAAAGGTAGAAACAGGGAATCCCCTAAGCAAGCTGGCTAGTGACTCTAGGTTTGATTGAGAGCCCCTGCTCAATGAAAAAGGTGGGGGGGGGATTAAAGATGATTCCTAACATCAGCCTCAGACCTCCACATGAACACACGCATACCCACACACACATTTGCATACAAATACACACATGCACCCACACACACACATACACACATGAAAATGGAAAAAAATTTTAAAGAAATCAAGGCTGTATCAGTTGCTTTCCATTGCTATGATTTTTTTAAAAAATTACCAAAAGCAACTTATAGAAGGAAGAGTTTATTTGGATTTACAGTTCCACTGGGATGAGATTCCATCATGGTGGGGAAGCAAGGTGGCAGAGGCAGGAGCTGAAAGCTGAGAGCTCACAGCTTATATCACAAACATAAAGCAGAGAGAGCCAGGAAGTGGGCAAGGCTATGAATGTTCAAGACATACCCCCAGTGATGTGCTTCCTCCAGCAAAGCTGTACCTCTTAAAGGTTTCATGACCCTCCCCAAACAGCACCACCTAGTGGGAACCAATGTTCAAATACTTGAGCCTGTGGGGGGCATTTCTCAATCAAACCAACACAAAGGCTACATACCAACTTTGAGACCAGCCTGAACTACATGAGACCCTATCTCAGAAAGTAAAAACAGAAACAAAAACAAACCCAGTGTCTGAGTGAGGAGAAGTGGCCACCGAGGATGTGATGTGTCACAGGAGTAGCCAATAACCTCACATTAAGACAAACATAAGCCCCATTGGGAGTTCTTAGCATCCACATGGTGGCTTGAAACCAACTCCAGCTCCAGTTCCTGATGCCTCCTTCTGGCCTCTGAAGGTGCTACATGCACATGGTTCACTTACATATAGGCAGGCACACACACACCTACATGTAAATAATATAAATAAATTTAAAACAAACAAAATAAAATCTTTAAAACATTAACTATTCTACTTTCATTAGTGAAGTTCATACTTTATTCATTTGTACAGTTTTTTACCTAATGTCCTTTTTTTAGAACATCTTCTATATTCTTTGACAATCATGTATATAAAGTAATCTGATCACATCTACCCCGCAGTGCCCACTCCCACTTCCCCCAAGAGCCCCCAGTGTATCCTCCACCCCTTCATGCCATCTCCTTTTGTGACCCACTGAATCCAGCTAGTATCCCCTGCTAGATATTGACTGGACTTGTTGGCTTGATCTTATTCAGGTCGTGTGCAGGCGATCACAGCCGCAGTGAGTTCATGAGTAAATGGATCCAGCTAGTATCCCCTGCTAGATATTGACTGGACTTGTTGGCTTGATCTTGTTCAGGTCGTGTGCAGGCGATCACAGCCGCAGTGAGTTCATGAGTAAATGCAATATTCTAGGAAAAGGCCTTTATCCTGGAACTCAAGGGTGGTTAGCAGGGGGTCAAAGAAACACAAACACAAATAATTATGTAGTAGATTAAAGAAGATAGTTGTATGAGTCTCTCAGTTACGTCAGGAAAAGCATTGGATAATTTCAACACTCTTTGCTTGTCTTTTCCTTTGGATGTACTGAGGACTGGCACAGGCATGTATTTTACCTCTGAGCCACACCCCAGCCCCTCACTGGGAGAATCTAGGCAGGTGCTCTACCGCTGGGCCATACCCCCAGCCCCTCAGTGGGGGTTTCTGGGCAAATATCCTATTGCCAAGTCATATCTCTCAGCCCTCTTTTCAGTCTTAATCTTGAGACAGCGTCTCACTCACTTGCCCAGGCTGGCTTTAAACTTTTGATCCTCTTGTCTCACTCTCCTGGGTACCTGAGATGCCAGGGCCACATGACCAGGCTTCAGCAATCATCTGGTCACCTTCTCCATCTCATTAAGGCATTTCCCAGCTATGTCACCCAGATGGCCCCCAGCGAGAGAATGAAATCAACTGTCTTGCCCATGCAGCTGCTCCGTGCTCTTTCTACAACACACACCTGAAAAGGCCTTTTACACCTTAACCCAGACAAGGCCTCTCTCTTCTTGCAAACAGTCCAGCTCGCTTCACTATTCAGTGTGTTACACAAATGCTTCTGTTTCTCTTATTGCCAGGGCCAACTGGAGTCCCCAATGATGAAACTGACATTTAATTATGGGACCTTGGTCCTTGAAGAAGCCTACTTGCTCCTTTGTGTGCCTTTGATGTTTTCATATCATTAGAAGACATCAGGCGTGTCTTTTAATCTGAGTGGTCTGAGTTCACCTTGGGCATTACCAAGCCTGATCTAGAAACACCTGATGGCAAATTGCTTTGGGCGCTAGCTAGTAAAAATCACACACACACACACACACACACACACACACACACACAAAGCCAGGCATGGTGGCTCATACCTGAATTCAAGGCCAACCTTGGGCTACACAGGGAGTTCTATACCAGCCTAGGCTACAGGATGAGACCTTGTCTCAGAAAAAAAGAAATTATACAGGCTGGAGAGCAGGTTCAGAGGTTAAGGGCACTGACTGCTCTTGCAGAGAACCCAGGTTTGGTTCCCAGCACCCACATAGTGGCTCACAACTATCTGTAACTCCAGTTCCAGGGGGATTCAATGCCTTCTTCTGGCCTCCACAGGCATTGCACACATATGGTGGACTTACATACGTACAGGCAAAACATTCATTCACATTAAACAAAAATAAATATTTTTTAATTAAATGATAAGAAAGCATGTTGTCAAGCTGTGTCCAGAGAACCAATTTTACAGCTGGGCATACTGGTACATGCCTTTAATCCCAGCACTCGGGAAGTAGAGGCAGGAGGATCTTTGTGAGATGGAGGCTAGTCTGGTCTACATAGTGAGCTCCAGGCCAGCTGGGGCTACAGGGAGACTCTGTCTCAAAAACACAAACAAAAACAAAACAGAAACCAGTTTTAGGAATCCCTTGCACAGACGACAAGGAGGACAGGGAAATAAAAGGGTGATGCTCAGAGGATGGGGAGGTGGGGGTCCAAGACAGATGTAAAAGGTCCAAGAAGAAAAGAAAGAGTAAGGGGCTATGTGTGAGAGAGAAGGATGGAGGTGGGGGAAAGATAGAAGTAAGAAAGAGAAAGTAAATAAAGGAAGGAGGAGAGGGAAGGAGGGAGAGAGAGGGAAGGCAGTAAGGAGGGAGGGAGGAAGGAGAGAGAAAAGGAAGGAAGGAAAAAGGGAGGGAAGGAAGGAGGGGGAGGGAAGGAGGGAGAGGGGGCAGGGGGAAAAGTGAGAAGAAAACTTTGAGAAGCTTGTGTGACAATAGAATACTACAAAATAACTGAACATTTGAGCCACCTGGAGATGAGAAAATCATAATATGTAGAGTATTTGATGTCCAGAAGGTAGTATTTCCATACTAAGCAGAGTGTCAGATTTATGATCTGAAAAGCATTCCACAGAGTCTGAGGTGTGGATAAGGTCTTGCCTGGAATTGCAAACACTGATGATGGACAGGCTGGCTCAAGGTCACTGTCCCTGAATAATGGAGAGGAGATGTGTGGATTTGATTCTTGATAAAGATTTGGAGAACTCTGATTCAGGGGCTGAGAGCTCAGATCTGTGGCCCACATTCTCTGCCCATGTATTTGACGGTAAATTAAAGCTGAAGAGGCAGAATCAAGGTGCTGGGACCTGGCCAGTATTCTAATTTCTGATTGAATGAAAATAGCATATGGTGTCAGCAACAAAACAGAGCCATCCTGAACCAAGCAGACCAGCCCCTTGCACAGATGGGGCCAAGAGGATCAAAGCCACAGTGAAGCAAAGTTGAAAGAAGTCACCACATCCTGGGAGACAGAAAGGGAAATGTTGGGCAGGTGGTTAGCTCCCAAGGGAATGACCAACAGCCCCCCCAAAAAATAGGGAACAAAGAACAACAGGTAGGCCTGCTTAAAACCCTGAAACTGGATGTGAAGAAAATTGTAGTGGCTGACCAAGGGTCAAGCAGTAGGGACCAGGGAGGAGGGCTCGGGGCATAAGAGCACTTGCTCTGTTAGCACGATGACTTGAGTTCAAATCCCCAGCAGCCATGTAAAAAGCAGGGTATGTATATTAGCTACTTTTCTGTTGCTGTGATAAAACACCATGACCAAAGGTACCTTATTAAAGGGAGAGTTTATTTGGACTTACAGTTTCAGAGGGTGGAGGTCCATCGTGGCAGGGAGGCAGGGCAGCAAGCGGTTGGCATGGCAACAGGAGCAGAAAGCTGAGCTCACATCTCAGCAACCACAAAGTAGAGAGAGTAAACTAGAAGTAGGGTGAGGCTATGAACTCTTAAAGTCCACCCCCAGTGACATACTTCCTTCAGCAAGGCCATACCTCCTGACAATGACCTCCCAAGTTAGTCCCAGAACTTGGGAGGCAGAGGCAGGCAGAGCTCTGTGTGTTCCAGGCCAACCTGGTCTACGTAGTGAGATGCAGGTCAGCCAGGGGTACATAGTGAAACCCTGTCTCAAAAAAAAAAAAAAAAAAAGATTCCAGGGCTGGAGAGATGATGCAATGGTTAAGAGTACCGGCTGCTCTTACAGATGACCCAAGATCTGTTTCCAGAGCATGGCAGCTCACAAGCATCTGTAACTCCAGTTCCAGGAGATCAAACGCCCTCTTCTGGCCTCAGTAGTCATTGCATATATGTGATGCATTTATATACATTCAGGCAAAACACTCGCACACATAAAATAAAAATAAATAAAAATTTTTAAAAAGATTACATAACCTCCCCAAACAATGTGATCACCTGGGGACCAAGTGTTCAAATACTTGAGTCTATGAAGGGCATATTCAAAACACCACACTATGACTACACATGCCCATAACTCCAGCCTCTGACCTCCACACACATGCATGCACGAACACGCACGTGTGTGCACACACACATAAATGAACATATGTATACATACACAACACCAAAAAAATTCCAGGAGAGCCCTTTCTCCACTTCTTGCTTCCTGTCTCTATGAGGTGAACAGTTTCCTCCTCCAGAGGCTCCTGCTCCCGTGATATTACCCCATGATGTTCTGCCAAAGCACATGGGCCCAAGCAACCATGGGCTAAGCCCCCTGAAACCATTACTCATTCTAGAAGAAACCAGCTGCCTTACAGTGAGCCTCCTGCCAACAGCCATACCCAACAGCCACGTCCAAGAGTATGTGTCATCTTGGCATTATAACCTCCAGTCAATATGTAAGATCGAGAGAAGACATCACTGGGATTCATCCACAAGAGAATGAGAATTAAATTCAATGGGAAAGGCTTCAGCAGAATGCTACCATTAAAAAAAAAAAAAAAAGCAAAGCTGAGTGTGGTGGCGCACACCTTTAATCCCAGCACTTGGGAGGCAAAGACAGGCAGATCTCTGTGAGTTCAAGGCCAGCCTGGTCTACAAAGTGAGTTCCAGGACAGCTGGGGCTACAGGGAGACCCTAGCCTGGAGGTCAAGCACGTGAAAGCATGCTTTGGCCATTTTGTTGTCTGGATGGACTCAGGTATAAAAGTTTGTGTGGACCTTTCGTGCCAGTGGTTAAGTTAGGAAAAGAAAGATCCCGCCTGTTGTCAGATTCAATCTTCTCTAAAAGCTCCATGAAGGAATCTACCATTTGAAAAAAGAAAGAAAGAAAGAAAGAAAGAAAGAAAGAAAGAAAGAAAGAAAGAAGGAAGGAAAGAGAGAGAGAAAGAAAGAAAGAAAGAAAGAAAGAAAGAAAGAAAGAAAAAGAAAGTGAGCTAGATGTAGTGGCACATGCCTTTAATCACAGCACTTGGGAGTCAGTGGTAGGCCAATCTTTGTGAGATTGAGGCCAACCTGGTCTATATAGTAAATTCTAGGCCAGCTGGGGATACAGAGAGACTCTGTATCCCCCCCAAAAATCTAATTAATTAATTAAAGGAAGACTAGAGAGATGGCTCAGCAGATTAAGAGGACTGATTGCTCTTGCAGAGGTCTTGGGTTCGGTTCCCCACACCCACATGGCAGCTAACAACTGCCTGTAACTCCAATTCCAGGGGGATTAAATGCCCTCTTCTGGCCTCTGTGGGCACTGCATACATGTGGTGCACATACATACATGCAGGCAAAACACTCATACACATAGAATAATAAAATTACTTAAATAAATAAATATAATTTTTAAAAAAGGGGCTGGAAAGATGGTTCAGTGGTTAAGAGTGCTTGTTGCACTCAGGCACCCCTCCCTGTCCTCACCTCAGTTGGGATCACTCATGCACTTCCCATTGCTATTTTGTTGTCTTTGTGTGTGTTCATGAGCATGTGCAGGTCAGATGTTTTCCTCAATCACTCTCTGCCTTACTTTTTTACATTTACTTATTTATTTGTGCATGTACATACCTGTACAAGCATGTGTGTACGTGTATGTGTGTGCACATGTGTCATGGTGGACATGTGGAAGTCAGAGAGCAACATAGGTCCAAAGGATCAAATAGGTCATTAGGCTTGGAGGCAGGTGCCCCTGCCTACTGAGCCATCTCTCCAACCCCATCTTATTTTCTGAAACAAGGTCTCTCACTAAACCTGGAATTCACCAACTGGGCTAGGCTGGCTGGAGAGCAAGCCAAGGGATCCTCCTGTTTCTTCCTACCAAGTACAGGACTGTAGGCACCTTTTTTTTTTTTTAATGTGGGTGCTGGGAATCAAACTCAGGTCTTCATGCTTGCAAACCATTTCTGCAGCCCTTCTTATTCCCATTTTATATATTATTGTGTGTACACACAAACATATATGCATTATATATGAGGGGGCACATATGCTCCGGCATATATGTATAAGTCAGAGGACAAATTTGTGGAGTCGGTTCTCTCTTTTTACCTTTACCTTTCCCTCAACCCTTCTTTGGGGGATTCTAGGCAGGAGCTCTACCACTGAGCCACACCCCAGCCCCTCACTGGGGGATTCTAGGCAGGAGCTCTACCACTGAGCCACACCCCCAGCTCCTCACTGGGGGATTCTAGGCAAGTGTTGTACCACTGAGCCACACCCCAGGTAGTGAAGTAGAGAGTCCAAGAGTGTTTCCAGCAAGTATCCATCCAATGCCTCCCTCACCCTTCTGGTTGCTGGCTGCTGTGTTAAGCAACACAGGGAGCTTTTGAAGAACAGGAGAACCAGAGAAGGAGAGGAAAGCTATGGTTCAATCTTCAGCATCGAAGACATCTTGCACTTTAAATATTGATGCAAACAAGTATCCTTTGTTATTTAAGCAAGTATTGAATTGGGGCATCTCAATCAGATCTGGCTGTAAGTTGGGCATGATGACTCACATAATCCCAACACTGGGGAGACTGAGGCAGGAGAATTATGAATTCAAGCCCAACCTGGGCTTCATAGCAAGAACCTGTCACAAAGAAAAGGGGATGAGTGGGAAAGATGGCTCCATGGATAAGAGCACTTGCTGTACAAATGGGAGGGCCTGAGTTCAAATCATCAGCACCCAAGTAAATAGGTAAGTGTGGACACACACACACAACACACACACACACACACACACACACACACACACACTTACACACCCAGCACCAAGAAACAAGACCGCTGGGGTTTGTTGACCACCAGCCCAGCTCCAGGTTTAGTGAAAGACCCAATCTCAAGGGAATACGTCAGAGCATGATAGAGCAGGCCACCTGATATCCTCCTCTGGCCTCCATGTGCACATGGTCACACATCCACACACATGTGTGCAAACACCCCCCGCACACACACACACAAGAAAGATAGCAACAAGAAGAAATGATGGGTCCACCGGGTGGAAAGAAGCAGGAAAGGCCAGGCGTGATGACACACGCCTTTAATCTCAGCACTGGGGAGGCAGAAGCAAGTGGATCTCTGTGAGATTAAGGTCAGCCTGATCTACATAGCAAGTTCCAGGCCAGCTGGGACTACATAGTGAGATTCTGTCTCAAAAAAAAAAAAAAAAAAAAAAAACAGAAAAGAAAAGAAAAGAAGGAAAACTTATTAGTCGCACAGAATTTGCATCGAATTGCTAAGTGAATTAATAATAAAAACAATAATAATAATTTCACAGTCAGAAACCTCACTGCCCTGAGTTGGGTATGAAATGCTCTTTTTTTCATTATCTTCTTTATTATTCCCAAATCACCAGTAAGGAAATTGAAGCTCAAAGAATTTAAGTGTCCATGACTTCCAGAAGCACTTTTTGGTGGGTGATTAATTTTTCTAACATTTAGAAACATTTTGGGATCTCCGGCTATCTGATGACCTCTGTGTTGGCTGTTTCTTGGCTGGATCTGATGTCGGGCCCCAGTGAAAGTTCGCAAGACATGAAAGGTTAAACAGAATATTGGATAATGTGGACACATACCCTCCTAGGCTGCTGATAATAAATGAATAATTTTTTTTGAATTAAAATTCTCACCAAGGTCACACATCTCGTAAGTGGCAGAGCTGGGCCTCAGACCTAAGTGTCTAGGAGCCACAACTCGTCCTCTTGACCATAACATTTGCTAAATTAATCACATAAAGTCAGTTTGCTGGAGCCAGAACCCTGAGCTCATGTTAGTTAGAAAGGAGAGAACTGAAGACTGACTTTATTGTCTCCTCCTGACTCCTGGGTCATACTGCAATGTCGTGGGGTACAATTTCTTAATTACTAGCGCCCCCTGGTATGAACGTGTGTGTGTGTGTGTGTGTGTGTGTGTGTGTTGTGTTGTGTGATGTATGCATGTGGAGGCAGTGCTCACCTATGCAGGTGTATGTAGAAGCCAGAAGTAGACATTGAACATCTTCCCCAATCACTCTCCTTTTTTTGAGGCAGGGTTTCGCTATGTAGCCCTGATTGGCCTAAAACTCACTCACAGAGAGAGATCTGCCTGCCTCTGCCTCCCAAGTGTTGGGATCACAGACAAGTGCCACCACACCCAGCTCCCCTTATTTTTTGAGGCAGGATTTAGGACTGAAGCCAAAACTCACCATTTTGGCTAAACTAGCTGGCTAGTGAGCCCCTCCCCCACCAGCTCCTGTCTCTGTCTCCTCAATGCTGAGGCTATGGGTGTGCACCACCATAACTGGCTTTTTTGTGGGCACTGGGGATCCAAACTCAGGTCTTCAGGCTTGTGTAGCTGCACTTTACCCACTGATCCATCGCCCCAGACCGTCCCTCATTTTTTAAAATTAAGGTGAAATTTGCATAAAATATAATTTAAAATTTTAAGGTGTACAATCCGGGGCAGGTGGTATCTGCATAATATCAGACAACCAGCACACAAACCATTTCCAGAACGTAACTGAGCCGTTTTCCCACCCAGTCTTTCCGTCCATTCAGCTTTAGAACCTTATTGACAGAATGCCAGGGCAGAAGTGCTAAGATAAGAGAGATTTGCATAGGAAGAATCAGATTTAAATATATATGGTCATGCAGAGGAGTAGAACGGAGACTTTGAGGGTGAGAGCAGTCTTAGGGGAGGAGCAGGTGCAGAATGAGGAAGGGGAAATGAGGGAAGAAACACAAATATCTCATTGTAATTTGGCTTTGACTGTCCACGTGACACCAGGTAGCATCACCCAGGGATCTCGGTGGGGAAGTGTCTAGATTAGGCTGGCTGACCCACCCTGAACGTGGCAGTCACCATTTTATGGACGGTGCTCTAAACCAAATGAAAGAGAGAGCTTGAGCTGAGCACGAGGTGCATTAATTCCTCGCTCTCTGCTCTTGGCTATGGGCAGGATGTGAAGTGTTGCTCCAGGCTCCTGCTGCCCTGACTTCCCTGTGTGGTGGACTGCGTCCTGGAACTGGAGCCAGATCAGCCCTTTCTCCCTTAAGTGGCTTTTGTCAGGTGTTTTATCAAAGACACTCATGTTTTCTCTCATATACAGAGTCTTGACAGATGATACAAATTTCAATGATAGAGACAGACAGATGTACCTAGAGACAAGGGCAAGTGCGCGCAAACCACAGCGATACACAAGTATGAGACTGTCATAATGGAACCCATTATTTTGCATACATAAAAGTTACTAAAATTATTTCTTTTTATTTCATGTGCATGAGTGTTTTACCTACATGTACATAAGGGCACCTATGTGTGCAATGCCCAAGGAGGTCATAAGATCACCTGGAATTGGAGTTATGGACAGTTATTAGCCTCCATGTGGGTGCTGGGAACTGAACCCAGGTCCTCTGCAAGAGCAGCTAGTGCTCTTAACTGCTGAGCCAGCTCTCCAATGCCAATAAAAATAAATAATTTTTAGAAGTATGACTTTTTGCTGGAGATGAAGCTTCCTAGCATATGTAAGGTCCTGGGTTCTATCTCCAGCATAGAGGGTGGGGAAGAGAAGGAGAAAGACCAAGAGGAGGAGGGAGGGGAGAGGAGAGAGAAGAGAGGAGGGGAGGAGAAGGAAGCGAACAGAAAAGGGAAAACAGGAAGAAAGAAAGGAAGTGTTGGGCATGGTGGTGCACACCTTTAATCCCAGCACTTGAGAGGCACAGACTGGAGGATTCTCTGTGAGATCAGAGGCCAGCCTGGTCTACATAGCTAGTTCCAGGCAAGCTGGGGCTATAGAGAGACGCTGATCAAAAAACAAACAAGCAAAAGGTTATTGGGGAACCTGATGGCTCAGTGGTTAAGAGCACTGGCAGCTCTTACAGATGACCCAGGTTCAGTTCCCAACACCTACATGGCAGGTAACAACTATCTGTAACTCTAGTTCCAGGAATCTGACACCCTCCTCTGGCCTCTGCCAGCATTACACAACACAAATATACTTACATACATGCAGACAAAACACTTAAACACATAAAATAAAAATAAGTATTTCACAAAAATTCAATTTAAACAGCATAAAAGTTTTTTTAAATCTTTTTTTGTCTCTTTTTGAAACAGGGTCTCCTTGTAGCCCCAGCTGGCCTGGAACTCACTATGTAGACCAGGCTGGACTTGAACTCACAGAGATCTGCCTGCCTCTGCCTCCTGAGTACTGCGATTAAAGATGTGCACCACCACGCCTGGCTAAATCTTTTTTACAAAGGAAGAAAAGATGGAAGACAAGAGAAAGGAAAAGTTCTGTCTTAGATTTTGGCTCAGACTCCTGAGCCCCAGCCAACTGGAGGGTTTTCTCATACATGAACAGATATTAGAGGAACCTGGCATGAATAGGTGGGAAGTGTCCCACTCTAAGGCCTTGCAGAAGTGCACAGACCCCATGCAGATAGCTTGATGAATTTTCACAAACCCACCACACCCTATAATGCACATCAAAGAATAGAATCCATTCAGAGCTCAGAAGCTCCTTTGGGCCACCTTCCACCCAACACATCTCTGATCATCATCAAGAGTAAACTCTGTCTTGATTTCTAACAGCAAAACACCTGGAGCTGGCTTTGTCTTTAATGTAAACAGAATTAGCTGGGTGAATTCTTCCATGTCTAGCTTTATTTCCTCAACTTTGTGTCTGTGAGAGATGTCTGCATATAACGACAACAGTTGCTTTTTCACTACCATATAGTATTCCACAGTGGGACTGCATAGAGTGTGTTCAACTCTTCTTAGTGAACTCTTTGGTACTGTTACAGTTTGAATGTGAAAGGTGTTGAATGCTTGTTCCCCAGTGGGCATTGCTATTTTGGAAGGTAGTGGAAACTTCAAGAGTTGGGCCCTAGTTGGAAGAAGTAGGTCTCTCTCTATATATTTCTCTCTCTCTCTCTCTCTCTCTCTCTCTCTCTCTCTCTCTCTCACACACACACACACACACACACACACACACACACACACACATACACAGAACTATGTAGGTGTGGTGGTCCAGGCTTGTAATTCCAGCACTTGGGAGGCTGAGGCAGGAGGATTGTGAATCTGATCTCTACAGCGGGATTCCAGCAAGCTCTTCCCCCAAAAATAAATAACAAAAGTTATAGCACTATACCCAGAAAAGAGTGAATTTCACTCGATATAAATTACACCTCACTAAAATTGACTTACATATTAAAAACAGATGATAAATCACTCTTTCAACAATGGCCTTGGTTCTGGGTTCCTTTCTTGCTGTGATAAAATACCCTTACCAAAACCAACTTAGGGAAGGAAGAGTTTATTGATTTACACTTCTGGGTCACAGTTTATTGCAGGGAAGTCAAGGCAGGAACTTACAGTATCGTCTCCACAGTTGAGAGCAGAGAATAAATGTGCAGGTCCTTGATTTCTGTCTGCACTCAGCTATTTTTCTCCACTCTTTTAAAATTTATTTTTATTTTATGTGTATGAGTGTATTGGCTGCATGTATGTAAGTACACCTGTGTCATGCAATGCCACGGAGACCAGAAGAGGGCATTCCATAGAACTGGAGTTACAGACAATTAGCCACCATGTGGGTCCTGGGAACCAAACCCAGTTTCTCTGCAAGAACAGTCACTGCTCTTAACCACTGAGCCATCTCTCCAGGCCCCTCTAGGACTCTAAGGGAGTATGTTAGCAGCCCACACTGCATCTTGTCAAGAGAGTTATTCCAGCACCCATTGGGAGGTTGGCCTAGAGCTAAGGCGGCCAGGAGGCTGGGAGGAAGGTGCTAGAGGACCCCATGTGAGAAATAGTGGATGACTGTGATGGTGATGCTGTGGACAGACGTGGTCAGCCGCCAGGGAGGCTTTGAAAGTGATAGCCTGTGGCACAGCTGGTCCAGTAGACGGAGCACAAGTTCACTGAAATAGAATCTTCTGGAAGAAGTCCAAGGTTGTCCAGGGCTGACACTGGCCCAACAAAGCTCAGGACAGTTCCTCAGCAGGGAAGAAGAACTCGGTTCTCCTTGGGTTTGGCGCCGGCCTTCCCTTGTTCCTGCTCTAGTAGTGCACGCTAGGAATTTGGGGGTTCTGTCTGTATCCTGCTGGCTCCTCACTTCCCGTGACTGTTTTTTTCATTTTGGCAGTGAGTCCAGGACAGTTGCTCCTCTGTGCTTATTGATGGACTTGTAAGTAAAAAGCAGCTATTCCCCCCCACACACACCCAAACCAAATCAGGCAGAGCTGGAATTCAGATAACAAAGGATTTGTTTATCAAAAACCAAAAGACATGGGGAGGTAGAGAGATGGCTCAGCAGTTAAGAGCACTGGCTGCACTTGCAGAGGACCCAGGTTCGGTTCCTGGCACTCACATGGTAGCTAACAACTGTCCATGATTCCAGTTCCTGGAGATCCACCTCCCTCTTCTGGCCTCTACAGGCATTTCATACATGTGGTACAGATACATGCATGTATGCAAAATATTCATACACATAAAATTTAAATTTAAAAATCATTTCTTTTTTAAAAAATCCTCACTTAAAGTTTAATTTATAAGAGTAGATAAAATAATCTATGTTACAGATGGAATTTAATTGTTAGAACATTTTATATGACTCAAGCATTTCATTAAATTTATTTTTTAATAATTTATTTAATAACCACATAATTAGAAGAAGCATTTCATTGCAACAGCATTGACATAGTCAATAATAATTTCCAGAGCTAAGATGCATCTCTATCAAAATTGGCTGTAAATTTTTAGGTTTACAGTTGAATTCATACATTTATACAATGTTGTACTCAGTATAAACCCTATAAGACATAAAATTGATTGTGATTTTAACCTTTAAAAAAGATTATTAAAATTTACTGTTTCATACAGAAAAACTCTTTTTTAATGCAACTAACACTTAGATATTTGCACATGCGTCTCTAATCTCTATATATCTGATTATTACTAGTCACGGTCGGTTACTTTTTGAGATCCTTGGCATCTGAGCATGGATATAAAGTCATCAGGTAGATTTCAATGGTAATGTTTTCACATCTACTAATTAACATGAAGCAAATTTTTATGCTTCTTCCTCAAATATAACTCATTTTTTTATTTAAAGATTTTTTGTGTGTGTTTCATACAGAACATCCCAAACAATCTTATTCATCTATATACCCACATCCCAAGTGACACCCTCCCATGTCCCCCTCTGCTGGAGCCCATATACTCTGTCATCCCTATGTTGTCAGTGCCCCCAGCCATCCCCCAGTGCTTATCCAACCACTGAGTCTTGTCAGCCTATCTAGAGATCCTTGTTTTAGCCTGTTTTCTTAAAAAAAATTAAAAATTGTAAAAAAGAAGCAACCTGATGCCCAGGCTGGCCTTGAACTTGCAGCCACCAGTGTACCTGGGTTGCACCATCATACCTAGGTTCTATTGTTTTACTGTCAGGGGACTTAACTTCTGAAAGTACTGGTCACTCGTGAGTCAAGGAGACTCCTTGTATGTCATTTGCATATAATTTGCATACAATGTTTTTTGTGGGGTCACAAACTTTGAGTGCTATTCTCTGGCAGTTCTCAAGCTACAGTAAGCCATTGGGTCCTCAGGTGACTAATTTTAGTCTCCTGCCCTGTTATTAATGCTAGCTCAGAAATGCAGAGTCATGGGGTCGAGAAGGGTGAGAAGGAGGCAGGCAGATGGCCAAGTGAGAGTGGAACATAATGCCTGACCTTCCATGGGGTTATGAGCTCAAGCCCAGGTAAACAGTGTAGCCCCCAAAGGGAGGAAGCCTCTTGGGACATTTTGAGAGATGCTCCATAGTCCCCTGGAACTTAGTCGACCTTGGAGGGCAAGGAGCAAAAACTGTCCTTTAAGTCCCTCAGACCAGATTAGTATAGGCTTCAAAGTATGGCTGTTAAATATCTAAGAAGGTTAGTTCCACTAGTCTGGTATTTTTAATTACCATGTGCTATGTAGATGTTTGGGCAAAAACCAAACATTCTCAGATAAATCTTGACTAGACATACATTTTGTTCCTTGAACTAGTTGTAGGTATTTGTCAGTAGGTTGTTGGAGTAATATGGTTCCCTCTGGTTTTTTTAAAAACTAGCTAGACATTATTTATCTCTCACATCCTCAGATACTCCATAGTCCCCTGGAACTTAGTCGACCTTGGAGGGCAAGGGGCAAAGTCCCTCCTTAAGTCCCTCCCTCCAAATTAGTATAGGTCTCAAAGTATGGCTGTTAAACATCCAAGAAGGTTAGTTCCACCAGTCTGGTACTTTTAATTACCATGTGCTATGTAGATAAAGCTTGGGCAAAGACCAAAGGTTCTCAGATAAACCTTGACTAGACAATATTATGTCCCTTGAGCTAGTTGTATGTATAATTTGTCAGTAGGTTGTTGGAGTAATATGGTTCCCTCTGGTTTTTTTAAAAACTAGCTAGACATTATTTATCTCTCACATCCTCAAACCCTTCCACCATGGTTTCCCCATTTAAAGTGCCCTCATTTTTCCCATTTCTCCTATGGTCTCACCTCTCTTGAGCTCCTTCTTTCCCTTTATCCCCAAGGTTCCTTGTATAACCCTCCCCTTAAAATAACCCCATTTTTATCCATATCTCCCTTATTAACACACTGTTCTTCTCTTTCAGATTCTTTCTTTTCCTTTTCCTCCGTGGTTCCTTTCTATTATCCTGGTTCCTATAGTTATGTCTGGATACATACTCACTTATAAGGATTTGGTGCTAGGATCCACATGTGAGGGAGAACATATGCCATTTTTT
>NW_008354274.1:1102767-1107096 GCF_000622305.1 Nannospalax galili | reverse complement strand
CCAGATTTCATGATTTCATCTTTCTTTACTGCTGAAGAGAACTCCGTGTAAATATAACATTTTTGTTAACCACCCATCAGTTGAAGGGTACTTAGGTTGCTTCCATCTCTTAGCTAATGTGAAAAGAGCAGCAACAAACACGGATGTACAAGTGTCTCTGCGATAGGATGAGTTCTTTGGGTATATACCAAGGAGTGGTGTAACTGGGTCAGATGGTAGGTTCATTTGTAGTTTTTTTAAGAGTTCTCCACACTGCTTTCCATAGGGGTTGAACAAGTTTACAATCTCACCAGCAGTGGATGAGTGTTCCCCTTTCCACCAGTACAGTTGTTCCTCAGTGCTTATTGACCCACACATAAGTAAAAGAGCAGCTATTCCCGCCCCCTGCCCCACTCCAAACCAAATCAGGAAGAGCTGGAATTCAGAAAACAAAGGATTTGATCATCAAAACCCAAAAGACATGGGGAGGTAGAGAGATGGCTCAGCAGTTAAGAGCACTGGCTGTACTTGCAGAAGACCCAGGTTTGGTTCCCATCACCCACGTGGTAGCTAACAACTGTCCACAATTCCAGTTCCTGGAGCTCCAACTTGCAGCCGCCACTCCACTCATTGGGTGCTGGGTGCTGTCTCCAGGCTGCTCCTCTGCTGACTCGGGCGCCACCTATGATAGCACAGGCGCTGCCTGTGAACACAAGGGCACCGCCTCTGATTGCGTCGGAGCCGCCTGCAATCCCACGGTAGCTACCCTTTGCTCCTCTGTGGTCCCTCTTCCGCTCCTTGCTGCACTGAGGCAGCTCTTCTGCTCACTGCAGCTTCGATTGTTGCTACTTCTGTTGGTCCTGGACCCCAGGGCTGGTGAGGAGACTGTCAGCAGAGTCGCATTTAGACACAGGAGACCAAGTTCCTTGATGCAGATCCGGCTTATTACAGAGGGCACAAGCTTATATAGGGGTAGGGGTCCAATCAAGAAGTTACAGCTTAGATCTTTGGCAGGGCTGTGTCCTACCATGACATCAGGAGCCAGACACCTCATTAGCATAATGGGTTTCAGGTTACTTAGGTTCTGGTTTCCTTATGGGGCCTGGTTTCCTGGGAATCATGTGACTCAGGCTGTCTAAGTGTTAGGGAGTGGCGAGCTATAGGCATCAGTCTCATGATCTACCAATGGGAGCAAATGTCACAAGGTGTCCCTTGTGGCTCCATCCATAGGGCTGTTGCCTCAGGCCTGCTGTATGGCTGTCATTAAGACTTTCACCCTAGGCTCAAGCCTGTCTCCCAAACCAATTCACTCTTCTGGCCTCTACAGACATTTCATACATGTGGTACAGATACATGCATGTATGCATGCAAAATATTCATACACATAAAGTTTAATTTAAATTTAAAAATCATTTCTTTTTTTTTTTTTTTTCTAAAAAAAAGGCAGGTCCACAAAATGGCTCAGTGGGTAAAGGTGCTTGCCAACACCTGACAACCTGAGTTCAATCCTCAGGACCCAAATAGTGGAACAGGTTGCCCTCTGACCTTCACATGCATACTGTGGTACACACACACACACACACACACACACACACACACACACACACTCTAAATGCTTTTTGTAAAAGAAACCACAAGTGGAGAAATGGCTCAGGAAGTAAAGTGCTTATCACAAAAGCATGAAAACTTCAATCACTAGGACCCACCTAAAAACTTGAGTGTGGGCTGGGGATATGATCCAGTCTGTGAAGTGCTTGCCTGAGACTGGTCCTCAGCACCCACATGAAATCCAAACACAGCAGCATTCGCCTATGATCCCAGAGCTGGAGAGGCTGAGACAGGAGGATCCTGGGGGACTCACTGGTCAGACAGCCCAGCTGAATCATGAGCTCAAGATTCAGCAGAGACCCTGTGAAAACACAGAGGGGATGACACCTGAGGAGTCACAGCCGAGGTTGTCTACTGGCCTTCCCAGGTGTATGCACATGTGCATGTGTACCCCATACATATGCACCCTCCTAATGCTCTCTTTCTCATCAAAAAAACAAAAGACCACATTGTGTTTAAATCTGAAATGTCCTCCACAGGGTTTATTTATTTATTTAATTTTGTCTTTTTGAGATGGGGTCTCCCTGTAGTCCCATCTGGCCTGGAACTTGCTATGTAGACCAGGCTGGCCTCGATCTCACAGAGATCTGCCTGGCTCTGGCTCCTGAGTGTTGGGGTTAAAGACAGGCAGCATCATGCCTGGCTGGGTCTTTAAAAACTTTAACAAAGATTTGATTTTTATTTTAAATTATGTGTGGCTGCGTGTATATACCTATGTGTATGCAGTGACTGCAGAGGCCAGAAGAGGGCACTGGATCCCCTGGAGCTAGAGTTACAGGCGATTGTTAGCCACCAAGTAGATACTGGGAACTGAATCCAAGTCCTCTGCAGGAGCAGCCAGTGCTCTTAGCTTGCTGTCTGTCAAGCCCCGTGATTTTTTTTTAACTCGTGTTTTATTAGCATATTGTCCATAATAACGGGTTTCATTATCACATTCATACATGCATATAACCCATTCTGATCATGTTTACCCCCTTACCCTCTCTTGTCCCTCTGACTTCTGCTGACCCCCTGCCTCTTCCAAATTGTCCCCTCTACTTTCACGTCTTTAAATTCTAACTTATTTACTTATTTTTTTAATTAAAATATTTTTATTTTATTTATTTATTCTTTTGTGTGTATGAGTGGTTTGCCTGCAAGTATGTAAGTGCACCTGTGTTATATAATGGCTGCTGAGGCATCAGATCCCCTGGAACTGGAGTTACAGATGATTGTTAGCCTCCATGTGGGTGCTGGGAACTGAACCTGGGTCCTCTGCAAGAACAGCCAGTGCTCTTAATCAATGTGCTATCTCTCCAGCTTCCTACTATTTTTAATCCCAGCACTAGGACACCTGATCCCCTGGAGTTACAAGTATTTGTGAGATGCTACATGGGTGCTGGGAACTAAACTTGGGTCCTCTACAAGAACAGTAAATGCTCCTAACCACTGAGCCATCGTTCCAGCCCCACCCCCCGCCCTGCTTTTGGTGACTAGAGTTTCCTTAGGTTGCTTACAGAATCATGGGCACCTAACCAGTGGTTATACCACTAAGAAAATGTTTCTCCCCACTTCCATCAGCCACTAATAATCTACAAATCCTCAGGGAAGGCGGGGAACATTGTGAGCCCTTCCCCTTAGCAACTGTAGCCTCTCTTCCTTCATGATGGAGTGTTAATGGGCCCAGTCTTGTGCACACACTCATAACTGTTGAGAACCAAGTAGATCTGGGGGACAGGAACTGAGACAGGGCTCATTGAAGAAATCCATCTATTCCACAGAGCCAAGGGGTCTCAGCTGGTAAGACTTAAAGGTACAAAGTCCATGATGTTTGGGGGAGGTGCCACCAGAAGACCTCCTAGCTCCCAAGCCTGGTGGATGTTGACTGTCCACTAGACCAAATCTGGGCAGTGCTTTGGAACAAAACCATATGAACTACACATTTGGGCTTTCTCCTAGCATAGTGGCTGGGCTCCAGAACCAAGACAGACATTCATGCTATCTACTTTCTTTGCATTAGTCCGAATTCAGTCACACAATGCCACTTCTTCCTTGCTGGGCTGGTCAAGGTGATCACAGAGGTCAGTTCAGGTGCAAGGTGAGGACACTCGTTACTACAAAAGCAGACAGAGAGATTTGATTCCACCAAGTTCACCCTGGGGGCCCTATATTAGCTACTTTTCTGTTGTGATAAAACACCATAACCAATGGCAACTTAAAGAACTAGTTTAAGGAACAAAATATAAATCTAGTCAATATTTATCTGAGAATAGTTGGTTCTTTACCCAAGCCTTATCTATATAGCACATGATAATTAAAAGTACCAGACTGGTGGAACTAACCTTTTTTGGATGTTTAACAGCCATAGTTTGAGGTCTATACTAATGTGGTCAGAGGGACTTAAAGGACAGTTTTTGCCCCTTGCCTTCCAAGGTCAACCGAGTTCCAGGGGATGGAACATCTCTCGAAATGTCCTGTAAATATGAGCCACCTGTCCTCTTGTTTAGGGAGGGCATGAAAACCCCATGAGGTGGACTTGAACCTGTGTCCAGTCTACAAAGAGGAGGATCAACTCAGAGGAAACACCTCATTCATGCTTCCAAGTGAAGCCAGACACGGTTGAGCAGGACCTTTGACTTATCTTCACATAGATGGAACTGGTAAAAGAAAGAAGCCAGGAGCTCCTCCTAAGCCTGTGTGACTCCTGAGGAACAGATCCTCAAATGACCTTAAGTGTAAAAATAAATTGATTTATTTGGGCCA
>NW_008354274.1:1023362-1101916 GCF_000622305.1 Nannospalax galili | reverse complement strand
GCCAAAAATGTCGAAAGTATTTGGGAGCTTTTAACTAATCCTTAAAAGATTTTAGGGTTACCTCTTCAGAGTGGGAATGTTAGAGTAGCCAAAAGCCCATAAAGATAAATGAAAGAAGAAGAAAAGAAAAAGAAAAAAGTGATGGGGAGATACGGAAGGTGTTGGAAGGGAGGGAGTGGGCATGGATTTGATCAAAACACCTTAAATGCATGTATGAAATTCTCAATAAAGTTTTTGTAAAAGTTAACAAAAAAAAATCTGCCATAGCGACACATGTATTATGGGTGTGGCTTTGCCAATAAAACTTTATTCATGGACAGAGGGGGAAAAAAAAGAATGAAGCATTTATTTGGGCTGACAGTTCCTTCTCTGTTGCTGTGATAAAACACCATGACCAAGGTGACTTACAGAAGGAAGAGTTTATTGGGCTTGCAGGGGGATAAGAGTCCATCCTGGCGGGGAGGCCGGGCAGGAGGCGGCCAGAGCAGAAAGCTGAGCGCTCACATCTTCAAGCAGAAGCAGAGAGAGACAAACTGGAAATGAGACTTGGTTATCTACTCTCAAAGCCTGCCTGCAGTGATGTGCTTCCTCTAGAAAGGCACACCTCCTAAAGATTCCATGACAGGCCCCAAACAGCACCACCTAATGGGGACACAGTGTTCAAATGGAACTTACTATGTAGACCAGGCTGGCCTCGAACTCACAAAGGTCTGCTTGCCTCTGCCTCCCAAGTGCTGGGATTAAAGGTGAGCACCACCATGCCCACTTTATTTTTTTAATTAATTAATTTTTATTTTATATGTACAAGTGTCATGTCTGCATGTGTGTAAGTGCACCCATGTTGTACAATGCCCAAGAGGGCATCAGATTCCCTAGAGCTGGAGTCGTGGACAGTTGTCAGTAGCCATGTGGGTGCTGGGATTCAAAGCTCAGTCTTCTGCAAGAACAGCCAATGCTCTTAATCACTGAGTCTTCTCTTCAGCCCCCGTCCACCTTATTTTTTGAAATAGGGTCTCTAACTGAACCTGGAACTCACCCATTAGGCTGGCTGGCCGGGCAACGAGCTCCTTGAAACCTCCTATCTTGCCAGTGCTGGGATTATGTGCTGGATAGCTTTAGTATCAACTTGACATACCTCAATTGGGGAATTTCCTCCATAGGACTGGCCTGTGGCCATGTCTGAGGGGCAACTTCTTGATGAGTGATGTGGGAGGGCCCAGCCTGTGTTGCATAAGAAATCAGTCTGAGCAGGGGCCAGGGGAGCAAGCCAGTAAGCAGTATTCCTCCATGGCCTGTGCTCCAGCTCCTGCCTCCAGGTTTCTGCTGAGTTCCTCCTTTGGGCTCCCTGATAAACTGTGACCTGGGAAATGCAAGACAAATAAACCCTCTCCTCCCCAAGTGGTATTGGTCAGAGTGTTCACAGCAATGGAGAAACAAACTAGGGCAGATTACAAGCACAGGTCACCACACCTGGCTTTTACATGGATGCTGGGTTGTGAACTCAGGTCCTACTCTTGTGAGACAGACACTTTACTGATTGAGCCATCTTCCGGCTCCCTGTTGTGCATCTTAGTGGTCCTATATATAGTCTGTATCTGATTATTCCCACCTTTTTAAAAGGATCGAGGCAGAGTTTGTGTGCTAGGTTGTTGTGTGAGACTTTTCCTAGGAAACCAGGACACACACATTCTACTCACCCTAGAAGGGGAATTGCTGACAAACCAAATAATGATTCCATCAGAGTCCGGGTTGGTGAGCCATTGAGTTTTACTGGTATTACTAACAGGTGTATGAATGAAGGGTTACATACAGGAATATGGAGGACTCAAAAGCACCTGCATCACTGGAAAGCTACCATCTCTGGGGCACTTTGCACAGCTTGCAGACAGCTAGACAGGTTGCAGAGTCTCCTCTGTGCAGCTGGACTAGTCTGAGTCTCCTTTCCGCCAGCATTTGTTTACTATTCCATAACCTTGGGGCGGGACCTTCCAGAATCCTGTGAGTTTCAGCTTCCCCAGACACCTGAAGTTTGTTTACTTTCTCAGTCGCTGGAGCATATTCCCGCACCCCCAACCCGTTTCCCAGAGGGAATGTTTCAGTTCTGAAGAAATGTTACACACGTGAACACAGTATTTTGTGGGAACCCTGCCAAAGCGGATAAAAATGTGGGAAAATCGAACAGCACAGAAGCCCTGTTTCCGGAAAGAAGGGATTGTTTTCTGACTTGACTCAGCTATTTGGAGCCATGGTGGGGTAGGCACCGGCATGAGACCAGGATGAACTGTGTGCCTGCATGTGATACTCAACTCATACCGCATAAGACTGGCCTTTACATTGTAGAAACCCCACAGTTCTATCCAGGTAAACCGAGCACTCTCAGAGAATTCTCAATTTTGGTCATTTTCCATATCAACTGACTGCACCATGCTCCTGCCTAGGTGTATTTCCATCTGGAAAAATCTCGTTTTCTCCTTCCCTAATGACCTCACAGGGACATAAAAATGCCTTTGATGAACAAAAAATATCTTTTTGTTCATTACACAGAGAATAAAAAGAGGCAAAATACAAGATATTATTAACACGGGAGCATTGTGGAAAACAGTGATCGCAGAACAGGGAATTAAAGTGTTATGGGACAGCCGTGTCGGTGAATATTTTAGAAATCAAACATAGACACTAAAAGAATAACCAGAGTGAACTAATTATAGAACTGAGGCTATTAAGGGAAGAGAGTAAAGGCCATGCCAATGGGGGGAAATGAGAAGAAAGTTGATGAACAGAGAAAGTGGAAAATGCACAGAAGAGAAATACTTGGGCCATCCTCTGTTCTATCAGCACCGTCTGCAATGTGTGGGAAATGTCAATGATGCACTGAAATGGAAAGAGGCTGTGGTGATTGCAACTTGACACAACCTAGAATCATCTGGGAAGAGAGTCTCAGCGAGAGACTGTCTAGATCAGATTGGCCTGTGACATGTCTGTTGACTGTTAATTGGTGTGGAGAGATACAGTGTACTGCGGGCAGCACTATTCCCTAAGCAGGAGGTGCTGGGCTATATAAAAGTAGGGAAAACTAGAGGCAGGAGAGATGGCTCAGCAGTTAAGAGCACTGGCTGCTCTTGCAGAGGGCCCCAGTTCCATTCCCAGCACCCACATGGTGGCTAACAACCATCTATAACTCCAGTTACAGGGGATCTGATGCCCTCTTCTGGCCTCCACAGGCATTGCACACATGTGGTTCAATTACATACATACAAACAAAACACTCATACACATAAAAACTCATAATTTTTTTAAAAGATCCAGTGCTATTAATGAATCCATACACACAGCGAAGGACCATTAGAGTGACCCTACCCATTCACTCCTTGTTAGGTTGGTTGGCTTGTTGGTTGGGTATCTGTGGCGGGGGGGGGGTGTAGTGTGGAGACCACAGCACCCAGTTGTTATTCTTCAGATGTTGTCTGTCTTGTTTCTGTTTTCATTTTTAAGGCAGTGTCTCTCGCTGACTTAGAATTCACCAAGTAGGTCAGGCTGACTGGCCAGAGATACCCAAAGATCTTCCTGTCCATACACACACATACACACATATACACACATACACACACACACGTAAATAAATAAATAAATAAATAAATAAATAAATAAATAATTTTAAGAAAAAAATGGCAGCTGGGCATGATGGCACCTGCCTTTATTCCCAGAATGTGGGAGGCAGAGGCAGGTAGATCTTTGTGAGATAGAGGCCAGCCTTATCTAAATAGCAAGTTCCAGGTCAGCTGGTGCTACAGGGAAAACATGTCTCAAAAAACAAAAAACAAAAATAAATGGCAAGAAATGCTGGTGAAAATTGGGGGAAGATGAAAGCTTATTTACTGCTCGTGGGAGGCACTATATAAATCAATATGGAGGAGTCTAAAAAAGCTATAAATAGATCTTCCATGTGACCCAGCTGTACCACTCTTAGGCAAGGACCCAAAAGACTCCACACCCTACCACAGAGACACTCAAACATCCCTTTCCATTGCTGCTCTATTCACAATAGTAGGAAATGAAACCAGCCTAGATGTCCATCAACAGATGATAGATGATTAAAATGAGTTACACATACACAATGGAATATTACTCAATTGTAAATGAAACGGGATTTTTCAGGTGAATGGATGGAGCTGGAAAATATTATCCTGAGATAGCCCAGGCTCAGAAAGACAAACACCACATGTCCTCTCCCACATGCAGAGCATAGCTTCTGTTTAGACATGTGTATCTATGTGACAGTGATGGAAGGCAAGTGTCAGGACATTAGAAAGAGGCTTATGAAAGGAGAAAAAAATATTTTCAGCAAGAACGTTTCTGTAATTAAGTCTTAGTAATTGGTATCTAATGTTTTATTTAAAACTCAAAAGGTCATGATTGATTGGATCAGCATCTTGACCATTTGTGAGTGCTCTTAAAGAACTGATAGTGCTCCTTAGGATTCCTGTCCAATTCACTTTCAGATTTATTTCCTCTTGAGATCAGTAATGCTACTGAAGATGTGGTAGTGTTCTGGTGGCGTGCATTTCTACACATTTAATGGTTCCATCGAGCTCCATTCTGACTTTGATTTTGATGCCTGTCCCTCCATTAGTTCTCATTGTATGAATTTAAATTTTATAAAACATTGGGAAACAAAAAGATATGCATTCAATATGAAACTTTTATTACTTTTGAGGGGGTATCCTAGTTTGTTCTTCATTGCTGTGACAAAACACTCTGACCAGTACCAACTTGGGGAGGAAAGGGTTTATTTATCTTACATCTCCCAGGTCACAGTTCATCAGGGAGCCCAAGGTAGGAACTCAGGGCAGGAACCTGGAGGCAGGAGCTGGAGCAAAGGCCATGGAGGAACGCAGTTTACTGGCTTGCTCCCCTGGCCCCTGCTCCCTGCTCAGACTGCTTTCTTAATGCAACACAGGCCCACCTGCCCGGGGGTGGCACCACCCACACTGGGCTGGGCCCTCCCACATCACTCATCAAGATGCCCCTCAGACATGGCCGCAGGCCAGTCCAATAGAGGAAATTCCCCAGTTGAGGCTCCCTCAACCCAGGTGTGTCAAGTTGACACTAAAGCTATCCAGCACAGGGGGATTCTTTTGAGACATAGTCTCTATGTAGCCCCAGCTGACTTGGAACTCACTATGTAGACCAGGCTATCCTCAATCTCATGGAGATTCACCTGCCTCTGCCTCCTGGGATTAAAGGCACACACCACTACAACCAGTTAATAAGTGATTTTTAAAAATTTATTTTATTTTTTAATTATGTATGTCTGTGTATGTGTCCATGTGAGTGCAGGTGCCCTCAAATCCCCCTGGAACTAGAGTTACAGGTGCTTGTTAGCCACCATGTAAGTGATGGGAACTATACCCAGGTTCTCTCCAAGAGCAGCCAGTGCTCTTAACTGCTGAGTCATTTCTCCAGCACCACAATATGTGATTCTTAATTAATAAATAAATGAATGAATACATCCTAACTATGTTGACTTCTGTCCTACAAGACCACTACCTGGTCACCATACGTACAGGTGACCCATCCCCTTCTTCTCCCCCTCCCCCATTTGGAACGCCAATCCCTCTCCCATGAATGTGCAGTTCCCTCCTTCCACCATGTGGGCCTCGTGGATTAAACTCAGGTCATCTCAGGCACTTTTACCCACTGAGCCATCTCAGGCCCATGTTTCTTTCTTTCTTTTTTTAAGATTTTATTTCTTTTTATTTTATGTGTATGAGTGTTTTGCCTGTATGTGTGTAAGTTCACCACATGTGTGTAATGCCCACAGAAACCATCAGATCCCCCTGAAACCTGAGTTACAGATGATTGTTGGCCACCATATGAGTGCTGGGAACCCAACCTGGGTCCTCTGCAAAAGCTGTCATTGCTCTTAACCACTAACTTAACCATGGAGCCAGCTCTCCAGCCCCGTCTTTATTTTCTTAAGGAAACTTCTCAAGGACAGCTACTCCCACATAATACAAATGCTCACCCTCCTTAGCTTAAGTAAAGCTTTTATTTGCTCTAGCTGGCAGGTGTCTTCTGTGCACTGTGTCTGTGCAAACAACAGCCAGAGCCAAAATGTGAAGGAACTGTGCCATGCCCTTGACCCATCGGCCCCTGGAAAGGCAGTGGAGTCAAAAGGGGAAAGACGTTTGGCTCTGGGCCCCAGCCCCAGAGATAAAAATGTCCCGCCCTCCCACCATGGCGTGCTTTTCACCCCTGTAAGCATAAAGCTGTGTCTATGAAGCTGGGGGGATGGTTCAGTCAGTAAAGTCCTTGCCTCATAAGCAAGACAGCCTGAGTTCCATCTCTAGAACTCATGAGAAAAAGCCAGGCATGATGGGTGGCACTTATAATCCCATCGCTGGGGAGGCAGAAGCAGGAGGATCCCTGGGGCTCACTGGCCAGCAAGCCCAGAGCACCTGGTGAGCTTCAAGCCAGAAGTCTGTTTCAAAAAATGATGGAACCGGCTGGAGAGATGGCTCAGTGGTTAAGAGTACTGGTTGCTCTTGCAAAAGACCCAGTTCAGATCCCAGCACCCACATGGTGGCTAACAGTCATCGGTAACATCCACAGGATCTGACACCCTCTTCTGGCCTCCCCTGTCATTGCATGCACCTGGTGCACTTACATGCATATAGGCAAAATTCTCCTACACATAAAATAAAAATAAATTAAACTTAAAATTTTTTAAACTTTATTTTTATTTTATGTGTATAAGTGTAATTCTTGCATGTGTGCACCCATGTCATGCAGCAACTTCAGGAGACAGAAGAGGGCATCAGATCCCCTGGAATTGGAGTTACCGATGGTTGTTAGCTGCCATGTGAGTCTTGGGATTTGAACCCAAGTCTTCTGCAAGAAGAGCCAGCATTTTTAACCACTGAGCCATCTCTCCAGCCCCAAATTAATTAAACTTTTTAAAAATTTTTAAACCTGGTAGATAATGTTAGCCTGAGAAGTGATACTCAAAGTTGGCCTCTGGCCTCCACATCTGGTGGGTGTTCTCTGTCTAGCACTAAATGCAATACTAAATCTAGGAGGTAGCAGGGCACGCAAAGGGAATAAAATTCTGGATAAGTTCTGTGTGCACTGGTATGCACACACATACAAGTACACATGCACCCACACACACACACACACACACACACACACACAGAGCATCTTAATCTCTCCTGAGCACTTTCTCACGCATAGCTAATTTCATCTTCACCACACCCCTGCACGGGTGTCAGGCAGGACTGATGATCCCGGAAAATCCTGCTTAAGCCTTCGCAGCCAGGGCAAGACTGAACTTACTCCAGCAGGCATGCAAGCCAGGACGCCTCTCTGCCATGGCTGAAACCTGAGATGAACTGAGGTGCCCTGCAGGAGGACCACCTGGAGAAGCCAGTCCTGCATCAAGGCTGCTGGCATCTGCCATGTTGAGAAATATATTTGGCGAGAGTAGACGATGGCATCTTAAGTGATAAATAGTAGTGACCTTCCAGAGTCCCCCATGTGACCTGCCACCTCTCAGATATAGATCGCAGATCTAACGCTAGGTAGAGAAAGTCAAATCAAAGTGAGGCTCCCTCCTCCAGGTCTGCTGCAGACAAGCCACAAAACCTTCTGAAAGACACATAATGGGGGCCTCTGTAAGGAACTTCATTGATCTGGGAGTCTGAACTCACATGTACGCCACAAGTGCTTTAATCACTGAGCGATCTCCCCAGCCCAAGGGGCTCTTTCTAAATTCTAAGGGCTCAAAATTTGAGTTCTTCCATTAGTGTGTACTCAGGCCACTTTTTACCTTTAGGCTCTAGTTTATACCTCCATAAAGTATGTATAATAATGTCGATACTGGAAAGAAAATCCTCTTGAAGATTAAATGGCATCACTCAGCCTGGTGAGGATCCAGCACTGGAGTCTGAACCTAGGACCTTGCACATGCTAGACAAGCATGCTCTCACTGAGCTATACCCTAGTCCTTCACTGGGGGTTCTAGACAGGTGCTCTACCACTGAGCCACACCTTAGCCCTCACTGGGAGATTCTAGGTAGGTGTTCTACCACAGAGTTACAGCCCCGACTCCTCACTGGGGGATTCTAGGCAAGTGCTGTATCACTTAGCCATACCCCCAACCCCTAAACTGTGTTCCCACTGTGGGCAGCACCATTCTCTAGGCAGTGGTCCTGAACTGTGTAAACGTGCAGAAACCCAGCTAAGCACAACAAGCAGGCCAGGGAGCACTCATGCATGCATTTCTGTGCTTTGCACTTTTGGTGATGTGGCCAGCTATGTGATGTTCCTGCTTCAACTTCCCAAAATGATGGACTATAACTTGGACTTTTAAGTTAAAATAAAGCCTTTCTGCCCTAAGTTGCTTTTTTCAGAGTGTCTTATCACAGAAGCAGAAATGAAACTCAGACACCATGATCAGTTTGAGTTCATCAGGCCCCCTTACCCACATCAAGACCAGTGATCAAAACTGCTTTCCTATAACATTGTATTAGTTACTTTTCTTGTTACTGTAACAAAATACCTAACAAGTGTAACTTAAGGAAAAAATAGTTTACTCTGGCTTGCAGTTTGAGGGCACAGTCCATCCTGGTGGGATGGCATAGAGGCAGGAGCGTGAGGCAGCTGGTCATGTCCCATCCACACTCAGGAAGCAGGGAGATGAATGTTGGTGCTCAGCTCACTTTCTCCTTTTTGTTCAGTCCGGGACTCTAGCCCATGTGATGGAACCGCCCACATTATGAAATATCTTCCTACCTCAATTAACCTAATCCATAAACTGCCTCATGGACTAACCCTGAAGTTTGTCTCCTAGGTGATTCCAGATCCTGTCAAGTGGATGATCAACATGAACCGTCACAAACATCAAGGCCAGTGCCATAAATAAGTGAAGACCCTGGCAGGGAGGGCTGGTCACTATATCACCATCACACTTTGAATTTGCTACTGCCATTACAGAGGCCATTAGGTTGGAAGGCAACAGGGCATGGTGGATACTAAGGCTAACTGGGGAAACACATGGCTAAACCTATGTATGACTATTTGGGGACAGGAACTCAATTTCTCCAGTTTCTGTTTTTTCTGGATTTTCCAAAGTTTTAGGCAAACTTCCCTATGTTACTTTTCTCAGTGCCAAGATGATACCTGGCAAGAAACCACTTAAGGAAGGGAGGAAGGGCTTATTTTGACTCATGGTTTGAGAGGATGCAGTCCATCATGTTGGGGAAGGCATGCAACAAGTGGCTCCATGGTGGTGGGAGTAGAAGCCGGGACTCCTCACCTCCTCAATCTCAATCCTGACAGGGAGGTGGGGCTGGGCTAGAAAACCTGAAGGCCCATCTCCAGTGACCCACGTCCTGCAGTGCAGCTCCACCTCCTAAAGTTTCCACCACCTTCCAAAACAGCATCACCAGCTGTGGTCAAACACATGGGCCTGTGGGAGACATTGCACCACTCAAACTACAACATTTCCCAAATACTAAAATATTGGGGCCAGTGAGATGGCTCTGTGGGTAAGGCACCTGCCACCAAAACTGAAGAGCTGAGTTTTGTTCCCTGGGACTCATGTGGTAGAGGAGAGAATCCATTCCAGCAAGTTGTCCCCAGACCTCCACATGCACGCCATGTCATATGCACGCACACACATACAGAAAAATTAATTAATTCATTAAATATATAAGTAAAATGTAATCATAAATTCTTTGTGAATATTGAATCGATTTTTTATAACTCTGTGAGGTCAGATAAAGCATAGTTACAAACCAGATTCTGCCCCTGGGTCGCTGTTCTCTGAGTATTCATCCTGCCTCCTCCCTTCCTTCTCCCTTTGGTTTTCACCTTCACCTCCAGTGTGTGTGGAAAAGCCCAGGAGATGGTCAGAATTGTCATGTGTGGTTTACCAGGATGTGCGCAGCCGAAGGACACCATTACCTCCCCAAGCACCCAAGACGTGTACAATACTGTTACAAGAATTAAACTGAGCCTGGCCAGGCACAGCAAAAAGACTCTAACCATACTCAGAAGGTGGAAGAAGTTTGTCCTTTATTATGCACAGGCTTCAGTCTGAGCTCCTGCTTCAGAGAAACTGAGGCAAAGACCAGAAATACATGTAGGTTTTCATAGAGTTTTCCACATCATCCTTTGGCAGTAACCGTGTTGGTGGATTTGACACTCCAGCACAGAAGTACATGTGCCCCTTATGCCATCATAGGAAATGTAAACAGTCAATATGTTTACAAAAAGGCAGATATTTCTGGTAAGTGTGGGGTTGTGACACTTCCCAGTAATATGTTGATACCAGTACAACCTTAGCTATTTTAACAAATAAGACAGATGGTAGCAGGTGCTTCCTGAAAGACCACTACAAGGGGCAGCATTCTCCAAGGTGCTCACAGACTGTGGTTCTTGTGGTTGTCTGCCTTGTCTAAGACTGGGCTCAGAGTGACCTTTGTGATTTGAATAGAAGCAGAAGTTTTCAAAGTTCTGTTTCTTCTGCATATGTCAACACTTACTATCAGGAGTCCATAAAGTTTTATCAAATACATTTGTTAGTAATTACTTATCCAAGACCCAGAACAGTTATATTGAGAGTTCATTAGTTCCACATTAGGTTAATTTTTCTTCATCAATATAACAGTCTTCCAGCAGAGGGCAATAAGGGGTCATGTTCTAACAAAACCAGTATATCATCCTTTCAGCGGCTGGAAATGTAATGTCTTAAAGAAGGGAGGTCCTTTACTGAATGAGCAGTAGCCCTGGAGGGCGGGAAAAATGATAGAATAAATTATTGAGTTCTGCATGGACGCTCTGAACCCTGTGTCTGCAGGATTAAAAAGATGACTGATTCCTCTATGACTGCTGGATGTGGAGACTGGTGCGCGTCTCTCACATTGGAAATGACAAACAAATAAATATGTGAATAGCTGTGACCTGAAGACCCACAACCAAGAAACTCCACACAGCAGCTACCTTATAGCAGGCACACACACACATGCACCTGAACACAAGCTCCAAGGTGGGCATGGGCACACTGTAACAGTAAAACATGGAAAGATCTAGAAAGGACATGTGTCCTTTCTGTTGTGATAAACAAGCAACTTATGGAAAAGGTTTATTTGGCTCACAATTCCAGGTTACAGTCCATCACTGTGGGGACATCAAGGGAGCAGGAACTTGGAGCAGCTGGTCACATCACATCCATAGTCAGTAGAGAGTAATAAATGCATGCAGACTGTCTGCTTGTTTGTACAATTTCTGTGCTCTTATATAGTTCAGGACCCCTGCCCAGGGAATGGTGCTGCCCAAAACGGGCTAGGTCTTTCCACATCAATTAATATAATCAAGATATTTCCACACAGATGTGCCCACAGGCCAACCTGATCTAGACACTCCCTCATTGATACTCTCTTCACAGGTGATCCTAGATAGTGTCAAGTTGACCAAGTTAATTCCCACATCAGTCAATAATAATGCATTCACATAGTGAATACTATTCAGCAGTGAAAAATGGTTATGCTGTCACGAGGCACCATCACATGGACAGATCCTATAAGTGTCCTGTTAAGTGAGTGAAACCAGATACAAAAGAGACCATCCTGCATGATTCCACAGCCATAAAATATAAACAGCAGGCAAAGCTAGTCTCTGGAGGGGAAGTTGAGATCACAGGACACTATCCACTGGCTGACTTCCAGAGCTCCTAGCCAGGAATTCTTACATCTAAACTGCCACTAGTAAATACAGGGCTGGAATTTGCAGTTTGTGAGCAATGTTGGCCTGTTTTTCTCAGAAGATGGGAAAGTTCCAAGTTATCACAGTGTCACTTCAGAGCTGGAGGGACCTTCATTCATGACTCTGGCAGGAAGATGTTCATCTAGTTCCTGTTCTAGCTCAGGAATGGAGTTCAGGGGGCCCATGAGCAGCAGACAACAGACAGGCAGGGAAGACTATGCCCTCCACCCAGTAGAGGATGGCTGTGCAGGAACTCTAGAGCTCCCACGGCACCCTCACAACATCCTGGGATCCTCTCTCCTCTGCTGGCCTCAGGCAGCTGAGCCTTAGTGGAGGCTGCAGGACAGTTCAGCACCGCATAGACACACACATCCTGAGGCATCTGAAAGTTTCAGCCCCAGGCTATTGACAGGTAGGATAAAGATGCTGAAAACTCAGTACCCGAATCTGAGTTGGGGGACCCCTGTAGTCTCCCTGGCACTGTAGTAATGTCCTCAGGAGGACTGAGCCAAAGTCATCTTCTGGTCCAGCCCCAGGGCTGGGCTCCTTGTCTATCCTGCTGTCCCTCACCTGTCTGGAACCACTTTCCTAACCAGCAACTTGCATACTTGTGACCCACTTCCAGAGAAACTAACTGTATTGTTATTTTGCAAGTTACTTTGAACAAATGCCCCCAACTGAAGCAGTTTAAGGAAGGGAAGATTTCTCTAGGCTCATGATTTCAAGAGTTTCATTTTGTCATTTTTCTCTTTTTGGAGGCTAAGATTCACTGTGTATCCCCAGCTGGGCTGGAATTCACTATGTAGACCAGGCTGGCCTTGAATTCACAAAGATCTGCCTGCCTTTGCCTCCTGAATGCTGGGATAAAAGGCATATACCATCATGCCCAGGAATTTTTTTTTTTAATTTTTAAATTGTGTGTGTGTGTGTGTGTGTGTGTGTGCGTGTGTGCATGTGTGTGCGCACGTGCACACGTGCTTGAGTGCAGGATCCCATGAAGGCCCAAAGAGAGTGTAAGATCCCCTGGAGCTGGAGTTATAGGCAGTTGTGAGCCACCCAATGTGGGTGTTGGGAATTAAACTCTGGTCTTCCACAAGAACAGTAAGTGCTCTTAACTGCTAAGCCACATCTCCAGGCCCATTTCAATCCATAATTTCAGGGAAGGCATGGTGGTGTGGCTCTGCCTGTGGCCAGGAAGCAAGAGCACAGCAGGATCCAGGGGCAGAGTACCGCCCTCCAAGTCCTGCCCCTAGTGATGTCCTCCCTCCTGGCTAGGCCTCGCTTCCCCAAACAGTGCCATCTACTGGGGAACATGCATTCAAAACACAAGCTGGTGGGGGACATTTCAGACTCAAATCATAACATTGACCTAAAGTGAAGAGGTTGCAGATTCTGGAATCTTCCAAATACAGACCTTCACAGTCCAAAATGGCCATGCCTCTGCCCCTGTTCTGGTCTATGGCAACCTTCATTTGCAGGAGTGATTTGTTAAGGGGATTTCTAGACTGAGTGAAATGAAAGGGAAAGACCCATCCTTAATGTGGGCAACACCATCCCATGGGCTGGGTTCCTGGACTGAATAAAAAGGAGAAAGTGAACTGAGCACCACAGTGTGATTCATCATATCCAGAATATGGAAACGATTCAAAAATTCATCAATCAGTGGATGGATTCATTAGCTCCTGGAGCTGCCCCTGCATCCCCATAATCTTGAATTGGCCTAGGCCCCCTTGCCACTAGTCAGCTTGGAACCATCCTGTCCCACCAATTAAAAACCAAAAATGAGAACCTGAATCACAGGCCAACTAACATTCATACCCAACCAGAAAGCAAACAGCCTACATCAACAACATAAACAGAACCAAACTTCAACTAAGCAAAGGCAGGCTAGAATTTCTTATCAGACACCCAACCAACAAAAGAAATCCATATACCCAAACCATAACCCCAAAACACAAATAATATGAAAACCCAAGATAATATGCCCCCACCGAATCCCACCAGTGCTACAGACGTGTACTACAATGAAAACCACCCAAAGAATCCCCAGGACACAGAATTTTTTTTTAAGTAGTCATAAGCTGGGTGTAGTGGCGCACGCCTTTAGTCCCAGCACTTGGGAGGCTCTGTGAGTTTAAGGCCAGCCTGGTCTACATAGTGAGTTCCAGGCCAGCTGGGGCTATAGGGAGACCCTGTCTTAAAAAGACCAAAAACTTTTAAAAAGCAATCATAAACATGACCAAAGGATTCAACAACTTTAAAGAACACACAAACCACTCAAAGAACTCAAAGAATGGGGATAAACTCCTGACTGAAGCTCAAAAAAATACAAATATACAACTGAATGAAATGACAAAAACAATTCAGGGCTTGAAAGTGAACTCACAAAAGAGATAGAAATAGTGAAGAAAACAAGCAAAAATGAAGATGAAATTGAAAAATTCAGTAAGCCAATTCGAAGTGATGGGAAAGCCTCGCAAGCAGAATGAATGAAATGAAAAATAGAATATCAAGAATGGAAGATAACGTTGAAGAACTGGACCATTCAAGAAAGAATATGATGATTTTTTTAAAACACGGGAATGGAATATTCAGGAAATATGAGACACTGGGGAAAGACCAAATCTATGTAGCGTAGGCATAGAGGACACAGAACTTGGAACAATGAACCTGAAACTGACCTGGAAGCCTCCTCCCTGAAGACTGGCTCTCATAGCTTCAGAGGATATTATGCAAGCTGATAAGGGAGAAAATCAATCAGTGTTCTATCCTCAGCTGTAAAGCCTAACAACCACAACAATGACCAGCACAGAAAACCATATTTGTGCAGTACTGGCACTTTTATCTTGGGGGTAATCAACAGCTATTTAATTGGATTTAAAGTGTGTGGTACTGTAAACACAACCAAATACACATGGCTGAAGAGGTCATAGATCCTAGAGAAAACCCTACATCTTTCACATCCCTACACAAATGTAATTTCTTACTGTACACTAAATACGTATCCTTATATTTACAGACAAGTATATCTGTCACCACTCATCAACGAATCTTCTTTCTACAATAGATGGAGACTATTACAGAATTCCACAACTGGTCAAACACAGAGAATGAGTGTCTGTGAGATACCCAGCTCTAAGTGACACATCTACAATGGAACCTCTACACCTAAGGGTCATGGAACATGGTGGAACAGGGGGTAGGTAGAATATTCATGCATCTTTCACCTGTCACCAGTGAAGCTTTCTCATGCAACAGGAGATGATTAACACAGAAAACCAGAACTGACCAAATGTAGAGAATAAGAGACTAAGAGTGTGCATCCTTGGACAGGACTCCTATACTGAACCTTGCTCACCCAGGGCTCAGGGATCATTGTAGAAGAGAAGGCAGAAAGATTGTAAGAGTCAGGGGTGGTAGATGACCACAAGGAAACAGTTTTCCAGACTTCTAGGAACTTGCCCATATGAACTTGGTGACAATGCATGCATAAACAATGGTGACAGCATGTACAAGACCCATGCAAACTCAAACCAGACAAAAACCCAGCATAGAACTGGAGAAATGGATTAGAGGCCCCAGTCTTAGCTGAGGAACTATTGGTAGCTGATCAGGGCTGGGTGAAGGAGAGTTTTCCCTAAGGGAATGACACTAGACAGGCTGACAAGACCCCAGTGGATGCACTCACACCGAGGGATATCTGGGGACACAAACTTGACTTGATAGGCCTTAACGTAAAGCATGAAATCTGGTGGGGAGGATTATGGGGTGCAGATAGGGGAGGAGGTCTAAATATGATTAAGATGTAGTGTATAAAATACACAAAAACTCAAAATATTAAACCAGGTGTGGTGGTACACCCCTTTAATCCTAGTACTTGGGAGGCAAAGACAGGAAGATCTTTATGAGATTGAGGCCAACCTGGTCTACATGGTGAGTTTCAGGCTTGCTGGGATTACAGGGAGACCTTGTCTCAAAAAGATTAATATATATATATAATTATTTTTTAAAATAGAAAATGCTCTGATGTGGGCTGGGGTGATGGATAAGTCAGTAAAATGCTTGCCACACAAGCATGAAGACCTGAGTTCAGATCCCCAGAACTCGTGCAAAAAAGCTGGGTGAAGTGTCAAGTTCCTTTCATCCTAGCTTAGGGGAGACAGAGACCAGAAGATCCCTGGGGTTCACTGACTGGAGATACTAACTAAATTAAATCTATGAATTCTACATTCAGTGAGAGACTCTGTCTCCAAAAATAAGATGGGGGTGCTGGTGAGATGACTCAGTGGGTGAAGGTTGACTGCCATGCCACCATCCCTGGCTTTCACATGAGTGCTGAGGATGAAATTCAGTTCTTGTGCTTGCTCCATGAACACTTTACTGACCAAGCCATCTCCCAGCCTAAATCTGAGATTTTTTTAAGACCTGAGTATTTAAGAGAATTAAGTGAAAAGCAACTAACTAGGAGGTAATATTTGCAAACCACATTCACCAGAGGACTTATATCTAGAATGTGTATGTGTATATGTACATGTGTGTGTGCATGTGTTCATACTCTCATACACACATGTATATACATGAACTCTCAAAAATTAATAGTCCAGAACTGGAGAGATGGCTCGGTGGCTAAAAGCACTGGCTGCTTTGGCAACAGACCCAGGTTTGGTTTCCAGCATCCACATGGCAGCTAAAAACCATCTGTAACTCCAGTTCCAAGGGATCCAACCCCCTCCTTTGACCTCCATGGGCATTGCACAACATGGGTACACTTACATACTTGCAGGCAATACACTCATACACATAAAATAAAATAAAAATAACAAATAAAATATTTTTAATAGAATTGGATAGATGGCTCAGTGGTTAAGAGCACTTACTGCTCTTGCAGAGGACCCAGGTTGGATTTCTATCACCCATGTTTAGGTTAACAATCCTCTCTACATAGTGAGTTCCAGGACAGCTGGGGCTACAGGGAGACCCTGTCTCAAAAAAGATAAATAAATAAATAAATAAATAAATAAATCAAACAAAAATAAGGGCTGGAGAGATGGCTCAGCAGTTAAGAGCACTGGCTGCTCTTGCAAAGGACCCGAGTTTAGTTCCCAGCATCCACACTACAACTTACAATCATCTGTAACTCCAGTCTGATGCCCTCTTCTGGCCTCTGCAGGCATTGTATGCACATGGTGCACATACATTCATGCAGGCAAAACACTAATATACATAAAATTAAAAATAAATACAATTTTGAACTCTTTTAAAAATCAATAATAAAAAATAATCTAATTAGGAAATGAGCAAAAGAAACAAATATTTCACTTAAAAAGATAAGCCAATTAGCACACAAGACACTCAACTTCTCTAGCCACTGGAGGTATGTAAATTTAAACCATAATGAGGTAGCACCACAGTCTGATGAACAGTAATAGCATCCAATCCCAGGGAGGACTCAGAGAGATCGATACCTCATACCTTGCTATGGGAGTGTAAATTGGTGCTGCCACGATGTAAACCAATTTGACGATTTATTCTAAATCGAAAGATAAACATTCCATGTAACTCAGCAATGCACTCCTGGGCATTTATCCCTAAGAACTGTAAAGTTGCTGCATCAGTTGCTGTGCTCAGCCCTGTGACAGATGACAGAGGAAGCATTTATTTTGGATCAGTGTTCATGGGAGTAACAGTCCATCATGGCCTGGAAGGCACGGCAGTAGGCAGCTCCATGCAGGTGGGAGCAGCTGGGGACACCTCCCCTTCACATATGGACTTAGTAGAACAGGAGGCAGAGAACCTCCTGGAAGTGGATCCTGGCTATGATCTTCAATCCCGCCCCCTGCTTGGACCCATCTCCCACAAGTTGCACACCCTCCCAAAACAGTGCCACCTGCTGGAGACTGTGATAGCTTGAATGAGAAACAACCTCCACAGGCTCAAGTATTTGAATACTTGGCTCCAATTGGTGGAGCTGTTTGTGGAGGTTTAGGGGGTGTGGCCTTGCTGGAGGAAATGCGTCACTGGGGCAGGCTTTGAGAGTTCATCCAACTTTCAGCTCAACACCCTGCTTCCTGTGCCTGCTTGAAGACATGAGCACTCAGCTTTCTGCTCCCACCATGCCTCCCTCCTGTGATGGACTCTTATCATCTGGAATCATAAGCCCAAAAAACTCTTCCTTCTGTAAGCTGCCTTGGTCATGGTGTTTCATCATAGCAGTGGAAAAGTCACTAATGCAGAGACCAAAGGTTAAAATACACGAGTCAGTGGGGTTTTCAAATTTTATTTATGTGTATAAGTGCTTTGCCTGTATGTATATAAGTGTACCTGTGCATGCAATGCCTGTGGAAGACAGAAAAGAGCATCAGATAGCCTGGAACTGGAGTTACAGATGGTTGTTAGTCATCATGTGGGTGCTGAGAACTGAATCCAGATCCTCTGCAACAGCGGGTAGTGCTCTTAACCACTGAGTCATCTCTCCAGTCCCAAAAGTCAGTATTTTATATTTCATATCAAAATTGTAACAGATTCACAAAACCTACACATGCTCCTGTAAGCAACCCTAATTAAACTCAATGGTCACCAAAAATATTGTATATGACTTTATTCATAATAGTAAAAAATTGAAAATGATCCAATGCCCTCCAACAAAATTGTAACATCACATCATGAATACTACTTAGCCATGATACTTAGCCCAAGAATAAACCAGGATACACACAATAACTTTGATATATCCCAAGGGAATTATGTAGCGTGGAGAGAAAGTTAATCTCAAAAGGTTAGACATTACATGATCTCATTTATATAACATTCTTCAAATAGCAAAATTATGGAAATGGAAAATAGATTAGCTGTTTGCAGGGACGAGGACTGATGGTGGGAGGCTGTGAGATCATAAGGAAGCAGCATAAAGTTCATTCTTGGGGAGATGGGATACGTTGGTACATTTTTGGTTTTGGTTTGTTGGTGGTGGTGGTGGTGTGTTTTTACAATGCTGGGGATTGAACGCGGGGTCTTACACATGCTAAGCAGGTGCTCTACCACTGAGCCACACCCCAGCCCCTCACTAGGGGATCCTAGGCAGGTGCTCTACCACTGAGCCACACCCCAACCCCTCATTAGGGGATTCTAGGTGGGTGCTCTACCACTGAGACACACCCCAACCCCTCACTAGGGGATTCTAGGCGGGTACTCTACCACTGAGACACACCCCAACCCCTCACTAGGGGATTCTAGGCAGGTGCTCTGCCACTGAGACACACCCCAGCCCCTCTCTAGGGGATTCTAGGCAAACACTTTAAGGTGAGCCATATATACCCCAAGCCCTGTAATCTCTGACATTGTGTTCTTCATGTGCCCCAAGACCAGAACTAAGAGCTCTCAGTCTTTGCTGGCACCTCAGAACTCTTTAGCTATCAGACATGGCTCATGGCCTAACTAAGACAAGGGCTGAGCTCCCAAGGGATGCTACCAAGCCCCAGGGCAGATGATCTTCCAACACACCCACCATGGAGGGTGGTGGAATCCCTGGAAATCAACAAAATGCAAACACACGTTACAAAAGCACAAGGGTGACTTACTGTGACAAACCAAACAATTCAATGTCCACACAGGCAGGACACTAGAGGCCACCCTTGACTGCGTCTTTTCCATATTTTTTAAACAAGGTGCCATTGGGTCTTCACACATAGCCGGCTCCAGATGGCACACTGTCACTCAGCCAAGTCACCATGCAATGTGTGTTCCAGCCCAACTCCTGCTATTCCTTTCTTCAAGATTTTATTTGTATGTTTATGTCTGGTCTGTGTGAGTGTGTGCTACATGTGTGCAGATGCCTGCAGAGGCCAGAAGAGGGTATTAGATCCCCTGGAGCTGAAGTTATAGACTGTTGCGACCACGTGGGTGCTGAGAACTGACCTCAGGTTGTGCGGAAGAGAAGCCAGTGCTCATAACCACTGAGACATCTCTCCAGCTCTTGGCTGTTCTGTGATGCTTACACTTCATTGTCAATTTGCAGGACTTAGAGTCCCCAGGGGCATTCGTCTGTGAGCCTTGTGCCCACACATCCTGTGGGTTCGGTGTTATCCCTCCCCCACCACGCATCCACCCACGCAGCACACTGAGTCTGGAAGGGCCCCACACCCCCTGAGAATTCTTTTTCTCAAGGTAGTTGAAGGGAACCCAGTCTTTGAAGGGTTTCTCTACACCCAAGCCCCAGCAGTCTGCAATAGAAACGCACATGTCTTTGAAGTTACTTCTCAGTAGGTTTGTGGTGTAGGGAAGCATCTCTGTGTGAACAACAGGGATGAAGCTGAGTTCTGACTGGTCACCCCACTGGGCCAGGTAGCCCTTAGCCTTGGCAGCCATTGAGAGTACCAGGCCGAGGGAGGAATTCCTGCAGATGCCTCCCAGGTGGCCACGGCCATGAACAACAGGGTGTAGGGCAGGTTAGTGTCCTTGGGTAGTGAAGACAGACTGGACCCTACCACCTACCACACACCTTCACCACCATGGTGCTGAGGTCCTGCCAAAGCTCTTGTTCGGAATCCTCCAGTAAGGGGATGGGGGCATAGCTCAGTGGTAGAACACCTGCCTAGAATCTCCCAGCGAGGGCCTGGGGGCGTGGCTTGTGGGGATGATTGGCATGGCCTTCTTGCTCTGGTTTCTCTTGCTCCCAGAGCTCTTCTCCGTCTTTCCCAGGCTGGCTCAATTGCCCTTATTTATTAGCACTGTACTTGTGGCTGCTTGCTAGTGGCATTGTCTGCTGGCTCTCATCAGTGCTGAGAAGTAGGAGGCCGCACCCCTGCAGCTGCCCAAACTTCACATCCCACCACCTGCTTTCCAGCTTCTCCTACACTTGAATATGGGCACCTGTGGGAAACTAATCTCTCAGTCCTGGGCCTTCTGGCAGATGCCATATACCACAGGGGAAGCGAACTACCCTTCCCACTCCTTGAGGGGTTATAACGGAGTGGCAGCCAGGAAGGAGATGATGTCTGGGATGCTCCTGGATTGCTTGGACCCCTTAGACTCCTGACAATGTCCCTTTGATTCCCCTCTCCTCCTCATTTCTCCCGTTGGTCTGGGATATTGACATAATGGCGGGCACTGCAGCAGCAGTCATAACCATTATGAGGATGAAAGTCACATACTGAGTGTAGTAGGAACAGAAAGGCAGAAACAGTTTGAAACAGAGCCACTTCTCCAGCATGCTTGAGGCCAGGATCCCTAAGTAGCAGTGGGGAAGATAAAAGAAAGGAGAGAGGGAAAGAGAGGGAGAAGGAGGGAGAGAGAGAGGGAGGGAGATAAAGAGAGAAAGGAAAAAGAAGGGAGGGAGGAAAAGATGGAAAGAAGAAAAGAAAGAAGGATGGGAGGGAAAGAGTGAGAGAGGGAGGGAGGGATGGAGGGACAGAGGGAGGGAGGGAGAGATTGAGAGAGGAAGGGAGGGAGGGAGGGAAGGATTGAGGGAGAAAGGGAGAGGTGGAAGGAAGCCAAAACTGGGGCTAGGGAGCTGGCTCAGTGGTTGCTGTGTGTAGGCATGAAGACTTGAGTTTAAATCTCAAGCCCCCACATTGAAGAAAGCATGGCTGTGTGCACCCATAACCCCAACATCGGGCGGAGACAGGCAGATCGCAAGAGCTCACCACCAACAGTCTAGCTGAAATGGTGAACTTCCAGGTTCAATGGGAGACTCTGCAGTAAGGCAGAGGGCAACAGAGAGAGACACCAGAAAAGTCCTTCTCTGCTCTGCGTGTGTGTGTGTGTGTGTGTATGGATGTGTACACCTACAGATTTACATGCACACACACACACACACACACACACACACACACACAGGAAAAATGAAGCCAAAACTATCCTGTCAGAGTCATCATTGTCACAAGACACTGCTCCTAGCTGTCTGGGTCTATAATCAGTCACAGATAGCTCAAAGCAAGTCACACCCTTGTCTGGAAGCTGAGCTACAGGTTGGAACAAGGAGGAAGACATACAAGCCTCTGAATGTTCCTTCTAGAAGTCTCTGTTTGAAGGCCACGTTGTTCCATCCTAATTCCAAACAGAAGAATCTCTTTCACAGTCTCATATAAACCAGGAGTGATGCACGTGCATTCCCATGGCCAAGAGAGATGTGATATACTGAACTGGAGACCATGGGGCTCCCTAGTACCTGCATCCAGCCAGCTCAGAGGTTCCTGAAACAAACAATGAAACTCACCTCAAGCACAGTACCAGTGGAGATATTTAAAAATAAATAAATAAATAAACAGGAGGGGAACCTTCTAAAACCCTGGAATTGCCATTGTATTGTCCTTTTCAAAAATCACAGTGTGGGGCTGGGGAGATGGCTCAAGGGTAAATCACTTGCCTAAAAGTATGAACACCTGAGTTCACATCGCCAGCACTCACATAGAAAACTGGACCCCGCAGCCTCCTCATGTAATCCCAGCACTCCTACGAGAAGATGGGAGGCAGAGACATGAGAATTCTCCAAAGCTTTGGAGCCACCAAGCCAGACCACGTGAGTTCAGTTCCCAGGAACCACATAGTGAAGGAGTGAACCCACTCCCACAAGTTGTCCTCTGACCCCCCCACACACACGTACTCCATGGCACTTGTGCACAAAAACACAAACAAATAAATAATGTAAAATAAAATTTCCAAAAAGAAAATGTCAGCCAGGTGTGGCAGTGCATGCCTTTGATCTCAGCACTAGGAGGTAGAGTCAGGCATGATCTCTGTGAGATGGAGGACAGCCTGGTCTAGACATAGGGAGTTCCAGGCCAGCTGGGACTACAGGGAGACTCTGTGTTGAAAGAAAGAGAGGAAGAAAAGAAGGAAGGGAGGGAGGGAGGGACGGAGGGACGGAGGATGGGAGGGACAGAGGGAAGGTTGGAGAGATAGCTCAGTGGTTAAGAGCACTGACTGTTCTTGTAGAGGATCTGGGTTCAAATGCCAAGACCCACATGGCAGCTAACAACTGTCCGTAACTACAGTTCCAGGGAATCTGACGCCCTCTTCTGACCTCTGCAGGCATTGCATGACAAGGGTGCACTTATATACGTGCAGGCAATACACTCATACACATAAAACGAAAATAACAAAATATTTTAAAATCCTTATTTAAAAAAAGAAGAGAAGGTAGGAGATGAGAAAGAAGGAGGGAAGGAAAGAATGAAAAGGAAAAAGGGAAAGAACACATTCCATTCCATTTAAACATTTTCTTTTTTAGAAACCAGGCATGGAGCTGGAGAGATGGCTCAGCAGTTAAGAGCACTGGATGTTCTTGCAGAAAACCAGGGTTTGGTTCCCAGCACCCAACAACCATCTGCAACTCCAGTTCCAGGGGATCCGATACCCTCTTTTGACTTCTGTGGGCCCTGTATGATGTGGGTATACCTATACACATGCAGGCAATACACTCGTACCCATAAAATAAAGTAAAAATAATAAATGCAATATTTAAAAACCAGGCATGGTGGCACATGTCTGCAAGTCTAGATCTGGGGAAGTGAAGGCAGGAAAATCAGTTATCTTCAACTATATATTTGGAGGCCAGGCTGGGATATAGAAGATCCTGCAGAAAAATAAAAAATAAAGGAAAGAAAAACCACAATCTTCTTGAGATAGGCTCTAGCCTCCAACTCAGGATCCTCCTGTCTCAGCCTCCCCAGTGTTGAGATATCTAGTGTACACTATTACACTGGAGCAAAACTTTTTAAAACAAAACTGGAGCAGGGTCTGGTGGCACAAACCTGTCATTTAAGATGCTTGGGAGGCTGAGGCAGGAGGATCCCAAGTTCAGAGCATGCTTGGGCTTACAGAGTGAGTTCAAAATCAGCCTGGACAGTGAGATCCTGTTTTGAAATTAAAAGTAAATGGGGCTGGGATATGGCTCAGTGGTAGAGCACCTGCCTAGAATCCCCAGTGAGGAGTTGTGTGTGGCTCAATGGTAGAACACCTGACTAACATGCATGGTCCTAGGTTCCATCCTCAGTACCACAAAAAGAAAGGAAGAAGGGAAACAGGAAATAGAATTCCAGATAGGCAAGATGATGCGAGGCTAGCATATCTTTCCTCTAAGAGTTCAAGTGTCTATGTCCAGGTGAATTCTGCCCTGAAATCAACCTAAACAATAATATGAGCCTCCTGAGTCACATATTATAAATGAAACAGTCCCTGATATGGAAGACTTCCGGGCCTAGAGACAGAGAAACAAACCATAAGGTGATTGGTCAAGGCCAGGCATGGTGGTGCATGCCTTTAATCCCAGCACTCAGGAGGCGAAGGCAAGTGGATCTCTGTGAATATGAGGCCAGCCTGGTCTACATAGACAGTTCTAGGCCAGCCAAGGCTCTATAGTGAGCCCTGTCTCAAAACAAACAAACAAACAAAGATGATTGGTTTTGAAAGTAACCTAAAGGAGCTTGGGAGAGCTGAGAAGAACTTGTCAATTTGACTCTCAGGATAACAGTTGATGGCTGCAAAGATGATTCAGTCAGTAAAGCGCTCGCCTGAGTTCACATTCCCAGAACCCCATAAGAAGCCCCATGCAATGGTGTACACTGATGATCCTAGCAATGGTAAGATGGGAGGCAGAGACAGGTGGATTCCTGGAAGCTCACAGGCCAGCTAGCCTGGCATTTGTGGCAAAGTTCCAGGCCAGTGAGAGACTTTGTCAAAACAAAAAGTGGAAGGTTCCTGAGGAACGACACCCAAGGTTTTCCTCTAACCTCCACAGGTGTGCCTCCACGCACACGCACACACACGCACACACATACACACACACACACACACACACACACACACACACACACATGAAAAAATGAAGAGGTTTGTCCCAAAGACAGAGAGATGTGAAAGTCCTAATGAATTCTCATCTGAGAATTGTTGACTGGTTCTTAACAGAACAATGCCCTCTTATCTTAGCCCCCAAATAGTGATTAACTCCAGCAGGAGAGATCGAAGATTTGAGACCAGCTAGAATGGGACTGTAGTCGTTCAGATGGAGGAGGATAAGGGCTGCTTTCTAGTTCGGGAACTCAGGGACATGATGAGAAGTCACGTTCCAAGGAGCTAGACCAGGCAGGTCTTGATGAGTAATAGGGTGTTGGGGGTGAAAAGGAAGCTAAGGGACTTGGCGGGAGGTGGGGGCGGGGGATGATCAATGGATAAGAGCACTGCTGAGCAAGCCTGAGGACCTGAGTTCAAATCCCAGCACACCACAAAAAAATTAAAGTAATTTTTAAAATTTTTAAACAAATAGAGCTGAGACGACCACTCCGTAGGTAAAATACTTTTTGCATAGGCATGAGGACCTAAAATTGCATCCCCAGAACTCATAAAAAACAAATGCAATAAGGCACATCTGTCACCCCAGTGATCCTGAGAGGAAAGGCAGAAACAGGTGGATTGCTGGGATTTGCTAGCCAGTCAGTCTAACCCACTTGGTGAGAGCCTGTCTCAAAAAACAAGGCAGCTATCTCCTGAGGAATGAAACCCAAGACTGTCCTCTGGCCTGCACATGCACATGCACATGCACACATGTACATGCTCACAGGTACTGCACACACATGCACATGCACACATATACATGCTCACAGGTACTGCACACACACATGTACATGCTCACAGGTACTGCACACACATGCACATGCACACATATACATGCTCACAGGTACTGCACACACATGCACATGCACACATGTACATGCTCACAGGTACTGCACACACATGCACATGCACACATAAAAGACTGAGCTGGACATGTAGCTCCATTAATGGAGTGTTTGCCTTTTATCAGGAAGTCCTAGATTCCACACCCAGCACCACAGAAAACCAAGTGTGGCAGTGCCTGCCTGCAATTCCAGGACTCAAGAGAAGAAAGAGGCAAGAGAATCAAGTTCAAGGGTAGGGCTGAGAGATAGCACTGGCTGCTCTTCCAGAACCCTCAGGTTCAGTTCCCAACACCCACATGATAGCTAACAACCATCTGTAACTCCAGCTTCAGGGAATCCAAAGCCCTCTTCTGGCCTCTGTGGACATTGCATGCATGTGGTATACTTACATTTGTGCAGGGAAAACAAAAAAAATAAACACAAAATAAAAATAAATAAACCAAAAGAGAGAGAAACATTTAAAAAATAATGTGAAGAGTAATTAAGGAAGACATTCAACATTTACTGTAGGCCTACATATACACATGCACAGACAGGAACCTGGACACATGCATACACCACACATATGCATACAAAATAAATAAGAAATGAAAACAAACAAGAAATTGTGAGTTCTGGGGATGGTACCCTGGACATCTTGGACATTCTTTTTGACATGACAAAGTGGGTCATGGGTCATGCTCCTTCCCAATTAAATACCTCAATTTCATTAAAAAGAATTGGGAGGGGGATTTCCACATCTAAAAGGGGGGGAAATCATTCAGAAAAACTTTGCAGGGCTTGAGAGATAGTTCAGTGGATAAAATGCTTGTTGTACAAGCACAAGAGTTCAGATCCCCAGAACTCACATGAAAGTCATGCCCATAACCCCAGCATGAGGAGCTGGAGTCAGGCAGTGCCTGGGCTCACTGGCCCACCAGACTGTTTGACAAACTCCAGACCAATGGGAGACCCTGTCTCATAAAACAAGGTGGGCTATCCTGAGGAAAAACACCCAAGGCTGTCCTCTTGCCTTCACATGTGTGTGCGCACACACACACACACACACACACAGATTTTTCCACACATTTTCAACTTATTCTTGGGTGTTTTCACTTTCACCTCTAAGATGAAAAGAATATATGGGGCGGTTATTTACATTTAGACATTGATTTTATTTGTTTTAGCACAGCATCTCCCTGTAGCCCCAGCTGCCTAGCCTGGAACTCACTATATAGACCAGGCTGGCCTCCATCTCACAAATATCCACCTGCCTCTGTCTCCCAAGTACTGGGGTTAAAGGGGTGTGCCCAATACCTGGCTGATATTCCACTGATTTTTAAAAATGTTTTAAACTTTTATTCATGTGTATGTACGTGTCTATATGTAGGTATGTGCACACATAAGTGCAGTGCCCACAGATGCCAGAAGAGGGCACTGGATCCCTTGGAACTGGAGTTGCAGGTGGATATGAGCCACCTGACAGGGTGCTAGGAACCAAACTCAAGTCTTCCTCAAGAGCCTCAAGCACTCTTAATCTCTGAGCCATCTCTACAGCCCCTCTACTGATTTTTAAAGAATATATTCATGGCTCAGCAGTTAAGACCACTGGCTGCTCTTGCAGAGGACTGAGGTTGGATTCCCAGCACCTGCATGGTGGCTAACAACCATCTATAACTCCAGTTCCAGGAGAGCTGATGCTCTCTTCCAACCTCCTCAGGCATTGCAGGACATGGGCGCACCCACCTACACGTAGGCATTACATTCATACACATAAAATTAAAATAATAAAATATTTTTTAAAAAAAGAATGCATTCACTATGAACCTGCCCATCTTATCTCTGTCTCTTACTGTTCTTTATAGTTTTCTGTTGACTGTCAGGTTTCTCTGCACAAGTCATATCAAGTCAGATCAAAGAACTTTATTTTCTTATTTTTCATGTGTTACTGAGATTGAATCTAGGGCCTTGAGCACACTAGACAAGCAATCTACTCCTGAGCCACACTCCCAGCCAATCAGCTTAGTTGTTTTGTTTTTCTCTGCTGAGCCATCTCACTGGCCAAATGTAAGCTATTTTTTTAAGAAATGATAAACATACAGAAATTCCGATCAAAGTGAGACCTAGTATTTAGCTGCGTGTGTGTGTGTTTAAAAACTTTTTTAAATGTCTAAAGCCAAAGTCAGAACAAGAAAGAAGAACAAACTAGGGATATTGCTAGTGATACTAAAAGAGTTCATGAATTTTCTTCAAGCTGAATAAGATTGAAGGGGTAGGGGCTACATATAAGGAACCCAATCAAAAATGTTTGGAGTTTTGGGTGGTGTGTGTGCATGTGTAAGCATGTTTGTAGTGTGTATACATGTGTGCGCATGCAACTGGAAGCCACAGGTTTCCACAGATGTCATGTATCTTCCTCCAACCAGCTCCATCTTAGTTACTGAAATAAGATCTCTCACTTGAACCCAGGGCTCACCAGTTCTAGTTAGCTAAGCAGCTTGCTCCAGGGATCTCTGCCCTCCCAATACTGGGATCACAAGCACAGGACCTGGGCTTTTGTGTACAGGGCTTCTTAAGATCCAACTAAGGTTATCATGCTTGCGAGGCAAACACTTTACTGACTGAGCCTAGCTAGCACCAGGGATCACCTAGCTCTGCCTTCTAAGTGCTGGAATTACAGAGGGGTGATCACACCTACCCAGCATTTACTTGGGTCCCGGGGACCTGAACTCAGGTCCTCATGCTGATTCCTCAGCTGCTTCACTCACTAAGTCATCTCTCTAGCCCCCTCAAAATAAGTTTTAGAAATTCTGAGCGTACTACAAATTGGAGGGCCAAAAGACCGAGTTTTCTCAAACAGATACTTTAAGACATTGGTGCCCCATGTGACACGAATGGCCTGATCATTTCTGCTGTGGCAGGAAAATTGCCTGCAAGGCTGAGATCCTGTAATTACATGTTCAGATGAACGTGTCTTACAAGAGCTTTGTGGTACACTCATGGTGAGGGAGCCAGCCAGGTACAGAGCTCCACCACCAGCAGGGACACATTTAACTGGGAGACAGGGACTTACTCCTGAGGGATCCTAGGACCAACATCCCAGCTGACTAGAGCAGTGATACACACCTATTTTCTCAGCTGCTGGGGAGCTAGAGGCAGGAGGACCTCCAGTTCAAGGCCAACCTGGGTTCTAAAACAAAACAGAACACATCTGACTGGGATGTGTTCCCCACCATGCCACCAATACAATAATAAAACTACTAAAACTGTGCAGTTCTGTCACCAAGTCTTCATTCTACAGTCAACCATGTCACCAAACAAGCAAGGCAGTCACCAGAGGGTGTGTCCAGTCAAGCCCAGCCCACCCTGCTTACAGCAACCCCACCACCAAGCAAGCAGCTCTGTTGTTTTCCGGCTGTCACTGTAAAAGCTTCCCTATGGGGGCTGAGGAGATGGCTCAATTGGTAAAGTGCTTGAATTACAAGCATTAAGACCTGAGTTTGATGCCAAGAAACTACATACAAAAAAAGTCAAGTATGATGGCACGTGCTTGTATGTGCTTACAGGTATGGTGGTGTGTGCACTGCTGGGAGGCAGAGACAGGGGCTCACTGGCCAGTCATACTAGCCTACTCAGCAGGCTCCAGGTCAATAACAGACTGTCTCAAAAACAAGCTATCTGGGGTTGGAGAGGTATCTCAGCAGTTAAGAGCACAGGCTGCTCCTGCAGAAGACCTGGGTCTTCTGCCAGCACCCACATGGCTGTAAATAAGCATCCCTCCTTCCAGTTCTAGGGGAGCTGTTACCTTCTCCTGGCCTCCACAGGCATTGTATGTATGTGGTGAACATGCATGAAGGCAAAACACTCATACACATAAAAACAAACAAAAAACAGAAAACAAGGCTCCTGAGGAACAAAACCCGGGGTTGACCTCTGACCCCGCGATTCATGAACACACACACACACACACACACACACCCTGTAATGGCTAATATTGGTTGGCAACTTGACACACCTAGCATGAGGGAACCTCAATTGAAGAATTTCCTCCATTAGACTGTCCTGTGGCATGTCTGTGGGGCATTTTTTTGATCACTAATTGATGTAGGAAGGTCCAGCCTACTGTGGGTGGTGCCATCCGTGGGTAAGTGGGCCTGGGCTGTGTAAGAAAGGCAGCTGAGCAAGCCAGGGAGCAGCAGTTTTCCATGGTTTCTGCTTCAAGCTCCTGCCTGGAGCTCCTGCTTTGACTTCTCTCAGTGATAGACTATGAGCTGTAAGATGAAACAAACCCTTTCTTCCCCACATTGCTCTCAGTCATATGTTTATCACAGCAACAGGAGGGAAACACACACACACACACACACACACACACACACACACACACAGTCTGATCCTTGCTTTCCCTTTCTCCTCCAGCCTCTATCTTCCCAGCTGGTTACAGACCCCTCCCCCATCCACAGGAGATAAGCTCCAAAAGTCCCATGGGATGCCTGAAACCCCAGCAACGAGCCCATAAATACTGTTTGCCCCTATACGTACACTTACATTAAAGCTTTCTGTGTGCATTCATACATGTGCAGGTGCAAGTACACATAGGTGAGCATGTGTGTGGAGGTCAGAGATCAACATCTGCCTTGGTTCCTCAGCCACTGTCCATCATGTTTTTTGAGACAGGGTCTCTCACTGACTGGGGCTCACCAATTTGGCTAGACTGGCTGGCCAGTGAGCCCAAGGGATCCTCTTGTTTCTGCCTTTCCAGTGCTAGGATTACAAGCATGCCACGTTGTGCTTTATTGCATAGGTTCTGGGGGATCAAACTCAGGTCCTCAATACTTGTATGACAAGCACTCTACTGACTAAACCACATCTCCAGCTCCGTTTTTATCCTAATGCTTTCTGTCACCTGTCATCATGAGGTGTTTAGCCACCTGTAAGTATGAGGTCTGACATAAGGAAGCACACGTTTCTGATTGGTGGTACATGCACTTGGGAGGCAGAGGCAAGCAGACCTCTGTGAGTTCAAGGTCATCCTGGTCTATATAGCAAGTTCCAGACTAGCTGGGGCTACAGGGAGACCCTGTCTCAAAGAGACAAAAGAAAAGAATTCATCACAACTGAACCTAGTCCATGAAACCCTGGCATCCAGTACCTCTGACCCATGACAAGTTTGAAAAAGGAGGGCAGAGTGTTGTCATCAGTGGACACTGTCCAACCCATGGCTTGAACCTGGATCTTCCCTCCTTTGGTTCCTACTCTGGAAAATGGAACCAAGGATTGCACTGCAGAGCCATGTGACTATTTATAAAGCTCCCTGTATGTCACACGTGCTCCCAAAGCCACTGTTGGGAACATAGAGTATAGCCCATGGAGTAGACTCCCAACGAAATCCATCCTGTCATCCTACAATATCTTACTGAATGCTGGCTGGAGGTGGGAACCTTTGCTGGACACTGAAAATGTTACTGTGAATAAGATAAACCAAGCTAGGTTCGAAGGCACAGGCCTGTCATCCCAGCTAGTTGAGAGGCTGAGACAGAAGGATTGAAAGTCCAAGGCCAGCCTGAGCAACTCAGTGAGAGCCTATCTAAAAATAGAAGAGAAGAGGCTGGGGAGATGGCTCTGTTAGTAAAGTGCTTATTGGTCATGCATGAGGACCTGAATCTGATCCCCAGCACCCTTGGAAAAAAAAATTGGACACCGCGTTCAGTGTGGTGGCACACACCTTTAATCCCAGTGGCAGAGGCAGGCAGATCTCTGTGAGATTGAGGCTAGCCTGGTCTACAAAGGTCCAGGGAAGCCGGGCCTATAGGGAGACTGTATTTCAAACACACACACACACACACACACACACACACACACACACACACACAGCTGGGTACTAGGGAAGCCAAGACAGGATCCCTGGAGTTCACTGGCCAGCCAGGCTACTCAAACTATAAGCTTCAGGTTCAATGAGAGACACTGTCTCAAAAATACAGTGGATATTGAGAGTTTAGTGCTGCTGGGGGAAAGAGTCAGTTTTCTTTAAGGTTGTGGCCTCTGGTAGGTCAACTAAACTCCAGTGAACGGCCCCACACCCATGAGAAACAGGACTCAGTGGGTTATTAAAAAACAAAAAATGAGCATGCTGGCACACTCCCTTAAATCCCAGCACTCCTGAGGCAGAGGCAGGTGGATCTCTGAGTTCAAAGCCAGCCTGATCTACACAGCAAGTTTCAGGCCAGAAGGGAAAGAGGAAGAGAGGGGGGAGAGAGAAAGAAAAAGTTGGGAAGGGGAGTAGGGGGTGAATATGGGAGAAGTTAGGTAGGGGAGGGATGGGGGAATGAATATGATCAAAATACATTGTATGTACGTATAAAATTTTCTTTTCTTTTCTTTCTTCTTTTTTTTGGAGTCAGCCTCCTGGAATGGAACTCCTTATGTAGACTAGGCTGGCCTCGATTTCACAGAGATCCGACTGCCTCTGCTTCCCCAGTGCTGGGATTAAAGGTGTGAGCCACCGTGCCTGATTTATGCATCAAATTTTCAAAGAACAAAAATCTTATATTTAAAAGCAGAGAGATTAGCCGAGCATGGTGGTGCACACCTTTAATCCCAGCACTTAGGAGGCAGAGGCAGGTGGATCTCTGTGAGTTCGAGGCCAGCCTGGTCTACATAGTGAGTTCCAGGTCAGCTGGGGCTACAGGGAAACCTGTCTCAAAAAGACCAAAAAAAAAAAAAGGCAGAGAGATTGAGGAAGACATTGGCTTTGATCTCTGACCCTCATATGCACATGCACACATGCGTACATACATATGTATACACACACATGTACATCTGTGTTCACTGAGACTGCCATACTGGAGAAATTACAGTGAAGCCTTCCTGACAGCCCTTCCAGCTCCAGTTCCCAGCCAGCATCACCTGCTAGCCATGAGCAGGCACCATCTTAGACACCCAGCTCTGTTCAGTTTTCAGACATCCACCCCTGCTGAAACCCAGAAACCCCAAGTGAGAACAGCCTAGCTGAGCCATTAAACAACTCCTCACCCATAAACTTGTGAGCCGAACAGAATGACTGTTGTTTTACCCTCACACATTTGAGGATGATTCATCACACATGATACAGACACAGTAAGGGCCATGCCTCTCTCTGTCTTCTGGTCTCACCACCGCCCACTTCCTTACATGCCCCTCCACCTGACCTTCCTTTCTATCCATCAAATTCACAAAAGGATCCCAGCCCCAAAGCTTTGAATATTGATTGTTTTCTTTCTCCACGGAAACCTCAATGGGGAAACTCCAGTCCTCCCCCTCTAGAGCTGTCTTCTTGTCAGGTCAAAGAAACTTGCTCAACAAATTCTTTACTATCACCTGATCGCGATTAAATAGATCATGAGCCAGCAAGATGGCTCAGCAGGTAAAGATGCTTGCCACCAAATTTGACAGCCTGAGGTTAATCCCTGGCACCCACATGGTAAAAGGAGAGAACTGACTCCTTCAAGTTGTCCTCTGACCTGACACATACGTGCACATGCACATGCACACACACACACACACACACACACACACACACACGCACACGAATAAATAGAATTTTAGTTTTAAAAAATCCTAAAATATACCTTCAGTCGAGTTCTTGGCCAGGATGGATAAAGGCTCTTCCAAACAGTAACCCAACATACTACTGGAAACATTAACAGCTGACCCCAATTCTATCCAAAGGAATACTGACAATGGATTGCCGTTGATAATGAACAGCTGATCCTCCTGGAACAGGGACCTCTGGCTGACTAGATTTACCAGAAGGGCAGATAGGGGGGAATGGATGGGGTGCTGACAGCACAGTGGACAGTGACAGGGATAGCAGAGTGTGGAGGCTCTAGTGGGAGAGGAAGGCTGTCTACCTGACGAGTTTGTATTCATGCTCAGATGCCGAGGAGCTCAGAAGGTGGGTGACTGTGACCAGTGATAGTCATGTATATAGAGATTAGAAATGCATGTGAAAACGTCTCAATGTCAATAGGCTTGGAATGAATTTTTCTGTATGAAATTGTGTGTTTTGACAACGAAGTGGAGATCTTTTTTAAACGTTGGAACCTCATTTAATTTTATGTCTTATAGAGTTTATAATGAGTAAAAGATTATATAAGGGTAATAATTCATCTGTAAACCTAGAAATGTACAGCCAATTTTGAAAGAGATGTACCCTAGCTCAGAAAAATGTTATTGAATAGGTTAATGCTGTTGTAATAAAATGCTTCTTTTAATTAAAATAAATAATAAAAAAATTTACATGATAAAAAAATCCTAAAATAAATAAATAAACCAAAAGAAAAAAAAAGGCCAGGCATGATTGTGGTGAACACCTTTAACCCCAGCACTCACTCAGGAGGCAGAGGCAGGTGGATCTCTGTGAGATGGGGGCCAGCCTAATCAACATAGTGAGTTCCAGATCAGCTGTAGTTACAGGTAGACCCTGTCTCAAACAAAAAAAAAATCTAAAAAAAAATGATTAGCTCCTAAGAGGTCCTATTGGTGCCACCCTATTTTTCTGGCAGTCACCACTTGATGTTGTTTGTTTTCACTTGTAATGCCTCTGTCAGAAAATAGTCTGGAGTGTCCTTACTGTTTGGGTCACCTGCCCCCTTGCATAATACCTAGTGTTTAGTAAGCAGCAACAAATGTTTATAAAATGAATGCATACCAGGGATGAGACCGGCGGTTGTGGTGAAGAGGCTGATATGGGGGAGGCAAGAAACTAACTGAAATTGGTGAGGGATTTAATGATGCTAGGGAGGTAAGTGGAAACCTTTTAGATCCAAGAAAGTATGCAATGTTCCCAGAATGACACACAGGCACCTCACCTGATCCTTGAGACACACACATGTAACAAATTTCGGAATCTTTGTGTTTTTTTCTATAGCCCAGACTAGCCCTGAACTTATGATCTTCCTGTCTCCCCTCTAGCATCTGTAACTACAGATCTCCATCTCCATCTCCACCTCCATCTCCGCCACCATCTCCACCATCATTTCATCCTCATTCTTCGAAACAGGGTCTCACATAGTCCAGGCTGGCCTTACTATGTAGCCAAGGATAATCTTGAGTTCCTGAGCCTCCTGCCTTATCTCTGAAGTGCTAGGCTTACAGATATGCATCACCTTTAATGGGGTGCTAGAGATCGAACCTAGGGCTTCGTGCATGGTGGGCAAGCACTCTACCACTAAGCTATAGCCCCAGCCCTGCCTCCTCAACCACGTCGAAGTATATAGTCCTGTGGCAGGAAGCACACACTGCGTAAACATCACCATCATCCATCTCCGGAATATTTCCATCTTCCCAAGAAGGTATTCTCCTGGTTAAGCACTTTCATCTCCCCTCCCCTAGTCCCTAGCACTCAGCATACTACTTCCTATCAATGTGACTTTCCCCGGCCTGTATACACGCAGGCTCCTGCAGCAGTCTTGACCTCGTCATCCTGCCTCTGCATCTCTAGATGCTGGGATTACAGGCGTGGGTGCCACCACACCTGGCTAACCAATGTCCTTTTGTAACTGGTGTATCCCTCTTAGCACAACGTCCTCCCACTTCTGAAATACAATACATACAATATACGTAATGTAATATCCACCATCCCTTCCTGATTTGGTCCATTCATTGGACAGACAGAATTCTACAGGTTCGCAGTGTCCACTGTGGACACTGGTCCAGGGAGGAAAGGCAGGGCTCCGCTCCACCTGCGGTCAGTATTTAACCTTCACGACCACCCTTCCCGGAAGAGTCGCCCTGCGCTGCGCACTGGGGTGGGCGGGAAGGCGCGGGGGCAGACTGGCCGCATCACGCAAAGCTACTGCCGGGCCCGAGTGCGCATGCGCGGAAGTAGGCGGAGCAACGCGCCTGCGCAAAGGCTCCGTTCCCCCGGGTGTGAATCCAGCGATCCGGGGTTTCGCCCCCGCCGGGAGTTCTGTTTATAAACACACGGCGGGGCCGGCGGCCGGGGTTAACCCTAAGGCAGTGAGGTCGGAGGTCAGAGGTCATCTGGCTCGGGGGTGCAGGCGCGGAGAACGGCCTCCACCGCCCGCGGGAGCTGTGGGGTGGTCGACGTGGTGACCCTGCCACGGCCCAGAACTGCCGGGCGCCACGTGGTGCGCACGTGGTCCGAAGCGGCGCGCCCCTCCCCCACGGCGCCCGGCAGCACCCCCTAGCGACGCCACGCTGCATGGCACGCATGCGCAAAGCGCCGCGCGAGGCACCTTCCGGCTTCCCGGTCTCAGCGGTTGCCTTTGCCTGTCTCACGTGGGGAGGGGCGAACCGTGGTCCGCGATCACGTGCGTCTGGAGTCACGTGCGCGAGAGCCTCCCCCCCCTCCTCCGCTGTGGGTAGAGCCTCAGAACCAGCGGTGGACACGCGTGCAGTCTCCGGGCTGGGGTCCAAGCACAGCCCACGGAGTGCGTCGTGGACACTCCCAGCGCCTGAGTTCCATGCTCAGTGCACACACAGTAAAGAAATGTTCAAAGGCGAAGTTGTTAAAATACTACAGCCGTTTTCCTATCACAGATTGTATTTATGACATTCTCTATGAAGACTGTTGGATGCTGTCTGAGCACTCATTCAATGCTTATTACTTTTTCTTAGTTTTAATCATAATCATAAACTTAACTCTGCAATCTAGTTAGACTTGGTAGGGAGTAAGGAGAATATGGAACCCAAAACCTGCAGCGGGAGCACAAAGGTTATGGGATCTTGCAAGCGAATGGGGTGGCGGGCACGCCCCTGCACACACAAGTCAAAAGTGCGGAGCTTTCCACAGTTGGCAGTGATGTACTTGCTGGTCTGGTTGTTCCTGGACCCAAATGCACACCATGGCTTTTACAAAGCTCATGCCTTCCTTCACCTTCCCAATGACCGCGTGTTTGCCATCCAACCACTCAGCGTTAGCAGACCAGATGAGAAACTGGGAACCTTTTGAGTTTGGTACAGCATTTGCCATAGACAAGATACCAGGACCTGTGTGTTTCAGAATGAAGTTCTCATCCTCATCCCATAGAAGGACTTGCAGCCAGTACCATGATGGCATGTGAGGTGACCACCCTAGTACATGAATTCTGGAATTCTGTGAAAGGGAGAACCGTTATAATCAAATCCGTTCTCTTCAGTGCTCAGAGCTGGAAAGTTTTCTGCTGTCTTTGGAACTTTGCAAACACCTCAAAGGAGACGCCACCCAAGGCTGGCCATCAACTGCAATGCCAAAGAACAGGGTAGGGTTGACCATGGCTGACAGCAAGTGGGTACCGGGGACAGTGGCATCTGCAAAGCCTAAATGCTTATTATTAAAGAGCTTCGATTTGCTGCCTTGGTTTTGCTAGATTTGCTGCCTTGGTTTTGCTTATGCCCTTTTTAATTCTTTTGTTTTTTGAGACAGTCTCACTATGTAGCCCTGGCTAGCCCTGGCCTTGAACTCCCAGAGATACGCCCGCCTCTTCCTCCCAAGTGCTAGGATTAAACGTGTGCACCACCACTACTGGCCTTATTCTAAAAATAAAATTTTTTTTTTTAAGTATGCCAGGCTTAGTAACACACCTGAAAACTCGGCACTTGAGAAACTGATACTGGAAGATCTTAGTTCAAGGCCAGATTGGACTAGGCAGGGGAGCCCTTGTCTCAACAAACACAAAAGCCAGGCAATGATTGGTGTACACCTGCAATCCCAGCAGGTGGAGATTACGGCAGAAGGATTGTTACAAGTTTGAGTCTAACCTGGGATACATAGTGAGTTCAAAGCTGGCCTGGGATACATAGTATAACCTTGTCAAACCCAAACTAAGAGCTGAGATGAAAGCTTAGATGGTTAGGACTTTCCTTGCAAGCATTATGACCTTAGTTCTATCCCTAGAACCCACATTAAAAAAAAAAAAAAAAGATAAAGACACAATAAGAAACAAGCTATTCCTCCCTACCATTTTCTGTCCTGTTAAGGTAAAGGTTGGAATCATGTTTCCATGGCTGCTCTGTAAAAGATACCTCAGGGCTGGAGAGATAGCTCAGTAGTTAAAGCACTGGCTGCTCTTACAGAGGACCTAAGTTTGATTCGCAGAACTCACATCAGATGTCTCACAGCTGCCTATAACTCCAGCTCCAAGGGAATCTAGTTCCCCTGGCTTCTAAGCAAGGGCACCTTTGCTCTTGTGATCCACACATAGACACATAATTTATTTTAAAAAGTTTGCGTGCCTCATTTTATCATTCCAGCAATATTTTTTTTTTGAGACAGGATCTCCTTGGCTCCAGCTGACCTGGAATTTACTATGTAGACCAGGCTAGCCTCAATCTCACAGAAATCTGACTGCATCTGCCTGGGATTAAAGGCATGTGCCACCACACCTGGCCTCATTCCAGCACTTTAAATTTTAAAGTGGTATGTACCACACACTGCTGCAGATTCCAGTGCCTGGCTCACATCACCTGGCTGGGGGTCCAGCTCAATGGCAGAGCTTGTGTGCAGAGCTCCTTGTGTGTCAGGAGCTCTGGGTTCTATCTTCAAACACACAAATTCTTTTATTATATTTTATGTGTATGAATGTTTTGCCTACATGTATGTAAGTATGCATGCAATGACCACAGAGGCCAAAAGAGGGTATCAGATCCTCTAGAACTAGCGTTACAGACAGTTGCTAGCCGCCATGTGGGTGTTGGGAGCTGAACCCGGGTCCTCTGCAAGAACAGCCAGTGCTCTTAACCACTCAGCCATATCTCCAGCCCCCTACAATATTCTTGTGGCTTTTTGTGAGACAGGGTCTCTCGTAGCCCAGGCTGGCCTCCCTTTGTTGCTGAGGGTGATCTTGAACTCCTGACCCTCCTTCCTCCACCTCCTGAGTGCTGGGATTACAAATTGCACCACAATGTCTACTTTATGCAGTGCTGGGAATGGAACCCAGGGCTTCTTTCATGCTGGGCAAGCACTCCACAAACTGAGCTACAACCCAGCCTGCAGTCCCTGTCCCCCAATTCTATGTAGTCATTTGATTCTCAGTGATAGCTTTCCTTCACTTTCACTGAACTCTTCTGTCCATAGACAACCTGTGGCTGCTGTTGAAATTGAATCAGAATCTGTCAAGCTGAGCTGCCACCCAACCTGATAATTTTCCAGAGATTTATCATAAATGTAGTAAGTGAGGCTGGGAGTGGGGGTTCACACCTTTAGTCCCAGCACTTGGTAGGCAGAGGCTGGCAGATCTCTTGAGTTTGAGACCAGCCTGATCTACATAGCAAGTTCTAGGCTAGCCAGTGTTATATAGTGAGATGCTGTCTCAAAAAAAACAAACAAAAAAATTTTATGCAATACCTAGGGCTGGGGAGAGCACTTACTATATAAGCACGAAGACATGGGTTCAAGTCCCCAGCACCCACATAAAAAGCCAGTCATGGTCACAGGTCTGTAATAACCCCAACACTTTGTGGGGATTGGAGACAGGAGGATCACAGGGGCTTACTGGCTCCCAGCTGGCTCCAGACTTAGTGAGAGACCCTGCCTCAAGGGAATAAGCAGTGATAGAGCAGGACATCCAACGTCTGTCTGCTTAGGTGCATGTGTATGCATGCAGACATACACCACACATGCACCAAAAAATTGTTTTAGTGTCATGTGAAGTATGAATTTGATTTTGTTTACTTACATTAACAAATAAGACAGAAATGGGACCAAAAGAAGATATAGATTAAAATTGTATTCATCCATAATGAATAAATAGTCCCTCATTAGTTTGTGCTATTTGCAATATAATGGATTCAGGCCTGGAGGGGTTTGGTTTTCTGCAGGACTCTCTGATGTCTAGGTGTAAGGGTTGGCAAATGTGTTCACAAATCCTATGACAGAGGGTGACAGCTCTGTCAATGCCAGATGACACAGGTGACTTAGATTGAGATGTGTCACCTAGTAATGTTATGGCTTCCTGGCTTGCAAATACTCTATGTTAACATAACAAATCATCTCCCAATGGAAGGATGCTTTTTGAGGCCTAGTTTTAGTAAAATTAATTTTTCTCTATGAATTTGCTTTATTTAATATTTAATAATGGCTATGTTTAATAGCCAAAGATTTCCAGCAAATGTGTCAGTCAGCCCTGCTGAGCCAGCAAGCTCCAGCCAACGCCTATGTCATCTCTTAAGTGAAGACAGGCTTCTAGGATGGAAGGCAACATTTTATTCTTTGGGATGCACTCAAACACACACTAAGGAGTATGTGTCTCCCTCTCTCCCTCTACCCCCCACACCTTAGTAGGCTGGGGGTGTGGCTCAGTTGGGGTGTGGCTCAGTTGGTAGAGTGCTTGACTAGCATGCACAAAGTTCTGAGTTCCATTCCTAGCACCACATAAACTATATGTGGTGGCACATGCCTGTCATCCCAGCACTTGAGGGGTAGGAGGATCAGAGGTTCAATGTCATCCTCAGCTACATAGCAAACAAGACCAACCTGGGATACATGGGACCAGGTTTCCAAACCCCCACCCCGACTCTCCAGTGAGGCACAATGTCCAATCATCCCATCCCAAAGTGTAGGATGGGCCTGTGACATCCTGGTAACCAGAGAAGGGCTGATGTGGGTTTGATTGACTAACACCAAGAGAAATGGGTGAAAGGTCATCTCTCCCACATCCCTCATTCCCACAGTATTAATGAAATTCAGTCTTGGCTGAGTATCTCCAGCCCTTGGTGTTTCAAGACAGGGGCTTGTTATGTAGCCCAGGCTAGCCTCAAACTCACATTCCTCCTGCCTCTACCTCTCAGGCAGGTAGAAGCAGGAGGAATGTGAGTTTGAGGTATGTGAGTTTGAGGTTAGCCTGGGCTACATAGCACAATCCCCTCCTGGGATTACAGGCCTATCCTTCCCTTCATATTTAACTCCATCTACCTTGTCCTCTAACTTGCATCAAGATTGGCAAGCCATGTTGTTTTCCAGAAGGGAGGGAGAGGATCCTGAGAATCTGGAAATAAACCAATATCTAGAAAAGTGGAAATCTGAAGATTGTCAGAGACCTGTGCCAGGCTTCATAGTAGGAGTAAACAGCTGCTGAGGGTGGGGGTCTGACCAGCCAAGCTGCTACCAAGCTGCAGAGAGATTTCTCGTGCCTGTTGAGCTGTCTGCAAGTAGTGTAAGAGCTCTGGGATGCAGCTTTCCAGAGGCATCACCCATGCTGGGGTGAGTTTTCAGTGTTGCAGCTATCTGTATGGTCCCTGCTCCTGTAAGTAACCTCTCTCATTCATACTCCTGCTAGTAACCCCAATAATAACTCATCGTCTCACCAAGTTGGACTTTGGTGTGGTCCTTACTTTGGTCTGTCACGGGTTTCCTGTCTGGGGTGAGTAGGGGTGTGTGTGTGTGTGTGTGTGTTGCACCTCTCCCAGGAAAAGTCTTTCACATTTGATCCTCCATAACAACTTTCTAGTGGCCCAGGTCAACCTCTGGACAAAGGAAGCCCTAAGGAAGCACTACACTTTACATCCCCATGTAAAGGAGATCTTGCGTCTCCTGTCCCATTCACAAGCCTGCATCTGCTCCGGCCACAGAGGCCCAGGGACTCAGCAGTCCCTGGATGAAGGAGCCTCCTGTCCACCCTCCCCAGGACTCCTGGTGACTGGGCCCGCCCTCCCACATGCTCTTCCCTCTGCAGTATCTCACAAAAGAAACCCAGGGTCTCTGGGCCCCAGCTCCAGCCCCGACCTTCCCAAGCTGCTCAGGTCGTGAGATTGGCCGGGGTGCAGACAAACCAAGGACCTCGATGGCAAGCAGGCAGTCGCCTAGGCTTTATCGCAGATTTCTGTGGAACAAAGGCCCCTGCAAGCCGTGGGAGCTCACGCTGCGGTTCTATTGAAATCTCGAGGTAGCCCTCTATTAATCACACCCCAGTGCCTCAGAGGCCGAGAAGAGAGGCAAACAAAAACCTCTTTTCTAAGCAGGAAGAGCTTTGCAGAGGCCAAAGCAGAAAGATTTCAAGCTCTGCTCCTCAACCCCTCTCATTTGCCCACAGGGACAGAAGATGCCCCCCCACCCCAGACTCACACAAACAAACAAGAGAAGCCTGGCTGAAAGAAAAGGGGGGGCTTGAGGCGTGACTGACAGCCCTGGGAAGCGGAGGGACGTGGAGGGAAAGCAGGGTGAGTGAGGTGGGTGAGCTGATCAAGGGGGTCTCGCCTACACAGCCTCTCTTATATTTTAAATCGGATTGAACGGTTTACTATTTCGTTTAGGTACATAGCAAAGGAATGGGAAAGAACCAAGAAAAATCCCACTCTGGAAAAACGAGGAAGAAGAAAAAAATTTTAAGAGGAAAAAAGGAAAATAAATAAGCAAAAACAAAGGGCCCATTTGCTTTAGTCCTTAGACAAAACCTTAAGTCACAACTTGCCCTTTTCACCACCCTTAACGTTCGATGTTAACAAATAACTAATACTGTATTGTTCATTTATCATACATGTGAACTTTGGCTTTGGGTTTTTTGGGGGGAGGGTTGGGGGTGCATCCATGTGTGTGCATGTGGAGACCAGAGGTCATCATCAAATGTCTTCCTCTATTGGTCTCCAACTTGTTTCTATTTTATTTTATTTTGCGTTTGTTTGTATTGTTTGTTTTTTGAGGTAGGGCCTCCGTGTAGCCCCAACTAGCCTGGAACTTGTTGTTTAAGCTCGGCTGGCCTTGATCTCACAGAAACCCACCTGCTTCGGCCTCCCAAGTGCTGAGATTGAAGGCCTGCGCCAGCACACCTGGCTTAGATTTATTTTATCTTCAAGTCATGCATATGTGTATGTGCCTACATATGGGTTTGTACGCCTGAGTGCAGTGCCAACAGAGTCCTAAAACAAGATCCCCTGTAGCTGGAGTTACAGGCACTTGTGAACCACCTAACATGGGTGCTGGAAACCAAATTCAGGTCCTCTGCAAGAGGGATTAGAAAGATGGTTCAGCCAGTGGTTAAGAGCACAGGTTGCTCTTCCAGAGCTGAACCCAGCACCCATATGGCAGCTGACAACTGTAACTCTAGTTCTGAGGGATCTAGTGCCCTCTTCTGGCCTCTACAGGCATTGCATGCATGTGGTGTACTTGCATACATATATACATGCAGGCAAAACACTCACACATAAAATAACAATAATAAATACATTTTTTTAGAAAGATCAGTCATTGCTCTTAACTGCTGAGTCATCTCTCCAGCCCACCTTTAAATATTTTATTTATTATTTTATTATTTTATTATTTTTATTTTATGTGTATGAATGTATTGCCTGTATGTATATAAGTGAACTCGTGTCATTCAATGCCCACAGAGGTCAGAAGACGGCATCAGATCCCCTGGGACTGGAGTTACAGACTGTTGTTAGCCACCATGTGGTTGCTAGGAATCGAACCTGGGTCCTCTGCAAAAGCAGCCAGGTGCTCTTAACTGCTGAGATATCTCTCCAGCCCACCTTTAAAGGGATCACACCAACCTTGGTGAACTCCTTTCATTTTGCAACAGGAGGCTGAGCCTGGAGAAGAAAGAAGACCATGACTCAACTTATGCTGTCACCTGGGCTGAGTCACTTTTCTGTATGCTCCTCATCTCTAATGGGGTGGGCTTTCACCAAAGTCCCCAGCACTTGAGAAATTCATTTTAGGACAGTCTTAACGAGCCAGTGAGGGAGTTTGCTCAGCTTTTTGAAGCCAGGCTGACCTTTGGCTTTCTTGAGGGCTGTGATTGTACATCATGGGGTTCTACACTGGCATTCATCTCTCAGCACCCACAGAAAGTTTGTAAATCCAGTGCAGACAGACTCGCTTCAGACACAACCCTTGGCCTCTGTCAGTTCCATTTCTGGTCCATTGGGAGACCATTCCAACAGCTGTTGGAGTTGTCTGTTTTATCGGATTTATTAGGTGTGATGATTCCCTCATGTGCTAGGCACGGTGGCCCATGTCTGTAATCCCGTCCCTTGGTAAAGGCAGGAGGATCAAAAATTCAAGGTTATCTTCAGTTGCATAGTGAGTTTGAGTTCAAGGCCAGCTCAGCAAGGCGTGAGGACACACTCCTATAATTCCAGCACTCAGGGTGCTGAGGCAGGAGGATTGTGAGGTCAAGGCCAGCCTGGGCTATGTAGCAAGAGTCTGTCTGAAAACAACAATAGGAGATAAGAAGATGGCTCAATTGTTAAAGTTAGGACCTGAGTTCATATACCCAGCACCTACATAAAAAGCCAGGCCCAGTAGCATGCACTTATAATTCCAGCCTTAGGGAGGTAGAGACAGGAGGATCCCTGGGGCTTGCTGGCCAGCCAGCCTAGCCAGTTGACAAGATACATGGTCAGTGAAAGATACTGCCTTAAAAATAATGTGGTCTGGGTGTTGTGGTGCCCATCTTTAGTACCAACACTGAGGAGACAGAGGCAGACAGATCTCTGTGAGTTGGAGGCCAGTCTGGTCTACATAGTGAGGTCCAGGCCAGCCAGGGCTACATAATGAGACCTGGTCTAAAAAAAAATGTTAATCAATTCCAGAAACATCCTTCCAGACACACCCAGAAATAGTGTTCTACCAAGGAGGTACGTGAATGAACTGTTCCAGGTGTGTGGTTAGTCTATCTTGGCATGTGCTAGGATCTGATGGCAGGTGAGCATCTTACCACACCCATCCAGAAGTCCTCTGCTGTCATATAGGGCGCTGGAGACTTGTTTTTCTTTTACATCGATTTTCCTAATTTTCTGCAGTGAACATCTGCTACGATCCTAACCAAGAGAAGTAGAATGTTTTAAAGTGAAATTTCACAGAAACTGGAACCACTCTCAAATACTGTTCCTTCCACATGCCTCCCTTTTCTCGATGAACTACTTTTGTGGTCCATTTAAGCTTTTTTTTTCTTCGGTCCTTGACATCCTAGCTGTTGCTTGGTAACAACCATCTTTAATGAGGTTTTTAGCTCACTGGTACACTTCAGTAAGACCACATCTCAGAGCAATCTGTTGTGAAATGACTTTAGACAAAACTATCTGTGCTTCTGAGTTACAGCATGAGACACGGGTATTACTGCCCACTTCCCAAAACATTGCGTGTAATAAATGTACCAGAAAGAATAACAGCTTAAGGATTGGCAGCCCCTTAGTTCTACCTCTGTACCTCTTCCTCCTGCCTGAGAATCTCTTCTTCCACTTTTCCCTCCCACCTTACTGTTCCTAGCATTCCATATGTTGCTCCATTACAGCAGATTCCTTTTGGATGTTGTATGAGTTACTTTGCTGTTGTAGTGATAAAAACACCTTGACAAAAGCAAATTAGGAAAGGAAGGGCTTTGGGGCTCACAGTTTGAGGACACAGTCCATCATGGTGGGAAGGCATGGTGGCAGGAGCATGAGGCAGCTGCTCACATGGCATCCACAGTCAGGAAGCAGAGAGATGAATGCTGGTGCTCAGCTTGCTTTCTCCTTTTTATTCAGTCCAGGACCCCAGCCCATAAAGTGGTGCCATCCAGTTGCACACGGACCCATCTGTCTAGCCCCTTGACTTCCCATATATATAATACACATTATATATATAACATTTTATGTGAATGAGTGTTTTTGCCTGCATGTATGTAAGTGTACACAGTGTCCATGGGGGCCAGAAGGCATCAGATCCCCTGGAACTGGAGTTACAGACAGTTACTAGTCACCATATGGGTGCTGGGAACTGAACCTGGATCCTCTGCAAGAACAGTCAGTGCTCTTAACTGCCAAGCCATCCCTCTGGCCCCCAGGCCGGGTGTGGTGGCACACACCTTTAATCCCAGCACTCGGGAGGCAGAGGAAGGCCGATCTCTGTGAGTTCAAGGCCAGCCTGGTCTACATAGTGAGTTCCAGGACAGCTGGGGCTACAGGGAGACCCGGTCTCAAAAAGACCAAAAAAAAAAAAAAACCGATCTATTTTATTTATGTATGTGTATTCTGTGTGTGCATATGCACATATGAGATCAGTGCCTTTGGAGACCAGGAGATGGAGTCAGATCCCCTGGAGCTGGAGTTACAGGCAGCTGTGAGCCAGCTGACATGGGAGTTGAGAGTCAAACTTGGGTCCTCTGCAGGAGCAGGAAGTACTCTTTAACTTCTGTGTAGTCACTCCAGTCCTGACCTCACTTTGTAATGTGTGTGAATGCCAAAAAGCAAACACAGCTGTTGATCATTTTGGCAGTAATATGGCTGAAACTCAGAACTTGATCCATGCTGGGCAATTACTCTATCAACTGAACTTCTCCACTCCAGCCCTGGTGAGCTGTGGTTTGAATGAGAAATGTCTCCCACAGGTTTGTGTATTTGAACACTCAGTCCACAGTTGGTTGTGCTGTTTTGGGAGGCTACAGAACCTTTAGAAGGTGCACCCTCGGTGGAGGAAGTGTGTCATGGGGATGGGCTTAGAGAATTTGTAGCCTTACCCCACTTCAAGTCCATTCAATCATAGTGTTTTATTATAGCCACAGCAAAGTAACTGGTCCATGGGTAAAGTAAAGGAGACTTGGCATCTGGATTCCCTGGGTTTAAACCCCTCCCTGCCCAGCATCTTCCCACCATACCGTGTATCTGTTTCATGTGGATTGAAATATTCCCCTGTAGAGAGAGAAGGGGGGCTGGGAAAACTCACATGAAGCTTATAAGACTCCAGAAGCTCAGGAAACTTAAAGGATTCATGAGGTCACTCCCTGAGGTTATATAAGCAGTAAACAATTGCTAGCATGAAGGGACTCTTCAGGGGAGCTGTCTGCAAGTTGCACAGGGATCTAGTTGTACAAGGATGTGTCTTTTGTGAGTGGTCACCCATGCTGGGGTAGACTTTTTGGTGATACAGCTACCTCTGAGTCACCCACACTCCTTTAAGTAACCCCTCACCCATGCTCCTCTAAGTAATGAACATGAACTCATTTGTTTCCCCAAGCTGTACTTCAGTACAATCTTGTCTTTGGTCTGTCATTGTTTCCCTGTCTGGGGTGAACAGATGTTTGTTCATATTTATCCAGGAAAAGTCACACAACACAAATCAGTAGTAGGAAATGCAGTTGGCAAATGATACCCAGAATCATAATTAATGTCAGGGAGAAGAGTCAAGGAAATACATAATAATAAGAGGGTCGAGCACACGGGATCCCCCAATCCCTCTTAAAACTATAAGCTTGGGGTTGGAGAGATGGCTCAGTCAGTAAAGTGCCTGCCTTGTGAGCTTAAAGACCTGAGTTCAGCCTGCCATAAGCAGTAGGGAGGCAGAGACAGAAGTAACCCTGGAGCTCACTGACCAGCCAGCCTAGGTGAATTGGTGAGATCCAGGTACAGTGAGCATCTCTGCCTCAAATAATAAAGTGGAGCTGAGAGTGGTGGCACGTGCCTTTAACCCCAGCACTTAGGAGGCAGAGTCAGGAGAATCTCTGTAAGATTGAGGCCAGCCTGGTCTACATAGTGAGTTCCAGGCCAGCTGTAGCTACAAAGAGACTCTGTCTCAAAATTAATTAATTAATTAATTAATTAATAATGGAGAGTAATTAAGGAAGACATCTGATGATGACCAATTCACCACAGATTGTCCAGACTCTCTGGGTTTTAGCAGCATAAAGTCCTGCACTCTCGGGAACCTCATCAGAATGGTCCCTGGACAAACAAGGGTCCTTGGTCAATATAGTAGAAAGCACTTTGAGAGGGCAGGTATGTCTGAAAAGCGATCCTTGCCCATCTACCTCTCGCTTCCTAGAGTGTGATCTCGGTCTTAGAGATGACATGAAGCAACAGGTGTGAAATCAAGAGCCACTAAGTTAATATAAAGAACACCATATAAAGAAGGTTGGACGGGGCTGGAGAAATGGTTCAGTGGTTAAGAGCACTGGCTGCTCTCCCAGAGGGCCTGAGTTGGGTTCCCAGCACTTACATGGTAGCTAACAACTGTCCTTAACTCCAGTTCCAGGAGATCTAATGCTCTCTTCTGGCCTCTGTGGGCATTGCATACACAAATGCACTTAAACACATGCAAATATTTATATGCATAAAACTAAATTTTAAAATAAAAAAGAACTCAATAAAGAAAGTTGAGTGGTCAAAAAGATGTATAGACACACGTACGCACACACACACACACACACACACACACACGTACATATCATTCCCTTTGAGTCAGTATCTCATGTATCTCAGGCTGGCCTCAAATTTTCTATGTAACCAAGGATGGCCTTAAACTCCTGATCTCCTTCCTCCACTCCCCAAGTGCCAGGATGACAGGCATCCACTACCATGCCTGGTTTAAGCAATGCCAGGCATCAAATCCAGGGTTTCATGCATTCTAAGCAAGTACTCTACCAACTGAGCTGCATCTCCAGCTCCAGAAAAGGAAATTTCTAGTTGTATACTGGGCATAGCAATAGGAGGAAACAGTATTATCTAGATATAGATAGCAGGGGAGGACAACATAGAGAAGATGGAAAGTTTGGAATTTAGGAGCCTGGATTTGCAAGGATGAGGCTGGCTGGTGACTGGGAGAGACCACAATGAGACTGTCTCCCTAGAGCACCAGAAAAAATGGTGGGCAGGCTTTAGTTTTACTAGAAAAATGAATTGATGATACAAGGGTAAAGTTTTGTGAGGATTACACATTCCAGAGACAGGAAGCAGATAGAGAGCCTAGGGAAGAAGCAGGAAACAGGAAGGCTTTCCTTCCTCTCAAGTTTTGCTGTCTTTCTCTAGTGCCCCCTACTGGAAGTACCTAAGAGAGCTAATTAGTTGAACAAAACTGTGGAATGTGGGCTCAGACCTAGGTGACAAAAGCCACTTCGGAACAGAGACCATAACTGAGTAACTGGCACCATGCCCACTCACCTCTTAAAACCCTGTGTGTGTGTGTGTGTGTGTGTGTGTGTACGTGTGTATGTGCATGTTTTGTGTGTATGAATGATGTCTATGTGTGGGGCGGCCAGAGGTTAGCCTCAGATGTTCCTCAGAAGTCATCCACCTTGATTTAAGTTTTTATTTATTTATTTTTATTTGATATTTAAACTGTCTTGCCTGCATGCATATAAGTGTACCACATGTGTGCAGTGACTGCTGAGGCCAGAAAAGTGTCAGATCCCCTGGAACTGGAGTTATTAGCCACCATGTGGGTGCTGGGAGCTAAACCCAGGTTCTCTGCAACAGCATCCAGAGCTCTTAACCACTGGGCCATCTCTCCAGCCTCTCCACAGTGTTTTTTTGAAGCAGGATTTCTCACAGGGACTTGGGACTTACTGATTAGGCTAGGCGACTGGTCAATGAGTCCCAGGATCTGCCTGTCTTAGCCTCCTCAGTGCTGGGATTACAAGTTCACACCACCTCTTTCTCTAAAATTTTTCTTTTATGTGTATGAATGTTTTGTCTGCATGTATGTAAGTGTATCACATGGATGAAATGACCACAGAGGCCAGGAAAGGGTGTTGGATCCCCTAGAATCAGTGTTATAGATGATTGTGAGCTGCCATGTGGATGCTGGGAACTGAACTCAGGTCCTCTGCAAGAGCAGCCAGTGCTCTTAACCACTGAGTCATCTCTCCAGCACCTAAACTCTTTTTTTTTAAATATAGATAGCAGGGGAGGACAACATAGAGCAGATGGAAAGTTTGGAATTTAGGAGCCTGGATTTGCAAGGATGAGGCTGGCTGGTGACTGGGAGAGACCACAATGAGACTGTCTCCCTAGAGCACCAGAAAAAATGGTGGGCAGGCTTTAGTTTTACTAGAAAAATGAATTGATGATACAAGGGTAAAGTTTTGTGAGGATTACACATTCCAGAGACAGGAAGCAGATAGAGAGCCTAGGGAAGAAGCAGGAAACAGGAAGGCTTTCCTTCCTCTCAAGTTTTGCTGTCTTTCTCTAGTGCCCCCTACTGGAAGTACCTAAGAGAGCTAATTAGTTGAACAAAACTGTGGAATGTGGGCTCAGACCTAGGTGACAAAAGCCACTTCGGAACAGAGACCATAACTGAGTAACTGGCACCATGCCCACTCACCTCTTAAAACCCTGTGTGTGTGTGTGTGTGTGTGTGTACGTGTGTATGTGCATGTTTTGTGTGTATGAATGATGTCTAAGTGTGGGGAGGCCAGAGGTTAGCCTCAGATGTTCCTCAGAAGTCATCCACCTTGATTTAAGTTTTTATTTATTTATTTTTATTTGATATTTAAACTGTCTTGCCTGCATGCATATAAGTGTACCACATGTGTGCAGTGACTGCTGAGGCCAGAAAAGTGTCAGATCCCCTGGAACTGGAGTTATTAGCCACCATGTGGGTGCTGGGAGCTAAACCCAGGTTCTCTGCAACAGCATCCAGAGCTCTTAACCACTGGGCCATCTCTCCAGCCTCTCCACAGTGTTTTTTTGAAGCAGGATTTCTCACAGGGACTTGGGACTTACTGATTAGGCTAGGCGACTGGTCAATGAGTCCCAGGATCTGCCTGTCTTAGCCTCCTCAGTGCTGGGATTACAAGTTCACACCACCTCTTTCTCTAAAATTTTTCTTTTATGTGTATGAATGTTTTGTCTGCATGTATGTAAGTGTATCACATGGATGAAATGACCACAGAGGCCAGGAAAGGGTGTTGGATCCCCTAGAATCAGTGTTATAGATGATTGTGAGCTGCCATGTGGATGCTGGGAACTGAACTCAGGTCCTCTGCAAGAGCAGCCAGTGCTCTTAACCACTGAGTCATCTCTCCAGCACCTAAACTCTTTTTTTTTAACATTTTTTTCTTTTTTAATTTTGTGTATGTGTATGTCTTCATGTAGATATGTGTGTGTGAGTGTGGTACCCACAGAAGCCAGAAGAGAGCATCAGCTCCCCTGAAGTTGGAGTTATAAGTGGTGGTCCCACCATGGGCTCTGGGATCTGCTGCAAGAGACGTGTGCCCTCTTAACTTCTGAGTTAGTGCTCTAGTCCTACAGAAGTCCAGTTTTTACACTGCCTTCTCTGTTTGTCTGTCTCCTCTTACCCCTGTGTGTGTATGTGTGTATGTGTGTGTGTATGTGTGTGTTCGTGTGTGTGTGGTCACACATATGGTTGTGGCTGTGCTTGCATATATGTGCATGTACATGGCAAGGCTAGAGGTCAACCTCAGTGTTGTTCTCCAGAAGACTGTCCTCCTTATTTTGTAAAAATTTGTTTTCTTTTTAATTATGTGTATGTGTGTGTGCATGAGTTTATCTGCCCTGTGAATGAAGTGCCTGAGGAAGCCAGAAGAGGGCATCAGATCCCCTGGAACTGGAGTTACAGGCAATTGTAAGCCATCATGTGGGTGCTGGGAACTGAACCCGGGTCTTCAGCAAGAACAGTAAATGCTCTTAACTGCTGAGCCATCTCTCCAGCCCTCTCCTTATTTCTTGAGGTAGGGTCTCTAACTGTGACCTGTAGGTTAGGCTCACTGGTCTGTGAGCCCCTGGGATCTGCCTATCTCCACCTCCCCAGCACTGGGATTACAAGCATGGGCCACCACACCTGGACTAGTTTATGTGGATACTGGGGTTTGAGCTCAGGCCCTCGTGTTTGTATGGCAAGCACTTTACTGGCTGAGCCACCCTGTCCCCCAGCCTTTTCCCAGGGACACTAGTGACACTGCAGTGGTTTCCATCCTACTCCGGTCTAGGCCTTGCCCTAACTAGTGCATCTGTATTGTGGCTGGACTCTACAACCAAATAAGGTCACAGTTTGAAATCCTGAGGTTTAGAATTTAGACATAAAGGTTTTGAGGATGGCACAGCAAAGCCATCCACAACAGTGGCCACATAATGCACGTCTGAAGTCGGGGGCACTTTTGAGAATAATATGGGCATCACTGTCATCATGCCAGGGTCATGGGTACCAACTGGGAGTGTGCAGGATGATCTCACATGAGTGGCCCATGCTACATTGAGGGGTTTGAAGACTCTAATTCTTTGCCCCTTCCTGTCTCTGCTTTCTGACCACCATGAGGTGAAGAAATTTCTCCACCAGAAGCTCTAGCCACCATGATGTTCTGCCCAAGCTCACAGAGCCAAGCAACCACAGACCAAGCCCTCTGAAACAACAGGCTGAGTATTTTGATCAAAGTGGGGTAAAACTAATTAATACAGGAGGAGGGTGCTGGGTAGGATTTTTTCTTTTCTTTTTTTCTGTTTTTCTCCCTATGTATCCCTGGCTAGCCTGGAACTCACTATGTATACCAGACTGGCCTTGAACTCACAGAGCTCCACCTGCCTCTGCCGCCAGAATCTTGGGTTTAATGGTGTGAGCCATTACACCTGGTTTGGGCAGGCATTTGATGGTAAATCTTGATTGTCAACTTGACAGGATCTAGAATCACCTAGGAGACAAGCTTCTTAGGCATGCAGGAGAGGGATTTTCTAGATTAGGTTTATTGAGGAGCAAGGACCCACCTTAACAAGCATAAAAGACCCGACTTTGAGTCCCCAGAACCTACATTTTTATGTGGGGCACAGGGCTGGAGAGATGGCTCAGCAGTTAAAAGCACTGGCTGCTCTTGCAGAGGACCTAGTTTCAGTTTCCAGCACCCACATGGCAGCTAACAACTGTCCTTAACTCCAGTTCCAGGGGATCCGACACCATCTTCTGGCCTCCGAGGGCATTGCACACTCGTAATGCACTTACATCCATGCACTAGAACACTCATACATGTAAGAAAATAAATGTGAAAAAACTTTTTAATGCCAATGTCCCCATGCATCTGTAACCCCAGCACTGTTGAGGGTGTATACAGGAGGATTGCCGGTGCTTGCTGACTGCCAGCATAACTCAGGCTCAGGGAGAGATCCTGTCTCAAGGGATAGAACAGGATGCTCCACATCCACCTCCAGTCTCCACTTGTGCTCATGGATGTGCACACAGTACACACACATCAAAAAAGGAGAGGTTAAATGATGTTGTATGGATTTAATCTTTTTAATTAAACTTTGTAAGTCTCAGCCAGCTTGCTCTCCCCTTCTTTGAAGCATTAATAGACTACAATACAGGGATAAATAGACCCATAGCTACCAGACATCCTTGCAAATGACGTCTGCCTGGTGCGGCCTCTCCACACCACACAGTTATTGGAGGCTGCATTTTGTAAAGGATAGGCAAAGTAGGAGGCTGCTTCTCATCTGTTTGCAATTACTCCACATTCTGTGTGCTCAGGACAGCAGAGCTCTTTCTAAACGGCCAGGACTCAGGCTGGGCGCCAGGGTTTCTCAAATACAAAGAAAAGAATGTTTTTTTTAAATCAAGCAGCAGGGACTGGAGAGATGGCCCAGCAGTTAAGAGCACTGACTGCTCCTGCATAGGACCCAGGTTCAATTCCCAGAAACCACATTTGAAACTCCAGTTCCAGAGGATCTAACACCTTCTTCTGACCTCCTCAGGCGTTACACAACATGAGTGCACTTACATACATGTAGGCAATACACTCATACACATAAGATAAAAATAGTAAATAAAATATATTTTTTAGAAAAACCAAGCAGTTACTACCCATAGCATGAAACGCGCTATCACCCAACTCCATCTTTAATTTCTTCTTCCTGTTCCCATCTCTGAAGATTTCCAGTTGAATTCTCAGCCTTGGCGCCTGTTCTTTGAATTTTTAAGCTTATTTCTAATTACATTTCTTTTTTTTAATTTTTTATTTATTTTTATTTTATGTGTATTTGTGTCTTGTCTGCATGTAGGTAAGTGCACCATGTCCTGCAATGCCCTCAGAGGACAGAAGAGGCTGTTGGATCCCCTGGGATTGGAGCTACGGACAGTTGTTAGCTGCCATGTGTGTGCTGGGATTCGAACCCAGGTCTTCTGCAAGAACAACCAATGTTCTTAACCACTGAGCCATCTCTCCCAACATTTATTTATTTATTGTGTGTGTAGATGAGGGCACACATGCCACAGGACAGGTGTGAAGATCAGAGGATAACTCTGGGGAGTCAGTTCTCTCCTTCCACCATGTGGGTCCTGGGATACAACTCAAATCAGGTTTGGTGGCAAGCACCTTTACCCACGCAGCTATCTTGCTGGACCTCCCATTTTTTTCTGTCTTGTCTCCGTTATAGCCCCAGCTGGCCTGGAATTCCCTATGTAGCCCAGGCTCGCCTCAAAATTAGAGAGATCCATCTGCCTCTGCTGTCAGAGAGCTAGGACTAAAGGTGTGGGCCATCACGCCTGGCCCTTCCCTTTCTTTTTTTATTTTATGGGTACAAGTGTTTTGCCTGCATGTATGCAAGTATATGTATGTGATGCAATGCCTGTGGAGGTCAGAAGAGAGCGTCGGATCCCCTGAAACTGGAGTTACAAATGGTTGTTAGCCACCATGAGGTTGCTGGGAATCAAAACTGTGTACTCTGCAAGACCAGCCAGTGCTTTTTTTTTTTTTTTTTTTTTTTTTTAAAAAAACAAGGTCTCACTATGTAGCCCAGGGGCCTGGAACTCACTATGTAGTCTAGGCTGGCCTTGATCTCACAGAGATCCGCTTGCCTCTGTCTCCCAAATGCTGGGAATAAAGGTGTGCTGAGCCATCTCTCCAGCCCCTATCTTCCTGTTCTTTTAAAACTTGTTTGGGTTATGATTCTAGGTTGAATCATAGGAAACTCATGCCTATTAGCCCTATTATTATTATTATTATTTATTATTATTATTATTATTATTTGGACATAGACTCTTTGTAGTTAAGGCTGGCCTCAAATTTACTCTTAGCCAAGGATAGTTGAGAACTCCCAGTCTGGCAAGCACCATCATGCCTGCCTCATCATCCATATTTGAACACCCATTGCTTCTGATTCAATGGAATAATAAAACACATATTGAGAACTTGCTTACACATGCCAGGCATATCTCAGCTTCCTGCTCACATCACCGTCATAGCTCTGGGAGACACCTGAAGTGGAGAGGCTGAGACATGCTCAGAACTACGAGATACATCCATCGTCTTGTGGGTAGTCAGTGGGGGAAATCACTGAACCCAAGGTGTCTGGCTTCAGAGCCGGTCTCACATCCCTTATACCAATATGTGAGCAGCTGAGTTCACCCAGGGTAGAACTCTATGATCTTCTGTATCCATTACCAAGCATCTTCTAGACAAGCAGTGTACAGAAGTTTTATTGCTACCAGGCCTGGTAACACCAGCCTGTGGTCCCAGCTACTCAGGAGGCTGAGGCAGGACACAGATAAGTTCAAGACTCAGTTGGGCTACTGAGGGATTCCAAGGCCAGCCTGGGCCACTTAATGAGAACCTGTCTCAAAAGAGAAAGTAACAAAAGGATTAGGGTATACCAACCTAGCTCAGTGGTATATCTCCTGCCTAGAATCTCCCAGAGAGGGGCTGTGGGCATGGCTCAGTGGTGGAGTACCTGCCTAGAATCCCCCAGTGAGGGTTTGGGGGTGTGGCTCAGTGGTAGAGCTGCTGCCCAGAATCCCCCAGTGAGAGGCTTGGGAATGTGGCTTAGTAGTAGAGCTCCTGCCTAGAATCCCCCAGTAAGGGCCTGGAGTGTGGCTCAGCAGTAGAGCACCTGCCTAGAATCCCCCAGTGAGGGGCTGGGGTGTGGCTCAGTGGTAGAGCTCCTGCCTAGAATCCGCCAGTGAGGGACTGGAGTGTGGCTTAGTAGTAGAGCTCCTGCCTAGAATCCCCCAGTGAGGGGCTGGGGGCATGGCTCAGTGGAAGAGCTCTTGCCTAGAATCCCCCAGTGAGAGGCAGAGGGTGTGGCTCAGCAGTGGACTACTTGTCTAGCATGCTCATGGCTATGCGTTCCACCCCTAGCACTGACAACCAAAACAAAACTGTGGTAGGACCTGCTGGTGTATAAATGGGTGTTTCTTTTTCTGGCATCTATTTCCGGAAGTAGCCTGAGCCCTTGCTCCCTCCTCTTAAGGAGCCTAGGTTGCAGGAAGAACAAGTTTTAACTGATGGAGTCATTCAGATGGAAAAGTTCCCAGAGATAGCAGCTCCTAGACCCTTGGTCACAAGCCAAGATCAGGATGGATGCAGACTGTAAGGTACTCTGAGAAGACCCTCTTGAGGTCAGGGATTTAGCTCAGTGGTAGAACTCTTGCCTAGCAAGCTCAAGGGCCTGGGTCCAGCCCTCAGCTCCACAAAATAAAAAATGAGCTTCTCAAAGGGGCTGGGAGACAGGCTTCCAGCCTAGCTGAAAAGCGTAAACTGCAGATTCAAGGACAGGCCCTTGCCTCCAAGGGATAAGATGGAGAGTGAGAGACGAGGAACCCAACCGCTTTTTCACACTTGCACAGACACGAAAGCACCTCTCAAAAAAGGACAGGAACAATGGGCTGGGCCTCAGGAACAGGCCTAAGATTTCTGAGCCTGAGCTACTCCATGAAGCTGGGGGTACTCGACCTCAGGAGGCCTCTCTTGGCCTCTGACATGGATAGATCAGCAAGATCAGTGTGAGCTGAAGACTCCGTCCTCCTCCAGCATGCTACACAGTGTAACTTGCCTCTGGAAAACCTGGAGCAGAGCTGGAGGAAATCAGCAAAGGCTGAAACTGGATGTTATAATGACATCTGGGGGCTGGGAAGGTAACTCATTGGTAGAGTACTTGCCTAGCATGTGTGAGGCCCTGGATTCTGTACACCACCATGATAAAAAAAAAAAGGGGGGGGGGACGGAGAGATGGCTCAGTGGTTAAGAACACTGGCTGCTCTTGCAGAGGACCCAAGTTCAGTTCCCAGCACCCACAAGGCAGCTAACAACCATCTGTAATTCCAGTTCCAGGGGATCCAATGCCCTCTTCTGGTGTCCATGGGCACTGCACAACATGGGTGTACTTACGTACATGCAGGCAGTACACTCATATACATAAAATAAAAATAGAGATTTTTAGAAAAGAAAGAAATTTGCTGGGTGTGGCAGTACACGTCTATCTTTCCAACACTTGGAGGGGCAGAGGCTGGAGGATTATGAGCTCAAGGCCGTCCTCAGTTACACAGTGAATCTGAGACCAACCTGGGCTAAATGAGCCCCTGTCTCGAAAGAAAGAAGGGGATGGGGGTAGGGTGAAGGGAACAGGACAGGAGGGGAGAGGAGAGGAGAGAAGAGGAAAAGGGATCGGCAACATGGCTCAGCAGGTAAAGGTGCTTGCTGCAGACTTGTGGAAGTCAGTTATTGTTCCACCATACGGGTCTTGGGGATCGAACTCATGTCATCAGACTTGCAGCAGTCACTTTAACCCCCTTGGAATAAACACTTGGTTCAAAAGGCATGGGTTCCTCTTATCCAAGTTTTCTTGGTTTAGTTTAGTTTTTGCTTTTGTTGAGACATGCTGGCCATGTAGCAGAGGCTGACTTTGAACTCCTGATCCACCTCCACCACCCCAGGGGTGGGATTTCAGGGCTGTGCTGCCAGACACAGCTCAAGCTTGTTTTTAATCTTAGGGACAGTGATTCCAGTAATAGAACTTTTTCCCTTCTTCGTTTGGGCTTAAGTAGCTCAGAACTAGCACTAGGATTTGTCTGAAGACTTTTGGTTTTTTGTTTTGTTTTGTTTTTATGATAACTAGACCCATGGATTAATTCTAGTCTTTCACTTGCCATTTCCAAATTATCTTGTTTCCTCATTTACTGATCTACTCTTGTTTATTTTGATGTATGCATGGGTCTGAGTAAGCTACCAGAGATGTGGGTTTTTTCTTTCTTTCTTTTTAAGCTCAGGCAATGTGATGCCATCACCAAAATCAGACTGTGGGAAAGAGTAATGAACAAATGACCCAGTTTTTTAAATAAATTGAAAGGTTGGTTGGGAGGGGGGCGGGTGGAGGAGGATGGGAAATGGAAGATAAACAGACTGTAAGATTAAGAGCCTGCTCACCCTCTGTTGCTGAGCATGTCAGTCTACAACCACAGGGAGGGGTGGGGGCAATCTGGTCATTTCTTAAAAAGCTAAGCGTATGCTTCATGTGTAACCTAGCAATTCCACCCTGAGGAGTCTACCCCAAGAGAGAAATGAAAACATATGTGGAAGGTTCCACAGCATGACTCATAAAACCAACGTTGGAAAGCAATCCATGTGCCCATCAGCCAATGGATGGATGGTTTAAAAACCTGTGGAAGAGCCAAGGAGATGATGGCTCAGTAGGTAAAAGGGCTTACTGTGCAAGCTTGACAATCCAAGTTCAAACCCCAGAGCCTATCTAATGAGCTACTGGCAGTTCATGGTTGCTGGGGACTGGGAGTCTTATTTCTTAGTGGTGTAGTCACTGGTAAACTGACCTTGTTTAAGTAAACATGCTCATGTAAGTATCCCTGATTAAATGCAGTGGGCCAAAAATTAAAAAGAAAAAAGAAGGGGCTGAAGAGATGATGGTTAGGGGCACTGACTGCTCTTGCAGAGGACCCAGGTTCAGTTTCCAGCACCCACATGGCAGCTAATAACCATCCTTAATTCTAGTTTCAGGGAATTTGATGTCCTCTACTGGCCTCTGAAGGCACTGCATGCATATGCAGGCAAAATGCTCATACACTCAAAATAAATAAAAATGAATTAATTTAAAAAATAAAAAAGAAATGGAAGAAGGGGGAGATTTGTTGGGAAGGAAAAAGGGTTTGGCAGGAGGGGGAGGGGCTGAGAGAAGATAATGAAGATTCACAATCAGAGAACATCATAGATACATGATATTGTGAAAAGAACAATTTTTTTTAATCTATGGACTATTCATCAATAAGGTACTATGGGCAATGGCAGTGGATCAACTGCTGACCCACGCAACATAAATGAAGCCCAAAACCTTGCGTTTAGAAAGAAGCTAGTTGGGGCTGGGAAAGCGTCTACCTGGGTTTAGTTCCCAGCACCCACCTCAAGGGGTTTACAACTACCTGTATGTAACTCCAGCTCCAGGGAATCAGAAGCCCTCTTCTGGTATTCACAGATACTGCTTTTATGTGCATACACCCACACAGAGACATACATAGTTAAAAATAAAAATGAATCTAAAAAAAAAAGATGAAGAATGATAAAGGAAGATACCTAACATGGACCTCTACCTCCACACATGTGTGAGCCCATGTATATATGGGGGGGGGAGAGGAGAAGGAGGAGGAGGAAGATGAGGGGGGAAGAGAGGGAAAGAGGGAGGGAGAGGGAGGAAGAAAGGCATTAAAGGCAATGGATATGCAGAATTAGAAGTAGAAGAGAAATCAAGATAAGATTCTTGGGTAGTCTAGGTTGAGTCTGGAGGGAAGATTGACTACAAAGGAAGCATGAGGGTCTGGGCATGGTGGTGCACACTTTAATCCCAGCACTCGGGAGGCAGAGGCAGGAAGGTATCTGTGAGTTCAAGGCCAGCCTGGTCTACATAATGAGCTCCAGGTCACCCAGGGATACATAGGCCCTGTCTCATGTGCTGGGATCACAGGCATGAACATTCATGCCTGGCTCTTTTGTGTGGTTTAAATGTTTCCACCACTAAAGGCGCAAAAAAAAAAGAAGTGTAAAGTCTTGGAAACAGAAACAAACACAGACATACTGCCCAAGCTCTCCACAGGTCACCAACAGAATCTAGTTGGAACGAGGCTGTGGACAGTCTTTCCTTTTGTGCAGCTCTCCCTCCCCCTTCAGCTAACAGCAACCAGACTTTGCTTTGAGGTTGGGCCAGCCCTCTGCATGGAGCCTGGAGGGGCTGCCTGCCAAGGTCCTGTCTACCTTTCACCTTTAGCGGGATCTGGGCTATGGATCCTCCACAAAGACAACCAGTCTCTCTCCCCTGGAGACTGATGCAAGAAAGGGAAACCTTGAAGCTGATTAATCCCAGAGAGGCATCCTCGGTGACTGGCCTTGGAATTTTGCTGCTAAAACCCCACAGCAGCCTGCTTTTTCCAGAATCTGTATGTTGGCTCTCTGGTTCTGTGAATATCCAATAAATTCCCTTTTTGTTGAAGTTGGCCAGTGTTGATTTCCATGGCTCGAAACCAAAGTGCCCTTTAGCCATCCACAATTCCTTGTTGCCTCCCCTGTCTTTACATCCCTGGTGCTTAAGGCCATAAGAACTCCTAGAGCATTAAAACAAGCCAGGGGAGGGGAGGGATGAGGGATGTTGGTAGAGTGCACTTTAATCCCAGCACTCGGGAGGCAGAGGCAGGAAGGTATCTGTGAGTTCAAGGCCAGCCTGGTCTACATAATGAGCTCCAGGTCACCCAGGGATACATAGGCCCTGTCTCATGTGCTGGGATCACAGGCATGAACATTCATGCCTGGCTCTTTTGTGTGGTTTAAATGTTTCCACCACTAAAGGCGCAAAAAAAAAGAAGTGTAAAGTCTTGGAAACAGAAACAAACACAGACATACTGCCCAAGCTCTCCACAGGTCACCAACAGAATCTAGTTGGAACGAGGCTGTGGACAGTCTTTCCTTTTGTGCAGCTCTCCCTCCCCCTTCAGCTAACAGCAACCAGACTTTGCTTTGAGGTTGGGCCAGCCCTCTGCATGGAGCCTGGAGGGGCTGCCTGCCAAGGTCCTGTCTACCTTTCACCTTTAGCGGGATCTGGGCTATGGATCCTCCACAAAGACAACCAGTCTCTCTCCCCTGGAGACTGATGCAAGAAAGGGAAACCTTGAAGCTGATTAATCCCAGAGAGGCATCCTCGGTGACTGGCCTTGGAATTTTGCTGCTAAAACCCCACAGCAGCCTGCTTTTTCCAGAATCTGTATGTTGGCTCTCTGGTTCTGTGAATATCCAATAAATTCCCTTTTTGTTGAAGTTGGCCAGTGTTGATTTCCATGGCTCGAAACCAAAGTGCCCTTTAGCCATCCACAATTCCTTGTTGCCTCCCCTGTCTTTACATCCCTGGTGCTTAAGGCCATAAGAACTCCTAGAGCATTAAAACAAGCCAGGGGAGGGGAGGGATGAGGGATGTTGGTAGAGTGCTTGTCTGACACACACAGATCCCTGGCTTGCATCCCCAGTACCACATAAACCAGGCATGTTGGCAGAAGCCTGTAATCCCAGCACTCAGAGCAGTGGAGGCAGGAGGATCAAAGGGTTATCCTTGGCCTATATAGCAAGTTTGAGGCAAGCATGGGCTACACTGGCCCAAAAAATAAAATCAAACAAAATTCAAAATAAAATGGATACAGGTCAATCTGATTCCCAAAACAAGAAGGGGAACCAAATGGATGTTTCTCGACCCCTGCTCTGCTAAAACACAAATTCAGCAAGGGATGATTAAGACAGAAACGCTGATCAACACAAAAATATTGGCTTATATCAGCACTGTCCATTAGAGGCAGGGCTAGCAAGAGGGCTAAGTGGGTTAAAGGTGTTTGTTGCCAAGCATGATGACCTGAGTTCAATCCCTGGGGTGGAAAGAAAGAACTGACACCAGCAAGTTGTCCTCTGACCTCCACCATACACATGCACCATAGCATATGTGTACCCATTCCCACACAAAATAAATAAAGGTTATAATAACAAAAATGGGCTAGAGAGATGGCTCAGCAGCACTGGCTGCTCTTGCAGAGGATCCAGGTTCCATTCCCAGCACCCACATGGCAGCTAACAACCATCCATAACTCCAGTTCCACAGGATCTGATGCCTTCTCCTGGCCTCTGTAGGCATTGCGCACATGGGTGCTCATAGACATGTAGGCAAAACACACATAAAATATGAACAAATGATAATAATAGTAAAACCTATAGCAGAGATTCCTCACTTAAAAAAAGAAATAAGGCCTGGTGTGGTGGCACACACCTGTAGTCCCAGCACTTGGGAGGCAGAGGCAGGCAGATCTCTGTGAGTTCAAGGCCAGCCTGGTCTACATAGTGAGTTCCAGGACAGCTGGGGCTACAGGGAGACCCTGTCTCAAAAAAAAAGAAAAGAAAAAGAAATAAGATGAAAATCACAACTGGATACCACGAAATTTTAAATTTCCTTTTATTTATTTTCTTTTTTAAGATTTAAATTCTTTTAAGATTTATTTTTATTTATGTGTGTTTTTGATCATGTGAATGTATGCAACGTGTGTGTGCCAGTGAAGGCCAGAAGAGGGTGTTGGATCCTCCGGAGCTAGAGTTACAGGTAGTTGGGAGTTATCTGATGTGGGTGCTAGGAAGTGAACACAGGTCCTCTGGGAGAATACTATGCACTCTTTACCCCTGAATCATTTCTCCAACCCCTAATTTTATTATCATTTATGTAGGTGTTGATAACTGAACTCTAGTCCTCTATAAGAACAGCAAGTGCTCTTAACTATTGAGCCATTCCTCCAACTCTTGATTAATTTATTTTGAGACAAGGTCTCAATATGAATCTTAGGCATATTCTCTATCACTGAGTCACACCCCTTACCCTCTCGCTGGGGGATTCTAGGTATGTGCTCTACCACTGAGTCATGCCCCCTCCCCCCTCACTGGAGGATTCTAGGCAGGTACTCTACCACTGAGCCACGCCCCCAGTCCCTCTCTGAGGATTTCTAGGCAGGTGCTCTACCACTGAGCCACATCCCAGCCCAAGGACAGGAGTCTGACATGCTATTGTTTCCCGGCTCCAAAAGTGACTATTGGAGTCCATCTGAAAAGTATCTATTAAATGTGACCCTTAAGACACTAGAGAATTTAGCAGTTGGTAGTGGAAATAGAAACGAAACCTTCAAGGGAAACAAAGAGTTTGAGGGCTGGGCACAGTTGCCCACATTTGTAATCCCAGTGAATGAGGAGGCTGAAACCAGCCTGGAATAGATAGTATGATCCTGTCTCAAAAAAAAAAAAAAAAAAAAAAAAAATCAGCCCCAGGGCTGTCACTCAGTGGTTGAGTGCTTGCCCGCCTAGTATACACAAGGCCCAAGTTTCAATCCCCAGTAATGTGAAAAATAAAGATCAGAAAAAAAGAGAGAAAAAAGAAAGAAAACCTATGTGCTTACACAGCAGAAGGGGAATATTTCCATCTTTAAAAAAAATTTATGGGGTTCAGTGGTTAAGAGCACTAGCTGCTCTTGCAGAGAACCCAGGTTCAGTTCCCGGCACCCACATGGCAGCTGACCGCTGTCTGTAACTCCAGTTCCAGGGAAACCCAACACTGTCTTTTGATCTCCTCGGGCATTGCACACAGGTGGTGCACTTACATACTGGCAGGCAAAACACTCAAACCCACAATGTGTGTTTGCGTGTATTGCCTGCTGCATGTAAGTGCACCACATACGTGCAATGCCCGCACAGGCAGCATCAGATCTACTTGCTGCTAAAAGAGCAGGAGAGAGAGATACAGAGATTTGGCTACTGATGACCTTTGGTCCTTGGCCCCATGAGTTCCAGCTGAGCAGCTTTTGGGAACTTCTGTGCATCAGGCTCCAAAGTCTACATTTCTTCCACTGTACCAGTGTCCATATGACTTGATGAAGCTACCTGTCCTAGTTGGCTTTCTGTTGCTCTGATAAAACACTGACCAAAACTAACTTGGGAAGGAAAGGATTTATTTCATCTTACAGTTTACAGTCCATCATTAAGGAAAATCAGGGTAGGAACCTGGAGGCGGGATCTGGAGCAGAGACCATGGAGGAATGCTGCTTACTGGCTTGCTTCCGCTGGCCACTCAGCTACCTTTCTTTTCTTCTAATATTTTTATCATTCTTATTTCATGTGTATGAGTGCATTGCCTGCATGTATGTACCTGTGTCGTGCAATGCTGGGGGAGGAGGTCAGAAGAGGGTGTTGGATCCCCTGCAGTTACAAATGGTTGTTAGCCACCATGTGGGTGCTGAGAGTTGAACCCGGGTCCTTGGCAAGAGCAGCCAATGCTCTTACCCACTGAGCCATCTCTCTAGTACCTCAGTTACCTTTCTTATACAGCCCAGGCCCAGTTGCCTAAGGATGACACCACCACAGTGGGCTGGGTTCTCCTATATCAATCAATAATCAAGAAAATGCCCCACAGAGATGCCCACAGGCCATTCTAATGGAGGAAAGTCCTCAATTGAGATTCCCTCTTCCAAAATATGTCTAGGTTTGTGTCAGGTTGACAAAAATCATGACACCACCCAAGCATCTCCATGAGTTCTACGTCACCACTCCAGCCAAGTCAAGGGTGGACTTGGCTCAGGTTGCTTCTGTTGTTTCCACCAGCATGTTGTCTGGGTGCTGAACCAGTGTGTATAGCATCAGCTCCCTCTATCAGTTCCCCTTCCTGCTGTGTGGTCCTCTCCCATAATGAACCTGGCTGACCTGTGTAGCTGCTACAGTACCACAGACATGGAAGAGTACAGATCCGACCTCCTTTTATCTTATTTTTTAAAAGCAGGGCCTCACTCAGTAGCCCAGGATACCTTGGAACTCACTATGTAGCTCAGGTTGACTTCAAACTCATGGATGACCTTCCTGCTTCAGTCTCCCATGTGCTGGGATCACAGGCAAGGGTCACCATGCCACTACAGAACCTGACTACTGTAGCTAGGTCCTAAAAGACCCTCAGGCCCTCTTTGCTCCTTTATTTATTTAGTTATTTAGTTAGTTAGTTCGTCAGTTTATTTAGTTATTTTAATTTTATGGTTATGAGTGTTTTACTTGCATTTATGTAAGTGCATCATGCATGTGCAATGTCCCCAGAGGCCCGAAGAGGATGTTGGATCCTCTGGAGCTGGAGTTATGGATGGTGGTAAGCTGTCATGTGGGTGCTGGGAACTGAACCTAGGTTCTCTACAAGAGAGCCAGTGCTCTTAACTGTTGAGCCCTATCTATCTGTCTGTCTATCTATCTATCTATCTATCTATCTATCTATCATCTATCATCTATTTCTAGCTCTCTCTTTCTCTTAACCTTTATGTGTACATGTGTGTATAACATATGTATATGTGCACTCGTGTGCATGGGTTTGTGTGTGTGAAGGTGGGTGTACAAGTGGAGGTCAGAGGACATCTGAGCCTTACCTTCCACCTTGTTTGCTGCAGGGTCTCTTTGTTTGCTGTGGTGTATGCCAGGATGGCTGGCCTGTAAGCCTCCTCAATCCTCCTGTCTGTGCCTCCCATCTTGCTACAGCAACACTGAGATTATAGTTGTTCCCTACCAGGCTTGGCTTTATGTGGGTTCTGGGGATTTGAACTCAGGTCCCATGTTTGTGTGACAACTGCTTTATCCACTGAACCAGCTCTGTAGTCCCCCTACTCACTCTTGCTTGCATTCCTCATTCTGGGGTGAGCCAACTGCCATGCTGTGAGGAAGCTCAGTCAGTCCTATGGAGAGGTCATGTGGCCTCCTGCCAACAACAGTATGGAGTTTCCAGCTGTTGAGGTGAACCCTGAGGTAGAGCATCTGTGTTCAGGCAAACTTCAGAAGACAGAGTCCCAGCCAGCATCTTATCGCAACTCATTGCGAGACCTACCTTTCAAAGTCAGTCCCGAGTCCCCGACCCACAGGGACCGTGAGATGATAAATATTTATTACTTAAGAATTTTGGAACTGAGTGAGGTGGCACATGCCTGTAAGCCCAATACTTGGCAGATGGAGAGGAAGATCATGTGTTTAAGAACAGCCATGGCTCCGTGAGACCCTATCTCCAAAGAAAGAAGTAAGGGATAAAGGGGAGGGAGGGGGAAAAGAAGGAAGGAAAGAGGAAAGAATGAATTTTGGTGTGTTTGTGTGTTTGTTGGTTGGTGGGTTTAGACAAGGTCTCACTATGTAGCCCTAGCTGGCCCAGAACTCAGTTTGTAGACCAGGCTGGCCTCAAGCTTACCTCAAACTCTGAAGTGCTGGGATCAAAGGCTTGTACCGCAGTGCCTGGAAAGAAAAGATATTTTGGAAACTGGGTATAGACGTATATCTGCACTCCCAACACATAAGAGGACAGGAACCCTGAGAGTTTCAGGCCAGCCTGGGCTACAGAGTAAGTCTGTCTCAAAAAAAATAAAAGGGGTCTGGGGAGATGACTAAGTTGGTAAGGTGCTTGCTGCTCAAATATTAGGGCCTGAGTTTGAACCCCAGTTCCCACATAAAAGATAGGCATGACATTGGTCCCAAATACATGTGCAAGTATACCCCACTGTCTTAGTTTGTTTCTCCATTGCTGTGACAAAACACTCTGACCAATACCAACTTGGGGAGGAAAGGGTTTATTTTATCTTACATCTCCCAGGTCACAGTTCATCCAGGAGCCCAAGGTAGGAACTCAGGGCAGGAACCTGGAGGCAGGAGCTGGAGCACAGGCCATGGAGGAACGCTACTTACCCCTGGCCCCTGCTCAGCCTTTCTTATGCAACACAGGCCCACCTGCCCAGGAGTGGCACCACCCACAGTGGGCTGGGCCCTCCCACATCACTCATCAAGAAGATGCTCTTCAGACATGGCCACAGGCCAATCCAATAGAGGAAATTCCCCAACTGAGGCTCCCTCAACCCAGGTGTGTCAAGTTGACACTAAAACTATCCAGCACACCCTCCCCAAAATAAAATAAAAATGAAGACTTGATTTTAAATAGAAATTAAATGCCAGGCGTGGTGGTACACACTTTTGATTCCAGTACTCATGAAGCAGAAGCAGGCTGATGTGCTCTGTGTGTGAGTTTGAGGCCAACCTGGTCTACATAGCAAGTTCCAGGCCAGCTGCAGCTACAGGGAGACGCAATCTAAAAGAAGAAGAAAAAAATAATTAAATACATATATAAAGAGGGGTACTGGGAATGTAGTTCAATTGGGGAGAATGCTTACTTAGCATGCATGAAGCTCTGAGTTCAACCATAGATGGTTCAGGAAGGGAGTAAGCACACTTATAACCCCACCTATAACACTCCACTCAGGAAGTGGAGACAGTAGGATCAGGAGGTGTTCAAGGTCTTCTTCAGCTACAGTCCAGGTTTGAGACCATACTGTATCCATGAGACCCTACTTCAAAAAGAAAAAGAACAAAGGAAAAAGAAAGAAAAATGGGGTTGGAGAGATGGCTCAGTGGTTGAGAACATTTCCAGCTCCTCCAGAAAATTCAAGATTGGTTCCCAGCACCCACATCAGGTTGCTCCAAGCTGCCTGTAACTCCAGCTCCAGGGGATCAAGTGTCCTCTTCTGGCCTATGCAGACACCTGCACACACATGACATACATACATACATACATACATATAAAATAATTCTTGAGAGAAGAGAGGGAGAGGGAGAGAGAGAGAGAATGGTGGCAGGGGAGAAGAAAGAAGAAGATGTTTTGAGACCTTGCATGGTGGCACATATGTGTAATCCCAGAACTTGGAGGCACCAAGGGAAAAGGATTGGGAGCATGAAGCCAAGAAGAAAAAGGAAAGGAATTTTGGAGATCTATCTATTATACAAATAGGCACACACGCTTCTGTCTTTGTCTCTGTCCCAACACAAATATACTGTCAAGGGTATTTCCCCCGCCATGCTTTGGTTTGAACACATTTCCTGTGTGTTGGAGTCAGACATAGCTTTTCCTGAACCAATGTTTAAAAATATGTTTGAATTCTAAATGAGAGGGTATCTGTAAAAGAAAAATCAAGTTAGGAGCAATTTACAAACAAACTAGAGTATTCTCTCTTAGTTTTTCAGGCTCTGATCTCTAATAGGTAAGGAAGTGTTTCTATGGAGAGTTTTTTTTCTGTCACACACACACACACACACACACACACACACACACGCACACACATTTCGATCTCTGCTTTTTGTTGGTTGGTCCTTATGATGACCTTGTAGTCTTTGACATAGTACGGTGTCCCTGAACAGGCAGGAAGCAACATTGTGTATGCTGGACAGATCTAAAGGATCTGATAGTAACAGGATGTGACATCTGGCAGACAGGAAAGGGAAGGAGTGAACAAGAACACTGAAGCGTGGTCTGACTCCCCAGTCATTCATCAAACATGCAGGGAGCCCCTTAAGATAAGAGTGTGGAACTGTGGCTTCTTCTTCTTTTTTTTTTTTTTTTTTTTGGTCTTTTTGAGACAGCGTCTCCCTGTAGCCCCAGCTGTCCTGGAACTCACTATGTAGACCAGGCTGGCCTTGAACTCACAGAGATCCACCTGCTTCTGCCTCCTGAATGCTGGGATTAAAGGCGTGCACCGCCACACCTGGCATTTAAATGTGGAGGATTCAAGCTAAGGAAGTCGCTCATTGGCAGAGTGTTTGTCTAACATGCATAAGGCTCTGAGTTCTATCTCCACCAACACACGCACGCATGCACACACACACACACACACACACACACACAAAATAAAAAGTCATGTGTGGTGGCACATGCCTGTATCCTAGCACTTACGAGGCTGAGGCAGGAGAATTGTGAATTCCAGGCCAGCGAGGGACACATAGTGAGACCTCGTCTCAAAAAACCAAAATTAGGGGCTAGGGAGATGGTTCAGTGGATAAAGTGCTTTCCCCACAAGTGTGAGGAACAGAGTTCATGTCCCTAGAACCCATGTAAATGCAGAAGGGTATGGTGGTCCACCTGTAATTCCAGCTCTCAGAAGGCAGAGGCAAAGGGTTCCCAGAGCAAACTGCTAGCTCACATCAGTGAGCTCTGGGTCCAACCAATAGACACTGTCTCAAAGAATAAGGTGGAGTGAGGACAACACCCAGCGTCAACTTCAGGCCATCATAGGCAAGCACACACATGCAAACACATAGACACACATACATAATCACATGCTTTTGAAAAGTGAAAAATAAATAAATAATAAAAAGCTATTTTCTCCTCTGCCTCACCCACCTACCTTTAGTCTCAGCCACAGAGGGATCCCCACTGGGTACTTTATTTTATTTCATTATTTTATTTTATTTCTTTTTTATTTTATTTTATTTTATTTGAGTGTATTGCCTGTATGTATGTAAGTGGACCTGTGTTATGCAGTGCCTACAGAGACCAGAAGAGGGTGTCGGATGCCCTGGAACGAAAGTTACAGACGGCTGTTAGCTGCCATGTAGGTGCTGGGAACTGAACCTGAATCCTCTGCAAGAGTAGCCAGTGCTCTTAACCCCTGAGCTATCACTTCAGCCCCTGAGCCTCTCACATTAGGGATGCATTCTTTCGTATGGTGCATATTTACTGAGAGGGAAGGCAAAGCCTAAAGCAGACAATGGCCCCATCGGTGCTTCATCGTGGGTTTGGAGCAGCAATACAGTGCCCTGTACATGTTGCATGACATGATTCCCAGATTCAGAAAATAAAGAGAGGAGCTGGGAGTGGTGTGACACACACTGTGATCCCAGGACTGAAGAGGCAGTGTCACACTGAGTGACTTTTCCAAGGGAGACTACCTCTGTTTACCCCCGAGTGGGCACTGACAACAGGACAAAGAAACCATTCCACCCCAGTCCAGCTCAGTGAGATAATGAGTTTATTGGGTGGGGGGTCCTTCACAGGATTGTGGGTGAGGGGTTCCTCATAGGATCCTGGGTAAGGGTTCCCTCACAGAATTGTAAGGGGTTCCTCATAGAAGAATGGGGGAGGGTTCCTTCACAGGATTGTGGGGGGGGGTCCTCATAGGATCTTGGGTGACCCTGGCAGCTGCATCACAGTTCTACCCAGCATGCATGATGACTCAGGAAACTTGCTCTCTGTGGACTCAGGCTCTCTGTGGAGCCTGCACGCAGCTACACCATGGAGCCACACCACCAGCCCAGTTGTACAGTTGAAACAGAGGCATATAATTGCCATCACAATCACACACACCCCCGCCACTCCACCCAGTTCCCACTGCCACTTTGTGGTCAACTTGTCCCTAGATCTCCAGCTCCCAGCAGCTATTCCCTTCTGTTTCTATTGTTTCGCTTTTACAAGAAGGTCACATAATAAAACCAAATAGGGTGCACATGAGAGTCATCCACAGGTTGTGTGCCCAGAGTTGGCACCTTTTCTTTGCTTCAAGCTAGTCCATTGTATAATATGTGCTACACTTTACTGATCCAGTTCCCTGCTCAGACACAGTGGGTTGTTTTAAATTTGGGGTATTATAAATTAATAGTAATTGAAATAATCATGTGCAGGTTTTTGTATCAGTGTAAGTTTTCTTTTTTCTTCTTTTTTTACCTTGTTAGTGATGAAGCCCAGGGCCTCACAATATGCCAAGTGCTCTACTGCTGAGCCACACCCTCACCCTCTCACTGGGGGATTCTAGGCAGGAGCTCCACTGAGCCACACCCTGAGCCCCTCACTGGGGGATCCTAGGCAAGTCTTCTGCCAGAGAGTCACACCCCCAACCCCTCACTGGGGGATTCTTGGCAGGTGCTCTGCTGCTGAGCCACACTTTCAGACTCCTTTAAAAATATATTTTTTATTTTTAAATTATGTAAATATGTGTGGTGGATTTGTACACTTTGAGTGCAAGATTCATAGATGCCAGAAGAGGACAACCGATCCCTTAGAGCTGGAGTTACAGGAAGTTGTGAACTGCCTGATGTGGGTGCTGGGAATCAAACTTAGGTCCTCTGGAAGAGCAGAACATGCTCTTAACCACTGAGCCATCTAGACAGCTCCTCGGTTCTCGTGTTTGTTTGTTTGGTTGGTTGGTTTTGGAGATAGGATCTTGAGAAGTTGCTCAGGCTAGCCTTGAACTTGCTATCCTTTGCCTCAGCCCAGTAGCTGGAATTGTTTTGTTTTCTTGGGAAATACCTTGGAATGGGGTTGAGGGTCTGATGTGAGTGTAACCTTTTTGGGGGGAAGTGCTGTATGGGGAAGGCCAGTGCATATGCCCATGTAAATGCAAAGGCCAGAAGAGGATATTGGGTATCCTACATTACCATTTTCTACTTTCTTCCCGTGAGACAGGATATGTCACTGAATGTGGATTTAGACTGGCAGCCAACAGGCCCCAGTGATCCCCCCATCTCTGCCCTCCATATCTCCTGCCAGTGCACACTCAGCCATGCCTGGCTTTTCATTGAGTGCTTGGGATTAGAACTTAGGTCTTCATGCTTTCACAGCAAGTGTCCTTACTCACTGAGCTGTCTCCTCAGTCCCTGCTTGTAGTTTCTAAGAAACCACCCAGCTGGTTTTCAAAGTGGTGTTGCCACTCTGAGCAGCATCAGCTCCATGGGGAGTCCAGTTGCTCCATGTTCTTTACACCTGTGGGTGATGTCCATTTTGTGCGCTCTTGAAAGTAATGTGGACAGATGTGTAGCGATATCCATTGTATTTTGTTTTGTTTTTTGGTTTTTGAGACAGAGTCTCACTGTATAAGCCTTGGCTGGCCTGGAACTTACTATATAGACCAGGCTGGACCCAAATTCACAGAGATCCACCTGCCTCTGCCTTTGGAGTACTGAGATTAAAGGCATGTACCACCATGCCAGGCTATTGATTTTTAAAAAATTTTTATTTTTATTTGTGTGTGGGGAGGTGTACAAGTGCATGCAGTATTTGAGGAGGCCAGGAGATGGCATAGAGCTGGAGTTAAAGGTGGTTGTGAGCTGTCATCTGGGACCTGAACCTGTGTCCTCTGCAAGAGCAGCCAGAGCTCTTAATCACTGAGTCACCTCTCCAGTCTCTCCCTGCACTCCAATGTGATTTTATTGTTTGCTTTTTTCCCCATTTAATTTTAATTTGCTTCCTAATAAAGAATGCTGTTGAACATCTTTTCATATACTTGTTTTTTTCTAACTGTATCAGTTTCTTTTAATGAGTGTGTGTGTGTGTGTGTGTGCGTGTGTGTGTGTGTGTGTGTGGTGAGTACCAGCACTCACATGCTATGGTACACACCTAGAGATCAGAGGACAATTATTTGGGAGTGGGTTCTCTCCTTCCATCTTGTTGAAGCATCATCTCTCTTGTTTCTGCTGTTGCTGAGCTGGTAAGAGAGTTTCTGGCAGATTGTTCTGTCTCTGCCTTCTATCTCCTAGGAGTGATAGAGTTACAGATGCAAACTACCACATCAGACATTTGTACGTAGGCTCCAGGGATCAAGCTCAGGCTTGCATGGCAAGCACTTCTGTCTACTGAGCCATTTCTCTGCCCCCATACATTTGCTTGTTACCCAAACATATTCTTTGAAGATATACCCGTTTATATTTTGATTGCTAGTGTTTAAAATGAATTATTTCTCCAGCTATTTTTACTATTAGTAACCCAGCCTCAGACATCACTGCCCAGCGCTGGGATGCAGCTAAGTTGGACAGTGCTTGCCTAGCATGCACGAAGCCCTTGGTTCCATCCCCAGCACCAGCAACTCATAAACCAGGCATGGTGGTGCTTAACTGTAATACTCGGAAGGGAGAGATAGGAGGATCAGAAAAGTTCAAGGTCATTCTCGGCTGCATAGTGAGTTCTAGGCCACCCTGGGATACAGGAAACCCTGTCTCAAAAAAAAAAAAAAAAAGCACCTGCCAATATAGTGTCCTTTTTGTTTTTTTATTTTTGTGTGTGTGAATGGCTCAGTGGCTAGTTTTTCATTTCTTTTTATCCTGCTGTGAGCAGGGTTTCTCTGAAGGTAAAGGCTGAATATTGTGGGTCTCTTTTATTGGCGGTAGGCTTTCCTTTTTTTCTTTTTTCAAGTGCAAGCTTTGCGAGACAGATTGAGCAGGCCCTCTAGACCTGAAGGGAGCGAGAGAAGAATTCAGTTTCCCACATTTTCATTGTTTAACAGCCCTTTTAAAAGTGGGCTCTTTTCTTATCCTCTCTATGGTAGCTGTCAATATATCCAATGAATTACTGTTTAAGGAAAAAGGAATTGCAGACAATTAAATAGATGTCTAGACTTGTCAAGGTCAGGGTGAGCTGGCTCTGCAAGCCTTGAGATTATTGCTGTACAGTTTCCTCCTTGGGCAAAAAAAAAAGTGGTTTTTTGTTTTTTTGTTTTTTTGTTTTTTTTGTTTTCTGTTGCTCTTAGAGTGATAAAACAGATCCTGGAACTTGTTTTGTACACAAGACTGGCTTTGAACTTTTGGCCATCCTCCTGCCTCTGCCTCCTGTATGCTGAGATTGTAGGCATCCACCACCACCTGGTTCCCAGATCCTCATAAGATCCAATTCGCCCCTTCTGTCCTCTTTAGCCTATCTGAGTCAGCTAGATTTAAAGCAAAAAACATTATTAGTCACTTTATAAAAAAGATTATTATTCATTATTCTTATGTGTATCAGTGTTCTGCCTGAATATATGTAAGTGTACCACGTATGTACAATGCCTGCAGAAGCCAGAAGAGGGCATCAAATCCCCTGGAACTGGAGTTAAGGATGGCTGTCAGCCGCCATATGGGTGCTGGGACTCAGGTCCTTTGCAAGAGCAGTCAGTGCTCTTAACCACTGAGCCATCGCTCCAGCTCCAGACTTTCATTGTTTTTATTTACATGTATTTGTACGTGTTCATGTGAATGTATGCCACATGTATGTGGGTGACTATGAAGGCCAAAAGAGGGCATCAGATCTCCTGGAACTGAACTTACAGGCAGTTGTGAGCTGCCCAATGTGGGTGCTGGGAACTGAACTCAGGTCCTCTGCAAGAGCAGTATATGCTCTTAACTACTGAGCCCTCTCCCCACCCCCACCCCCACCCCCATTAGCCATTTTTAAGCATGCAGTTCAGTAGCACTGAAAATATTGACAGCGAGGCTAGGGAGATGGCCCAGTGAAGAGCACTTGCTGGATAACCTGAGGGTCCAAGTTCAAATCCCTAGACCCATGTAAAAATCTAGGCATGGCTACACACACACTTGTCACCCCAGTGTTATGTGTATGTATTGGGGGGTGGAAACAGAATTACTGGGGCTCACTGGCCACTGGCCTAGCTCCAGGTTTAGTGCGAGACTGTCTCAACGGTATAAGGCACAAAGTGGTTTAGCAGGACACTGACATCCTCCTCTGGTCTCTTCCCATTAATGGGGATGCGCACCTGCACACACAGGTGTCCATACCACCCAGTGCACAAAATAAAACATTTTGAAGATTTAATCATTTTTTTAAAATTTAGCAGTGTTTATTAGGTACATGCTCCTATTACACAAAAAGTTAAAACATAGCAGATATAGTAAATACTTGGTTTTTACTAATCTTCAATCTTTACTAATCTTGATTAAGATCAACAGCCTTAATCTTTGGTTTTCTAAATTTTCCACGTCATTTAGACAGTCTCCATCTTTTGAAAAATATACACATAATTCTCTTTCCATTTGATGCAATTTATTAGTTGCCAGAATTCTTCTTTTTGTCTTCACATCAGCAAGAATATCAGTAAAGAGATTAATTAGTTTATTCAACTGAGATTCACCTTGATGAAAGTGCTCCATTAACTCCTGATCACTAAGCAAAAGCTGATTCCCTCCTTGATATAAAACATCACAAAGCATGTCCATATCAGCATTCAGTTTGGACAGAAAGAAAAAATGCTCTTGAGTAGATATAATTTTTTATTTTATATGCACTCTTGTTTGCTTGCATGTATATATGTGCATCATGTGCATGCAATGCCTGAAGGGGCCAGGAGAGAGTCAGAGTCCCTGGAACTGGAGTTACAGGTGGTTGTTAGCTGTCATGTAGGTGCTGGGAACTGAACCCAGGTCCTCTGCAAGAGTAGCCAGTGCTCTTAGCCACTGAATTATCTCTCCAGCCCCCAAGTGAAATTTTTTTAAAGCTCACATTGTTATGCAACAATCACACACAGGGTTCATGCCTCTAATCCCAGTACTAAGGAGGCTGAGGCAGAAGTGGTGCCTTGAGTTCAAGGCTAGTCTGAGCTACAAGATGAATTCCAGGCTAGCCTGGGCTATAGTGTAAGACCGTCTTAAGGAAAACCAAATAATATGAAAGCAAGCAAACAAACAACAAAAACCATTGTGCAGCAATCTAGCACCAGAATTTTCAGTGCTTACAAAGTGAAATTCCGTCCCCATTACAACACTAACTTCCTGTTTCCCTGTCCCCAACCCTTGACTTTCACCGTCCTATTTCCTGTCTCTGAATGCGATCTCATGTAAGTAGAATTGGAGGGGCTGGGGATATAACTCAACTGGTAGAGTGTTTGCCTAGCATGCAGGAAGCCTGGGATTGTCCCTAACACTACACTAAACTGGGCGTGGTGGTGCATGCTGCAGTCCTGGAACTCAGGAGGCAGGAGGATCAGAAGCTCAAGTCATCTTTGACTAACTACATAGCAAGTCTGAGGCCATCCTGGACTACATGAGACCTTATCTTTAAAAAGAATTGTTTGCAGTGTATTCTTTTGGGTCTGGCTTATTTCAGGATCATGTCTTCAAGCTGGTGAGGATATGAGATTACACTTTTCATTCACGTTTCAACAGGTGTCAGGTTTTCCTTCATTTTTTCAGGCTGACTAATATTCCCTTAGGTGTATGTACAAGTGTGGATGGATGCCAGATCTGCATCCACATTCTAGCTATTGTAAAAAGAAGCTGCTATGAACACAGGTGTGTAAATATGTCCTTCGTACCTTGTTTTCGGTTCTTTTGGATATGCCCAGAAGTGGAATTCAGCATCCTGAAGGAACACTATGTTGAGTTTTTAATGTGTGTGTTCATAAGTGTGAAGGTGCATTATGGATGTGTGGATGTGTGCGTGTGCACTGATATGGGAGAGCCACCTCAGGTGTCATCCTCAGGAGCCACCCACCTCCTTTGAGACAGGGTCTCTCATTGGCCTGGAGCTCAGGCTGGGCTGGTTGGCCAGTGAGCCCCAGGATTCTCTTGTTTCCATCTTTCCAGTGCTATGATTACAAGCCAGTGTCACCAGGCAGACTTTAAAAAAAAAAAAAAAAAAAAAACAACTTGTGTTTTAGGGATCAAATTCAGGTCCTCAGTCTTTCACAGCAAGCATTTTAACTGAGCCATTCTCCCTCTGTTGCTGTTTGAGGATCTCCCTATGCTGACCTTATAGCCCAGGGAGAGTCTCCTAATACTCCTCTGCCTCCTGACCATCAGAATTACAGGTGTGTGCCACTATACCTGGCTTATGTTGACAAGGTCTCACTCTGTAGCTCTGGCTGGCCTGGAGCCCCCTAAGTAGACTAGGCTAGCCTCCAACTCACAAAGATCTTGCCTGTGTCTCCCAAGTGCTGGGATTAAAGGCATGTACAACCATGCCTGGCCCTATGTTGATCTTTAAATTTTTTTTATTTTTATTGTATGTGGGGGCGGTATGATACAGATTGTGTGTGGGGTATGATGCATGTGCAGAGGTCAGAGGACAACTTTGCAGTTTGTTGTGTCCTTCTACCTTTCCATGGCTTCTGGGGCTCGAACTTGAGTCTCCAGGCTTGCACAGCAAGCACCTTTACTTATTGAGCCATCTCACCAACCTCTTACCTTGTTGTTGTTGTTGAGGTATTGCTCTACTGTGCCCCACAGTGGCTGTGTAATCTCATGTCCTCATCAGCTCTGTGTGTATGTGGGGGGGGCAGTGTGCAGGGGGTGTGAATCTCTGTATAAGATTAATTCTTCTGGGATCCCTTGGTTTTCCCTGTCTGTTCTTAAGCCTACCTCACCTGGTCTAGCAGCTTCTCAACCAGCCTCCCACCATCACTTTGATCCCTTTCCCAGTTCAGGTCCGTGATGTCCTGAGTTCTATGTGGGTGTGCACATCACCTTCCACCTCAGTCCCCTCGGTGACTTCCTATGGCTTTTGGGGTCCTACTCAGGTAGGACCCAACATGGCCCCTCACTCCTCTTTGGCCTCATCTAGTGCAGATGACTCCATCCCTGTCACAGTGACCGTCTGTCCATCCCTCCCAGGCACCATGCTTATCCTAGGCAGGACACTATCCTCCCATGCTAGCCCCTCCCCTAGTCTGTGTCACTCATCCTCTGATGGCAGCTCGAGTGTTCTCTTCAGCCTGTTCATATTGTTCTCTCCCTCAGCCAGGTTCTCTTGAAGTTTCTCAAAGTGTATCCCTGACCCAGATCTGATGGTTCAGGTCTATAATCCCACCCAGCTCCTCTGGACTCTGAGGCAAAGTATCAAATGTTCAAGGCCTGCCTGGGTTACAGTGTGAGTGCAAAGCCAATCTGGACAACTTGGTGAGACCCTGTCTGAAAATGGGGAAATACAAAAGGGGGTATTGGGCCGGTGGGATGGCTCAGTAGGTAAAGTCGCTTGCCACCAAGCCAGGCAACCTGAGTTCAATCCCCAGGATTTACATGGTAGAAGGAAAGAACCTACTCCAGAGAGTTGTCCTCTGACCTCTCCACACATAATAAATGAATAAAAATAAAGCAGTATTTAAAATGATGAGGTGAGGACACAGGTCTGTGGTAAAACGCTTGATGCACAAGGCCCTGGACTCAACCTAAGTACTAAAAGAATAAGACTAAAATCTGAGTGGGGTGTGGTGGTGCATACCTGTAATTCCAGCACTTGGGAGATGGAGGCAGTATCAGGCAAGAGTTACAGGTCATCCTCAGCTACATAGCAAGCTTGAGGCCAGCCTGGGCTGTAGGAGACTGTCTCAACAAACAAAAGGAAAGGGCACAACTGGGTGGTCTACACCTGTAATAGCAGCATTCTAAGGCAGGAAGGTAGACTACACAGTTAGTTCAAGGCCAGCCTAGGCTACATGAGACCCTGTATTAAAAAAACAAAGGACAAACCAGATGTGGTGGTACACACCTGTAATTCTAGCTCTTGCAAAATGGAAGCAAGAGGGTCCAAAACTCAAGGTTATATTTTGCTACACTGACAGTGCAAGGGCAGCCTGGGCTACAGGAGACCCTGTCTTAACAAAGAAAGAAACAAATGGGGTAGACTTGGTGGCAAACACGTGCAACAGTAGCACTCAGAGTCCAAGGCAGGAAGAGCTTGTATTTGAAGCCAGCCTGGGCTACATAGCCAGTACCAGGCTATAGCTGTAGGCTATGAGATCCTGTTTAAAACAAAACAAGGATCAGTGAGATGGCTCAGCAGGTAAAGGTGCTTGCTGCTAAGCTTGAGGAACTGAATTAGATCTCCAGACACCCACATAGCGGAAGGAGAGAACTGATTCTCAAAAGTTGTCTTCTGACCTCTACGTGCCATGACACCTATGTATTCTCTCTCTCAAATGAATAAATAATAAAATTAAAAAACAAACACAGGCCGGGTGTGGTGGCACACACCTTTAATCCCAGCACTTGGGAGGCAGAGGCAGGTGGATCTCTGTGTGTTTGAGGCCAGCCTGGTGTACATAGTGAGTTTCCGGCCAGCTGGGACTACTAGGAGACCCTGTCTAAAACAAACAAACACATAAGGCCAGATGAGATGGCTCAGCAGGTAAAGGCGCTTGCCACCAAACCTGACAACCTGAGTCCCATCTCCGGTATGCACATGGTAGGAGAGAACTGGCTCCTCAAAGTTGTTTTCTGAACTCCATGCACGCATTGTGGCACACGTATATGCACAGTTGCACAGTAAAATAAATAAATAAATAAATAAATAAATAAATAAATAAATAAATAAATAAATGTAATTTAAAACAAAACAAAGCAGGGGTTGGAAGAGTCGATTCCCAGCACCCACATGGCGGCTACGAACCATCCTTAACTCCAGTTCCAGAGGAATCCGAAGCCCTCTTCTGACCTCCGCGGCACTGTACTACACGGGTGCACTCACATACATGCAGGCAATACACTCATACACATAAAATAAAAATAATAAATAAAATATTTTTTAGTTAAAAAAACACAAAGCACCGGATGTGGTGACGCACACCTTTCATCCTGGCATTCCGGAAGCAGAGGCACAGGCAGAGAGATCTCTCTGAGTGGCCAGCCTACTCTACATAGCGACCTCCAGGCCATCCAGGGCTACACAGTGAGACCCTGTCTCAAAAGCAACATCAGTCTGGGGAGATGGCTCAGTGGGTAAAGGAGCTTACCACCAAGCCTGAAGACCTAAGTTCGAACCACAGGAGCACGTGGTACGTTCATCCCCTCTCACACACAGCATACGAACACATACACAAAATAGATAATTGAAAAAACAGAAACAAGGGGGTAAAAAGCGAGCAAGCGAAAAACAAAACAAACAAGACAAGATAGCAAAACACAAACAAGACGAAGTGACCACAGGCGGTTCCCAAGCATCCTTGGACAAACTTGATGTGCAGTCTCAGAAGGGGAGTCCGTTCACATGTGGGTGCTTCCTACACCCCCACACTTTGGGGGTGAGGAGGTCATCTGTGCTTTTCTGTAGCGGCCAGGGTTGGAAGCCTGCAGGGATGGAGAGACAGGATGCGGTGGGGAGCCCCAAAGCTACGCGCACATCCGGAGGTCCCCCGCGCCCCGAGCCCCGCCCAGGGAGCCACTT
>NW_008354274.1:1012221-1023122 GCF_000622305.1 Nannospalax galili | reverse complement strand
GGCGCCCGCACAGCCTCAGCCCGGGCCAGCCGTGCTGCCCGCGGTCCCCAGTGCTGTCCCCGGCCCGGTCCCAGCAGCCACCAGCACCGCCACCAGCACCGCGCCCGCCTTGGTGGCCGCGGCCGCCGCCTCCGTGCGCCACAGCCCCGGGCCGGCCCTGGCGCGCCTGGAGGGCCGCGAGTTCGAGTTCCTCATGCGCCAGCCCAGCGTCACTATTGGTCGCAACTCATCGCAGGGCTCGGTGGACCTGAGCATGGGCCTGTCCAGCTTCATCTCCCGGCGCCACCTGCAGCTCAGCTTCCAGGAACCTCACTTCTACCTGCGCTGCCTAGGGAAGAACGGCGTCTTCGTGGACGGGGCCTTCCAGAGGCGCGGAGCACCAGCCCTGCAGCTGCCCCAACAGTGAGTGCAGCGCCAGCCCCGGGTCACTCCGCTCCCGCCCTGGCCTCAAACCCCCTGGTCACCTCTTAGATCGCGACCTCACCCGGCCTGACGCCCCCCCCCGGTCGTCTCCCGGTAGTGACCCCACTCGGTTTGACCCCCTGGTTACCCCCGGTCACTACCCCCACTCGGCCTGATCCTCTGGTCACTCCTTGATCGCGACCCCACCCAGCCTAATCCCCTGGTTACCCCCCCCATCTCGACTTCACTCGATTTGACCCCATGGTTACCCCTGCTCCTTACCTCACCTCGACCGACCCCCTGGTTACCTTCCCCCCTACCCCATCACGGCCCTACTCAGCCTGACCCCCTGGTCACCGCCCCCCCCCAACCGGGACCCTATCCAGCCATGACCCCCTGGTTATCCCAATCCTGATTCAGTTAGGCCTGACTCCTAGGTTACCAGCAATCTTGACCTACCCCCAGCCTACCCCTAATCCTCTGGTTGCCCCAACCTCAACCCAGCTAGGTCTGATCCCCCAAGTTACTATGATCTCAACCCCAATAGGCCCTGACCCCCGGATGGGGCCTGACCCAGAACCCACCCAGTCTGAAACCCTCCTGTCACCCAAACCTTAATGACCTAAACACTGGGGTCCACTCTGATCGTCTCTACTGCCTGACACATATACCCAACCCCAGCCCACCCCCCATCTGGTTTCCACCCCCTCCCACTTCTCTCCTGGTTACTTTTGATCTCCACCCCTTTGTTCTGAATCCCCAGGGTTACCTGGGATCCCCTGACCCCATCTGGTCTTAACACCTGGGATCACTCTTGACCCCTACACCTCCCAGCCCAATCTGAAAGTCCTGAGACCATCCCTAATCCTGACACCAAAATGCCTAAAGTCATCTGAGACCCACAGTTCACCCCTTATCTTTATCCTGCCAATCTGGACTCCTTGGGTCACCCCTGACCCATACCTTACCCAGCCTAAACTCCAGCTTCATGACCCCCCACCTAGCATGAACTACCACTACTCCTCCTCCTCCCCTGTCACCTACCCCCATCCTGATTCCATTTGGCCTGAAGGCCCTGTAGTCACTCCTGATTCTTACTGGTCTGAAAAAGCCCAGGTACACTCCTATCCCTGACTCCCATGGGTCAGGACCCCAGTGGTCACTTCCTTGGCTTGGATCTGGATGGACTGACTGATGGGCTCCCCACCTCCTGGTCACTGGTGTGGTCCAGGGAGCTGCCCTGGGTATGGGGGCTGCTGTCCATGCCTTAGGGACAGATCTGGAGGCAGAGGCTACGCAGGGAGGGGCAGGAAGTGCTGGGCCTCAGTGTAGCACTCCCAGGACATGGTGGGAAACACAGGTCTCTAGCTGGTCTTTCAACCTCCAGGACACTGCCCTGAGGTGTTTCAGTACCTGCCTATACTTAGTGTCACCCCAGGACCTTAAGATATGGTGCACCAAGAGAAAGTCAGGTTTAATTGCTTCCTCCGCAGTACTTTCTTTTTCTATTCAGTAATTGCTTCTGACTCTCACTGGTGGTGTTCCTTCATTGTGCTTCACTGGCAGAACTGTGTCTCATTACTTTATTTACAAGCAATGTGAGTGTAGAGCTTTCAGTTGGGGCCATTCCCAGGTCTGGAGTTCTTCACTCTATAACTTCTTCACCTTGCTAAGGTTTGGGCACATTACAGATACCATCCTGAATAATTTTCAGCCCCTACAGTGACTCATCCTGTTGAGAGGGAACGTGACTTTCATCTCCCAAACCTGAAAGGTGTGTACTGCTTGTAAAGTCAGGATGCAAGGGCTGGGGTTGCAGCTCAGTGGTAGAGTGCTTATCTAGTTCAAGTAAGACCCTGGGTTCCATCCCCCAGCACTGAAAGAAAAAACCAGATTGCCAGGAACAGTTGTTCAGTCATTGGGTGTTAAATGCATTCCTGGGCTTGGGACACTGACAGGCGACCACTCTCTCTGCTTCCCTGGGGCCTCTGAGCCTTCCTGCAACCTGGTTCTAGAAATACTCTGAGGTACAGGTCTCTTCTTAGGGTTCTTGTCCCAGCCACTTCTGATCAGGATCCAGCTCAATGTACATATATAAGTATAAATATATATATATACTATAAATATATAAATATATTTGCACTCGGGCCAGAGGAAGAGACCTTGGGGGGAGGGGTGTCCCTCTGTATCACCCTTTCCACCTTATTCCCTTGAACAGGTTCTCAAAGTGAACCTGGAGCTAGGTTGTCAGCCAGCAAGCCCCAGTGAGCCTCTTATATTTTCCCCCACAGCACTAGGGGTTATGGGAGCACGTAGCCACTCCTGGCTTTTTGCATAGGCACTGGCGATTCTAATTCATATCCTCTTGCTTGCACAGCAAGTGCTCTTACCCACTGAGCCATCTCCCCAGCCCTGCTTAGTGTATTTTGAATACGGTTTTCTTTTACACTGGATTGTCTCTGAGCCATGGGAAACGTTTCAGCCTGCAGGGTCCTGCTCATCCACTGAATAGGTCAAGTCTATTATTTGTGAACTAACATTGGTGAGGGTCAATACTTCAAAATCTATCTCTGAGGAGCTGGCATGTGTAGTGGTGCGTGTCTGAGCATGGTGACCTAGCTGGCAGGGAACATTTGCTCGCTCTCTGAGTTATTGCTCTATTTTTATTTTGTTTGCTTGTTTATTTTTACAGTGCTGGGGATAGAACCTGGGGCTTTATGAATACTAGGAAAGCGATTTACCATGAAGCCACACCCGCAGCCCAAGTTGGTCTTTTAAATATGTGCCAAGGGTTCTGCCCTGCTGTGCTGTGCAGTGTGTGTGTGTGTGTGTGTGCAGTTGTGTATGTGAAGGCCAAAAGTCAACCTTGGGCATCTTTAGCCACTTTCCACCTTGTTTTTTTGGAACAGGGTCTCTCACTGAACCCAGAGCTTGCTGATTCAGCTAGGCTGACTGGCCTACAAGCCCCAGGGATCTTCCTGTCTCCTCTGCCTAAGGATTAGGATTGTAATCATATATCACTGTGCCCTGCTTTTTAAATGTGGTTTCTGGGGAATCAAACTTAGGACCCAAAGCCCGTTTCTACCTGAGTCATCTCTCCAGCCCTGCTGTATATCTTTGTTTGACTTTAGGTGTGCTTCTGAGCATGGTCTTAGTTGGCAGAGATGTAAACAGTTGGGGGACAGAACAGTGTGCATAAGGAAAACCAGTAAGTGGGTGTCCTGTCTGAAAAGCCTGCCAGCTAGCAGGCTGAGCAGTTCTGGGGGGTCTTGTGTTTGTTTTTGGTTTTAGGGAGTTCCAGAAGAAACAGTCACACATGTCGACAGGGTAGGTCAAGTTCTGGTTTAGAGTGAGGTCAGAGTTCTTAGGACCATCATGTTGCAAAGAATCAAGAGATTCCATTGATTCAGAGCAAGGAAGTTGGAGGCACACATTAGTATGTTTGAGAGAGAGAGAAAGAGAACTCAGTTTGCACAGGTGGAGGTGAGAGGTTGACTTCAAGTATCTTTCTCCCCTACTCTCTACATCATTTGTTGAGACGGTCTTTCATTGAACGTGGACTTTGCTGATTTCGCTAGACTGGCTGGTCAGCGAACCCTGGGATCCTCCTGTCTTACCATCTCCAGCACTGGGGTCATAGGTACATATACCGTGCCCAGCTTTTCTGTGGGTGCTGGGGATCTGAATTCAGGCCCTCATGCTATACAGCAAGCACTTTACCCATCGAGTCATCTCACCACCTCTGAGGCATACATTTTTGCTACCGTGCAATGGAAAATTCATTAGTGACTTAGAAATAATGGGCAGTATTTGCTGTGTCTGTTCCCTTGGGCTTTGTTAGCCAGTTTTGACACTAATCTTTGAGGTTACAGGGCAGGCATGATAGCACATACCTGTCATCCCAGCACTTGAAAGTGTACACAGGAAGATCAAGCATTCAGGGCCAGCCTCATCTATATATGAAATTCAAGGCAAGCCTGGGCTACGTGAGACCCTGTCTTTAAAATAATAGCAACTAAAAGAAAAAGAGGTAGATCTGGGACTGTGCCTCAGTTGGTAGAGTGCTTGCCTACTATGGATGAAGCCCTGGGTTCTACCCCCAGCACTGTAAGAACCAGGTATGGTAATGCACACTTGTCATCCCAGCACACAGGAGGTGGAGGCAGGAGGATCAGAAGTTCTAAGTCATCCCCAGCTACATAGTGAGTTTGAGGCCAGTCTGGGCTACATGAGACTTTGTCTCAAAAAAAAAAAAAAATTACAAAACTCTGTGTGATAGCACACACATACGAAATATCAGTACTTGGAAGGCCGAGGCAGGAAGATTATGAGTTTGACACCAGCCTGGGCTACATAGGAAAACCCTGTCTCAAAGAAACAGCCAAGCAGAAATTGAGCTTTAGTTTTCTTTACTATAAGTTGCAAGTTCAACCACTCTAGAATTAGAATTTTACTGACTTGACTGCATCTGCCTTCATTGGACTCTAGTGACTCCAGACTTGGCAGTTTCATCCCTGGATACCCACACCGATTCCCAAAGCAGCCCCATCTTCAACCACCTTCTTCCCCACCCTCAGGATTGGTAGCAGCAATAGCCATACGGGTGACATTTGTGCACACCATACTCTAGGGCTCCCACATAGAAGAGACACCAGAATTCAGCCCTGTTACTAGAAGTATCTGTTTAAACCTTCAGCACTTTTAATTATTGGTGGGGAAAAAAAGTCTCCTGGCACAGCTGGCCTTGGATGTGTTGTTTGATTCTAGAGTGGAGAACCACTCAGAGCTGCCAGGCAGGCAGACAGAAGGAGTGCGCTTCTGTGCACATGCTAAGCAAGTGCTCTACCACTGAGCCACACCCCAGCCCCTCACTGGAGGATTCTAGGCAGGGGCTCTACCACTGAGCCACACCCCAGCCCCTCACTGGGGGATTCTAGGCAGGGGCTCTACCACTGAGCCACACCCCAGCCCCTCACTGGGGGATTCTAGGCAGGGGCTCTACCACTGAGCCACACCCCAGCCCCTCACTGGGGGATTCTAGGCAGGGGCTCTACCACTGAGCCACACCCCAGCCCCTCACTGGGGGATTCTAGGCAGGTGCTCTACCACTGAGCCACACCCCAGCCCCTCACTGGGGGATTCTAGGCAGGGGCTCTACCACTGAGCCACACCCCAGCCCCTCACTGGGGGATTCTAGGCAGGGGCTCTACCACTGAGCCATACGCCCCCAGACCCTCATGGGGGATTCTAGGCAGGTGCTCTACTACTGAGCCACACCCCCAGCCCCTCACTGGGGGATTCTAGGCAGGGCTCCACCACTGGGCCCCACCCCTGGCCCTTTTTTTATTTTTCAAATTTTAAGTCAAGGTCTTACTAAGTTATCCAGCCTTATCTTGAACTTACTCTGTAGCCCGGGCAGGCCTTGAACTTTCTATTTTCCTGCAGAGTAGCTGGGTTGATAGGCCTGCATCACCAGGCCAAGCATGTGCCTCGCATTTGATTCAGCCTTTTCCTTGGGTGGCCTGGGTACCTGCAATGGTAGCATTTCTTCTAGACCCTGATGTCCCTGACACCAGGACTGAGAATCTGACCGCTTCAGTTAGCTAATGTGCTGGATTGGTGGGCAGTAGGTAACAGTGATTGTTAGGTTTGTACACTGAACAAATTAATGGCTGAGTGAGCTTGCCACTTCCATAGGAGAAAACCAGTACTATAGATTTGACTTGATTTCCTAAAATATGATGGGCTTCTTTGGTCATAAAGAGCCTGTGTGTGCATCTGTGTGTGTTTGTGTGCCTGGGTTGAAGTCTAAATGTATGTGTCTGGGTCTGAGTCTATATGCGTATATATGTGTATGTGTCCGTGTGTGTGTGTGTGTGTGTGTGTGTGTGTGTGTGTGTGCATTGGTATATGTGTGTCTTTGTGTTGGTGTCTGTATGTTTCCTTTTACCGCTTAATTTTGCATTGACTGGTAAACTTGAAAGATCCATTTTGGCCCCCTTTTTAGCTCTTCCTCCTCCTTTGCTGCCTGTCTCTAGCTCTTTGTAGGAAGCCTTAATAGCTACAATGAAATCAGACTTTGGTTTGTGGTAGCACAAGTGTTAATGTTTGTGAGGGCCTTCATTTTACTTTAGATGTCCCTTGGAATCAGCACCACCCCCCATCCCCTATGAAACTCAGGACCCTGTGCCTGTAAAGTCTACAGTTGCAGCACTGAGCTATCCCCAGCTCTCTGCATTTGAGTAATGAACATTTTCTTTGTTGTTTTGTTCTGTTTTGTTTTGTTTTGTTTTGTTTTGTTTTGTTGTAACAGGGTCTCCCTGTAGCCCCAGCTTGTCTGAAACTTGCTATGTAGACCATGTTGGCCTTGAACTCAGAGATCTGCCTCCTGATTACTAGGATTGAAGGCATGCACAACCATGCCCTGCCTAAATGAACATTTAAAGGAAAAAAAAAAAAACAGCAACAAAACAAGCAAACAAAAAACACACTCTATTTTATTATTGACAAAATTCAAGCATCAAATGAGTAATGGGCCCAGGCCTGATTGTGCAGGCCTGTGAGCCCAGGTTCTCAGAGACTCTGAAAGGAGGATCACCAGTACAGGTTTCCACAAGGTACAGAGTGAGTGAGTTCAAGGCCCCGCCTGGGTAACTTCATGAGCCCATGTCTCAAAATGTAGAAAGAGGATTGGTGTGTGGCTCAGTGGTAGAGTACCTGCCTAGAATCCCCCAGCTAGGCTTAGTGATTGAGTTCCTACCTATCTAATATCTGCCAGTGGGGGGCTTTATCCCCAGTGCTGAGAGAAAAAAAAAGTGAAAATAAAAGCTGTAGAGTATGGAGCATCTGTGTGTCCCCACCCAGCATCCATAGTCACCTTCTTATGCCTAAGCTGTTGCCTTCTCCTCCCACTCAGCTTTCTTCCTGTCCCCAGTTAGGGTTCTAGAAGCAAATCACAGGTGTCACTTTACCCTATGACAGATAAGGATCCTTTAAAAAGGTTAACCACAGTGGCATTATCTCACCTAAGAAATGAATGGCAAGTTCCTCCTGCCAGCAGCCCTCAGAATCCCACACTGCCTCAGGATGCTGATTTCACACCCTGCATTTGCTTGAATCAAAGTCCAAAGAAGGTCCAGGCACAGAGGCTGGCTGACTGTGCTCTCTCTCTCTCTCTCTCTCTCTCTCTCTCTCTCTGTAGATCAACCTTGAGTATTATTTTTCAAGAGCTGTCATCATTTTTTAAAGATTTTTTATTTATGTGTTTGTGTGTTATATATGCTACATGCATGCAGTGGCTGGAAGAGGGTGTCAGATCCTCTGGAGCTGGAGTTAACAGGCAGTTGTAAGCTGCCCCATGTAGGTACTAGAAACCGAATTCTGGTTCTCTGAAATAGTGGCAAGTATGTTAACCATTGATCCATCTCTCCAGCCCTCCCCCACCCCATCTATCTTTTTCTTGGAAACAGGGTCTCTCATTGGGACCCAAGGCTTACCAGTGAGGCTGGACTGTCTGGCCAGCAAGCCCCAGAAATCTTCCTGTCTCAACCTCTCCAGTGCTGGGATTATAAGCACAAGGCACCATACCCAGCTTTTTATGTGGGTTATGGGGATCGAACTCAGGTCCTCATGCTTGGAGAGTAAACCTTTATCAACTGAGCCATCTCCCCAGCCCTGGTATGTATCTTCTATCTTTTAATCTTTCTGTCTTTCTGTCTCTGTCTCTCTCCGCCTCTCTGTCTCTCTCTCTCCCTCTCTCTCTCTCTCTCTCTCTCTGTCTCTCTCTCTCTCTCTCTCTCTCTCTCTCTCTCTCTCTCTCTCTCTCTCTCTCATTTATTCATTGAAGGAACAGGGTCATTTGTCGCCAACAGGTTCCCACAGCTCTGATTACAGATTGAATTCCAGAGACATGTGTTTAGCAAATCCCTCTGTCATTCCTGTAAATGGGTGTTGGTCCTAGAGATTGGATCAAATTCCAGTTTGATTTTTATCTTTTCTTCTTTTGGGGCCAGAGTTGCTTCTTAGGTGGTGTTAGGTAGAGCAAAACTGTCTTTTATAATGTGGGGGGGGGGGGTCCCATGCACAGGTGTTTGTGGAGGCCAGAGGACAATCTCAGTGCCGTTCCTCAGGAGCTGTCCTCCTTATTTGTTTTATTTTGTTTTGTTTTGGTTTCTTGAGACAGGGTCTCACTATGTAACCCTGGTGCTATTCTGGAACTCACTATGTAGACCAGGCTTGCCTCAAACTCACAGAGATCTGCCTGTCTCTGCCTCCCAAGTGCTGGAATTAAAGCTGTTTGCTACCATGCTCGGCCCTTGTTTTTCTCCCAGAACCTGGAGCTCACCAGGTAGACTGGTCCAGCTGCCCAAGGAGTCCATCTCTACTTCCCTAGAGCATACAAGCGTATGCCACTTGGTCTAGCTTTTTGCATGAGTTCTGAGGACTGAACTCCTTGTCCTCATGTTTGTTTGGCTTTATCAAGCTATTCCCCCTGAAGAATTACCCCACCCCCTCTTCTTGTTTTTTGTTGGCCTTGAACTCATTGAATGACCCAGGCTAACCTCAAACTCCTGATCCCCCTGCCTCCACTTCCAAGTGCTGGGATGACAGATGTGCTCCAGAATGATGTTAGCAGCTTTTGACTGCCGTTGCCTGAGCCCCTGGATTTATCATACTGGGACTTACTTTGTTTTGTTTCCCCACCAGCATCAGATACTCGGAAGCAGGGCTGATTGTTGATTTAATGGTTAAGCAGGGTGGTTGGTGGATGTTCCAATAGGGCTGTTAGAGTTATAAGGTGATACAATGTAACCAGTTGTAACCACCATGTGGCTACATAAGGAACTAACTTCAGACCCAATGACAAGATACATAGCATAGTTCCTCCTTTCTGTTTCCAGCTGGTCAGTTTGACAGTATCCAATTACTTACTAGCCATTGAGCAACTGTGGCTCAGTGTCTGGACATAACTTTGAAATCCATTGGAAAATACCTGCCTTATAAAAGACAGAGCAGAGGGTGGTGTTGCACACCTTTAATCCCAGCACTCAGAAGGCAGAGGCACGCAGATCTCTGTGAGATGGAGGCCAACCTGGTCTACATGTTGAGCTCCAGGTTAGTTGGGGCTACAGTGAGACCCCCGTCTCAAAAAAAGATAAAAGAAAAAGCAAACAAACAAATAAAGACAGGCAACTCCTCTGACTTCTTCCCACTGCCCAGCATCTCTAGGGCTGGTCTCTGTGAATTCTTCTTTTCCTGGGGTCCTCCACCCTGATCCCTCTCCTCCCCAGTCTGTAGGAAGTGACTGGGTCAGAGCAGGCTGGGCAGCAGTGGGTGTCAGTACTCAGCCTCATTTGCCCTTGGGAGAGGAGAGGGTGTCAGGTCAGGCTCTTTCCAGGGGTCAGAGCTGGAAGGTATAGGAGCTAGGGCTTTGCCCATTCAGTCTCTGCCTGGAGGGAACCCAGGTGGCACAGTAGGGAAGAGTGCCAGAGAGAGCTGCAGAAGCCCCATGGTAGAGGAGACAGTCATATTGGTCCTGGGACTGGAGTGTGGAAGATTCAGGTGAAAAACCTGAGGAAGGGCATGGGGTGGGGTGATTGTTGGGGTAAAGTGGAGGAGGGCTAGACTACAGCATGCTGAGAGGTAGAAAGGGAGCTGCTGCCTGGATAGTTCCCTAGACAGGACCAGAAAAATGTTGTCTCGTCCAAGTAAAGCTTTCTTTCTGTGGGTTGGGAGAAGCCTGTTGTGTATCAGGCATGTTCTGTTACACTGTGAACTGGTTGGTTACAACGGTACTTTCAAATGGTCTATGTGGGGACCTATGATGGTGCTCAGTTGGTAGAGTGCTTGCCTAGCATGCAGAAAGGGCTTGGGTACAACCTCTTTTGCACCCCATGAACTGGGCGTGCTGTTGCACACCTATAATCTCAGCACTCTGGAGGCAGAGGCAGGAGGATCAGGAGCTCAAAGTCTGTCTTGACTACATAGTGAGTTCAAGGCTGGCATGGGCTTCATCATACCTTGTCTCAAGACAAACAAACAAATGAAAACAACTGAAAACAAACAAAAGGTTTGTGGGGATCTATGCTGAAAATATGATGCACAGGGACTAGAGAGACGGCGCCACAGTTAAGAGCATTGGCTGCTTTTCCAGAGGACCTGGGTTCGGTTCCCAGCACTCTCATTGAAGTCTATGACTGTAACTCCAGTTCCAGGGGATCCACAGCACTGCATGCAGGTGGCACACTTACATACATGCAGGTAAAACATTAAAAAAAATATGGTGTACCTTTGAGGTATGCAGTTCACACTGAAGGCTTTGGGTCTATCAATCAAGGAACAGATTTTTTTATAGAATTTTGTTTTGCTGGGAAAGTGTCTCATGTAGCCCAGGCTAGCCTCCAGCTCCTTATGTAGCTGAGGATGATCTTGAACTCCTGCTCTCCTGCCTCTACCTCCTGAGTGCCTGGATTACAGGTGTGTACCACCACAACCAGCAT
>NW_008354274.1:963907-1012054 GCF_000622305.1 Nannospalax galili | reverse complement strand
TACGCAGAAATGAGAGCAAAGAAACTGGAGAGTCCATAATTTACTATTTGCTGCTGTTGTGTCTTGTGAATGTCATGGGAGATAAACTTGCTAAATTAATGACAACTCAAATTGCAGCTATACTTCATTTCCATAATTACTCTACACTTAAAGCACTTCATATTAAAATGAGAGGATTATAGAAAATGCTTTTTCTTTGATTTCCTGGAAATAGGCCCTGTTGTAACCACTAAGGAGATTCAGTTGTTGGTTTTCACTGTGAACCATCATTTCTCCCGAGTTTGTAGCTCTAGTTAAATGTTTCTGGAGGCGGGGGGCAGAGGATGGGCGTTGGGGGAGGTGGGTGGGCAGAGTGGCGCAGGACAGCCTGGGCTCCATGAATCCCTGTCTCAAACAAAGCAAAATAAATTTCCTAACAAAAAGCAGCAAAAAAATAGTTGGCGAGGTTGGTGGTATATGGCGCTCATCCCATCACTTATAAGGTTGAGGCAGGAGGTTCTTGAGTTCTAGGCCAGCCTGGGCTACATAAGAAGAGCCTGTCTCAATAGAACCCCCAATTTTCAAATACAATGCTCATTTATGAAATTCTCAAAAATAAAAATACTAATAAGATGGGATAAGATGTGTTGCAGCATCATTCGGTGGTGCCGGTGGTGTTATTTTGGATATTTTGTTTGTTCATTTATTTTTCTTAGTTACTAACATTGTATGTATATAAGGGTATGTATTTGTGTACATGTGTGTAGGTGTGTGTGCAGAGATCAGAGGACAACTTTTGGGCGTTGGTTCTCTCCTTCCACCCTGGGTCCTGGATGGAATCGAATTCAGGTTGTCAGGCTTGCATAGCAAGCGCTTTTAACCTCTGAACCGTCTCACCAACCCTGGTATTTGGCTTTGGGGGTAAGCCTCTTTATTGTTTGGCTTAATTGACATGGTTGGACTGAAGACCACTGCTCCTTTTTAGTCTGCTGTGATATTTTAGCTGAGGTCTTTGATTTGGCCACACAGACCCAGAGCTGGAGACCAGAGGAGCATGAAGCAACCTTTCCAGATAGTCCTGCCTGCTCAGCTGTGATATCTCACCAGGACTTAGCAAGTGATTTCTTTGGGGGTTTGTTGCAGTGTGGAAGTAGAGCCAAGGCTGTGGGCAGAGTTCAGTGCTTGCTTATGTTCAAACCCATCTCTCTGTCTCACATTGGGGATCACTCCTTCACCCACACTTCGATTTCATAACACTGCATATTGATGGGATTGTGCAGACCTTACTGAAGGCCCACATACCTCACTGAACAAAGAAAAGGCTATTTTTGCCCTTGGGTTGAATGTGTAAACTTGATCTCCATAAGTACAATAATTAATCATAATTTGAAACAAATTTTTGTTTATTTATTTTATGTGTATGAGCGTTTTGCCTGCATGTATGTACATGCACCCATGTCGTGCAGTGCCTGCACAGGCCAGCAGAAGATGTTGGATCCCCTGGAACTAGAATTACAGATGGTTGTTAGCCACCATATGGGTGCTAGGAACTGAATCCCCATCTTCTGCAAGAGCAGACACTGCTTTTAACCGCCGAGCCATCTCTCCAGCCCCTCAATATAGCCTACTTTTTGTTGTTGTTCTTTTTGAGACACAGTCTCATGTAGCCTAATCTGGCCTCAGACTTGCTATGTAGCTGAACCTGGCCTGGGGACTGAAGGTGTGGCTCAGTGGTAGAGCACCTGCCTAGAATCCTCCAGTGAGGGGCTGAGGATGTAGCTCAGTGTGAAAACGTGTGCCTATCATATAGAGGACACTGGATTCAATCCCTAGCACTGCAAAATAATAAATAAATAGGAAAAAGTGACTTCCTGGTGTATAGTTGGAGCTGTGTGCAGCCTTCTCCGTTGAGAACTATGTGGCCCTGTGCAGTGGTTTTGATGAGTGCTGGTGCTCCTGCAGGGTCTTGGGCAGCAGGTTGGCCAGACACAGAGGTGATATGGGGCGCTGGGAGCAGAAAGCCTTCTCAGAAGCCTCACCTCCACCATGTGATTGGCAGCGGCCCTCTGACACATGAGGAACTTGTTACAGAGAGAAGCCCTGGCCAGAACCCAGGGACTGAGAGTAGCTTGTCAATGTAGCAGTGCTGGAGAGCTGCTCTGAAGGAGCAAGGTGTGCAGGAAAGGGAACCTTGCAGAGGTGCGGAGGGGAGCGAGGTCCACCCTTGGGAAACACAGCTCCAGTCTGCCTCCCAGGTAGCTCCCTGCACTGGGATGAAGGTGACTCATCACAGCTGGAAGAAAACATCCTTCCCTCAGGAATATCCAGTCTCCTCTGGTTTCAGCCACATCAGTCCAGAAACACGTGGCTCCCTGGTTTGGTCCCAGCCCTTAGGAAGGCTCAGCTTAATCCACTGCTTCCTGTTCCGGTACATTTTTTCTCTGTAAATCACGGTGTGAATACATTTTCCCAGGCCCACTTATCTTTGGATTGGTTAACCAGGGATGCTGTGGAGATTCTAGAATTTTCTCCAGCTTCACTGAGTTGTACTGGGGTGCTAAGTTTTGTTGTTTTGTTTTTAAATTTCAGTTCAGCTTTTCAGTTAAATTTGAGCCCACAGGTGCTGGCTGTTTCCTGGCATGCTTGACACAGTTGTAGACAGCTACACCTCTCCCGACTGCCAGACGTGGAGACCCCTCTCACAAGCATAGGGTTTCTGAAGTGTGGTGGGAAGGGAGGATGTTCTGGAGGTCTGGCCCAGCCTGTAGGGCTTGGGTTGACCCAGTACATAAAGCAGATAGCTGCAAGGCACTGGGTAGTAAGACTCCTACGTCTGTATGTGCGCAGACATGTGTTCTGTTCATGTTTGTGTGTGCACATGTTCATGTGTATGAGGGTGCATGTGCGTGCATGTGCCTGTCGAAGCCAGAGGTCAACCTCAGGTATTGTTCCTCAGGAACCACACACCTGTTTTAATTTTTTTTTTTTTTTTGAACCACATTTATTTCTTTAGTGTGGGGGGAGGGGCACAACCTGGGGGAATTGCTTCTCTCCTTCCACCATGTGGATCCAGAGGATCAAATTCAAGTTGTCAGACTTGGTGACACAATTTGTTATACGGATGCTGGGGATCAAACTCAGGTCCTCATGCATGTAAGGCTGGCACTTTACCCACTAAACCGCCTCTTCTAGAAGCCAGAGGAGAGAGTGAGTTCTCTCTAAGAGAAGTTTGCTGTGGCAAATAGAGACAATCAAGTACCTGTTAGGGAAATTGTTTTGTTTTTAATTTGTGTGTGTGTGTATGTGCACGCGCACACCCATGGGTGTCAGTCTTCACCATCTACCTTGTTTAAGGCAGTCTCTTATCTGCGACCATGTACACCAGGCTAGCTGGCCCACTAGCTTTTGTTGATTCTTTTGTCTCTTATTTCCTCCACTCCCAATAGGGTCACTGGGATTATAGATATGTGCTACCTGCTTCCAGCTTTATGTGGTAAGTGGGGATTCAAACTCAGGTCCTCATACTTATGTGGCAGTCACTTTATCCACTGAGCCATGTCCTTAGCTGGGAATTGTGTTTTGCAGTAGAGTCATCATGCATCTTGGGTACTGTGAGTCCACATGAGTCCATCCCCTGAGTATCTCATCCCTGTCCTTGTAGATGGTAGAATTCTTTGATAGACAAGTGGCTTCTGAGGTGTCTGCCTGCCCCTGTTGGCCTTACCAGTGGCTTTTGGTCATACCAGATGGCATTTACCTAACAAGCTTTTGTCATTATTGTTTGTTTGCTTTTTAAGTAAGATCTCTTTGTGTAGCCCAGGCTGGCCTTGAACTAACTTCCTTAGCTTCCCAAGTGCTGGGATCATAGGTGTGTGCTACCACACCCAGGTACCTAACAGCTTTTTTGTTTTGTTTTTTGTCTTTTTGAGACAGGGTCTCCCTGTAGCCCCAGCTGTCCTGGAACTCACTATGTAGACAGGCTGGCCTCGAACTCGCTGAGATTCGCCTGCCTCTGCCTCCCAAGTGCTGGGATTAAAGGCGTGCGCCACCACACCTGGCTATTAGCTTTTATGTTGTCTTTGTTGCCTTTCACTCAGGAGACCTGCATGGCAGGCGAGTAGGTGTTAGGTGAATGTTAGTTATTGCCTAAGAGCACAGTGAGGGCAGGGGCTGGCCCCATGTGCAGACTCTGCCAGCCCCAGCTTGGCTCTGCATGCTTCAGCGGACCCAGTAGGAGGGATGAGAGTGGCTAGAGGCAGCCGAACTCCCTTCCAGTCATGACCAGAGCCAAGCTCAGTCACTGGCCTCTGCAGGGAAGGGCAGTGTGCCAGGCAGGAGGAAATAGTGGCTCACTGAGCAGCTGGCCAGTCTGCCTGTATTTGTCAGGGTAGTCTGCTGCAGCCTGTTGGCCAGAGCCTGCCAGCTGCCTGTATTTGTAAATAAAGTTTTAAAACCAGGCATGGTGACACATGCTTATAATCCCAGTACTTGGAAAGCTGAGGCAGGAGGATTGCTGGTAGTTTGAGACCAGCCTAGGCTACAAAGTGAGACCCTGTTTTTAAAAGAGAAATACCTGGATGTGGTGGTATATGCCTTTAGTCCCAGCACTCTGGAGGCAGAGACAGCAGAGGCAGGTGGATCTCTGTGAGATCTGGGGGGCCAACCTGGACTATATAGCAAGTTCTAGGCCAGCTGGGGCTATGGGGAGACCCTGTCTCAAATAAAACAAAAAACAAAAAAGACAGGCAAATAAAGTTTTGTTAGTGTACTGCCTGTGGCTGCTTAACTGAGATGAGTGGGCCTGTGGCCCTGAAGCCCCCATTGTTTACTCTCTGACCCCATTCCCATCAGCCTGATCCACCCCCATCATAGACCATTTCCTCCCAGGCAGGCACATTTTACTGAGGTTCCTCAATTCCAGCAAAATATCACCTCTCTTTGTACATTACCCCTGGTTTTCTCATGATGTTTTTACACAGATGTTCCATATATATTTTTTGGGAAATATCAATAGATCATTTTTCCTCATCATTTTCTTTTTTTCTTTTTTTTTTTGTCTTTTTGAGACAGGATCTCCCTGTAGCCCCAGCTGTCCTGGAACTCGCTATGTAGACCAGGCTGGCCTTGAACTCACAGAGATCTGCCTGCCTCTGCTTCCCAAGTGCTGGGATTAAAGGAATAAGCCACCACACCCGGCTCAAATATATTTTTCTTATTATATTTTATTCATTTAGTGAGTAGAGAGCACATGTGAGGAGGTCAGAGGACAGGTTGCAGGACTCGGTACTCTCCTTCCACCATGTCAGTCCTGAGGATTGAACTCAGGTCATCAAGCTTAGCAGCAAGCACTGTTGCCCTCTAGGCCATCTTGCAGGCCCATTCTTCATCATTTCGAAACAGTTACTGTTTTTAGGAAATGTAGGCATCCTGTGGGTGTGACATTCTGTGTGTGTTTCTTTGGTCTGATATAATAGTTTATTTTTAAAGTTTTGTGTTTGAAAATGGTTCCTGCTTCCAAAAAAGTTGTAAGATGAGTACAGATCCCTCCCATGTATCATCTTCCAGATCTCTCCACTTTCGGGATTCTGCCTCGTGTACTTGAATGTCTCCTGCATGGGAGGAGTGAGATATTCCATATTTAATGCCTTTTTTCCTTAATATTACAACATATATTTTCTGTATAAGAATAACAGAACTTATACAACTTCAGGAAATTTAATGTTTTTGGGAAACTGCTACATAACAATCTATATATTAGATTTATTTATTTATTTATTTTTGTCTTTTTGAGACAGTGTCTCCCTGTAGCCCCAGCTGGCCTGGAACTTACTATGTAGACCAGTCTGGCCTATATATATATCTCACAGAGTTCTGTCTGCCTCTGCCTCCTGAGTGCTGGGATTAAAGGTCTATGCCACCACACCTGGCTGTATACCAATTTTCAAAACTTTTTTATTAGCATGTATTAACTATACATAGTAAAATATATCATGTGACATCTTCGTACATGTATGCAGTGTATTTTGATCATATTTCCTCATTACCCTCTCTCATCCCCCTTCCACTATGGTTGATCCCCTTCTCAGCCAGTCCCTCTTCTTATTTTATTTTACTTTTGGGGGGGCGGTGATCCTATGAGTTTCATTGGGGCTGCTTACATAAGCATGGGTGAGGGATTGTTTAAAGGAACATGAGCAACTTACCAGTAGCTATACTGCTAAAGAAAATGTCTCTCCTCCCTCTGTGCCCCCCACCCCCACCCAGCAAGCATTAACTGCCCATAGATCCTCAGGGAAGAGCAGGGCCTCCTGAGCCCACATGTCTCCTTCCCCACATACTAATTTTGTCAGCTCACCCAGTAACTTCCTTTAGAGTATCCTTCCCTGACATGGGACCTAGCCCAGAACTGAGTGTGTGTGTGTGTGTGTGTGTGTGTGTGTGTGTGTATTAATATTATAACATTGCTGGGGTTGAACCGAGAGCACACACATACCCCCCCCCCCGCCAAATACCAGGCAATAGACACATCCTCAGCCCTCTTTTCACTTTTTAGTTTGAGACAGGATCTCACTAAGTTTTTCAGACTGGCTTGAACTCACAATTCTCCCACCTCTATCCCCCAAGTGGCTAGGACATCAGGCCTGCTCCACATGGGCTCAGCTGAATATTGCATTTATGGTCCTGTCCTTCAGTATCTGTAACCCAGAACAGTTCCTCAGCCTTTATCTTTATTGACTTTGACATTTTAAAAGAGAAAACAGACCAGATATTTTATAGGCTAGCTCTTAGTTTCAGTTTGTCTGATTTGATAAAATCCAGATTAGAATCAAGCTAAGTCAGCGTCTTTGGCTGGGATGCACCCCAGAGGGGCCACAAGACTTCTCAGGATATGGCGGATAAGGCTGGAACCCACCCCTAGCTTCAGGAATGCTCTTCTTGCTCCACCAAGCCTTACTGTGTCTCCTTTTGTAGTTAATAAGTAATGTCTGGGCTGGAGCCCAGTGCCAGATGTTTCTCTCTGTCTGTCCCATTCACACACTTCTTGTAACATTTCCTAGGTTGTAGTCTTTATCTGCAAACAGTGATCATGTTGTTTCTGTCTTCCACAGTTTCTTTTGGTTGTTCTGGTTGAGCTAGCTCGACCTCCAAGTCCCCTGGGGTAAACAGCATGTGACAAGGGTCTGCTTTCTTACAGCCAGCTGAAAGAGGAGTACATAGAGGTATTCCATAGTGAAGATAGATTCCACTGCCTAAAAACTGCTCCCTGGGAGGCTGGAGAGATGGCTCAGTGGTTAAGAGCACTTGCTGCTCTTGCAGAGAACTGAGTTTAGTTCCCAGCACCCACATCAGGTGCCTCACCTGTTAACTCTAACTCCAGAAGATCTGATGCCGTCTTCTGACCTACACACACACACACACTTAAAAATAATAAAAATAAGGAGCTGGAGAGATGACTCAGCAGTTAAGAGCACTTGCAGAGTAGCAAAGAGACCCTGTCTCAAACAAGGCAGAAAGGTGAAGATCCAAAGATTATCCTCTGACCTCCACATTCACTTCATGGTATGTGTGTGCATGCACATACGCGCCACACGCGCACACACACACACACAAATTAATTAATTTTCATAAAAACTGCTTCCTAAGCTGGTCTTGTTGGCAAACACCTGTAATGTAACCCCAGCACTTGGGAGGTGGAGGCAGGAGGGATCAGGAGTTCAAGGTCACCCTTGGCTACAGAGTGAGTTGAGGCCAACCTGGGCTACTTTAAGACCCTGTCTCAGAAAAACCCCAAACAAAAAACCAAAATAACCTGCTTCCTAGTAGTCAAAGTATAACACATCTGCTATCCCAGATACTCAGGAGGTTGAAGCAGGAGGATTGCTTGAGCCCAGGAGTTTAAGGGCAGCACTTGATACTTTTCCAGAGGATCCAAGTTAAGTTCCCAGCACCCACATCAGGTGGCTCACAACCACCTGTAACTTCAACTCCAGGGTATCTAATGCCCTCTTCTGATCTCTGTGGGCACCTGTATACATGGCACAGAGACACATACACATAAATAAAAATGATTCTTTTAAGAAAAAAATAAAAAATTGCTAGACCTGGTAGCATACACCCTTAAACCTAACACTTGGAAGGCAGAGGAAAGCAGATCACTGTGAGATCAAGGCTAGCCTGGTCTGCATAGCAAGCTCCGGGCCAGCTGGGGCTACAGGGAGATGCTGTCTCAAAAAATAAAAAACATAAAAACAAACATCCCCCCCCAATTAAAAACAAAAAAAATGTTTAAAGGTTCTGTGGGCTGGAAATGTGGCTCATTTGGCAGAGTGCCTGCCTAGCATGCACGAGGCCCTGGGTTCAATTCTCAGCAGTGCCTAAACCATGTTTGATAGGTACATACTTGTAGTCCTGGTGCTTGAGAGGTAGAGACAGGAGGATCAGAAGTTCAAGGTCATCATCAGCTACATAATAAGTTCAAGACCAGCCTGGGCTGCATAAGACCCTGCCTCAGAAAAAAAAAAAAAAGAACCCCAAAATTAAAGATCCAGCTTAGTTGGGTGAATTGGGGTGGCCTTGGGAAAGTGTCCTAATTTGTGAACTCCTATATCCTCATCTGTGAAATGGGCACACTGTCAAGGGGCTTACAAGAATACTGAGAAGTGTATTAGAAATATTAATGTCAGGGACTGAGAGATGGCTCAGCTGATAAGAGCACTGGCTGCTCTTTGGGGGGTTGTTTTTGTTTTTTGAGACAGGGTCTCCCTGTAGCCCCAGCTGGCCTGGAACTTGCTACCAGGCTGGCCTTGATCTCCCAGAGCTCCTCCCACCTCTACTCCCTGAGTGCTGGGATTAAAGGTGTGTGTCAGTACACCCAGCATTTTTTTTTTTTTAGTATTTTTAAAAAGGAAATATTTTTATCATTTTTACTTATGTGTATGTGTATATTTGTCTGTGTGTGCAAGTGCCTTTGGAGTCCAGAAGAGGGTGACAGAAGAGGTGATCCCCTGGAGCTGGAGTTACAGGTGGTTGCGAGTCACCTGACATGGGTGCTGGGAAGAGAACACCCAGGTTCCCACACCCAGCATCTACTTGGTGGCTAACAACCTTCCATAACTCCAGTTCCAGGGGACGCCCTCTTCTGGTCTCCACAGGCATTGAATGTCATGGGTACACATACGTACATTCAGGCAAAACACCCATGCATATAAAATAAATATGAATAAATAAAATTTTTAAAAAATATTTTGTTATTTTTATTTTATGTGTATGAGTGTATTGCCTGCATGTATGTGAGTGCACCCGTGTCATGCAGTGCCGTGGAGGTCAGAAGAGGGCTTTGGATTCCCCTGGAGCTGGAGTTAAGGATGGTTTGTAGCCGTCATGTGGGTGCTTGGAATAGAACCCGGGTCCTCTGTAAGAGCAGTCAGTGCTCTTAACCGCTGAGCCAACTCTCCAGTCCCATAAATAAAATTTTAAAAAAGAAATATACAAGTCAGCTCTGGTATATGGACCATGCCTGGCACCATTCCCCATATACATATTGTCCCTCTCATCAATGTGTTCTTAAGAATAAAGACCTGTATTTGCTCCATGAGGCTCTGAGGATGTGTTGAGGTCTGGTTTGGAGTAAGGGACATGTAACCATACTCAGCACCTTGTGACAGGAGACACTGGCCTTTGCCTGAGCTGCTCCTATAGAGGGACTCATCAGCTGACAGGATGTCCTGGATCAGGTCAGATTCATAAATGGGCTGGAGGATGTGCTTTAAAACTCCCTGCTGTCCCAGATGCTCCTGTGATCAATGCATGTGAATAGCCTTCAGAGGATGTTAGTATCTGGAAGTATCTGGAGCCCAGGCTGGGCACTGAGGTGGTGAAGGCAGGTGCCTCAGAGATCAGCTGTTCCATTGTGAAGGGTCTTGATGGAAAGCTAGGGTACATGGCGTTTTGTGGAGGGAAAGTTGAGTCAGATGGAAACAGAATTAATCGAACAGTTCTCATGTATTTAAAGGCATTTTAAAAATATGAGCTCTGCACTTGGGAGGCAGAGGCAGGCGGATCTCTGTGCTTTCAAGGCCAGCCTGATCTACATAGTGAGTTCCAGGACAGTGAGCCAAGTCTATGAGGAGAAAAAAAAAAAAAAAAAAAAAAAAAAAAAAAAAAAAAGAGCTCTGTGTACCCACCAATTAGTGCCTATTTACCTTTTGCAATATTTTGTCAAGCCCTCTGTGTGTGTGTCTGTGTGTCTATGTGTCTCTGTGTGTGTGTATGAGAGAGAGAGAGAGAGAGAGAGAGAGAGAGAGAGAGAGAGAGAGAGATGCGGTGGTGGGAGGGTATGTGTGCCACGGTGAATGCAAGGATCAGAGGACAACTTCATGAAGTTAGCTCTCTCCTTCTAACATCACATGGGTTCCAGGGATTGAACTCACGTCTCCAGCCTTGCACAGCAAGCACCTTTCCTGCTGATCCAATTTTCTGGCCCAGTGCCGGAATCTTCTTGCCTCTGGGGTCTGGGCTGTCTATCCTTTAGGTCAGGCTCTGAGAGTCCTTTGCCCTACGCTAGGGCTTTATATCCACCTCACCCGTCTTGAGCTCCAAGCTGTATATGTCAGTGAGTGCCTAGAGACCACTGTGCAGGAAGGACACAGAATCTGGAAGCATCTGCTGTTCCTCCACCCTCTCCTCCCACATACACTCACTTGGATAACTGAGAACACCCCAGATGCTGAGACAGGAATTCCAGGCCCTCTGTGTCCTCTCTTTGGGGATTTCAGGTATGGGTGGGGTGGAACTCTGAGGGAGTGACACTTTGGCTGAGATTTGGGTCACCAGCAGGAGCCAGTGGTGAGGGCAGCAGGGACTTCCAGGTACAGTGAGGTGACCAGAGGGACCTCAGCCCAGAATGAAACAGCTTCAGGGTTCCCATACATAAAGGGTCTCAGGAAGCACAGGAGCATTTGACTGTGACCCCACCTGGGCTGTGCAGGACAGGCTACAAGGCCATCCCAAGTGCAGAGACCAGGGAGGCTTTTGCTGTAAAAGGAAATCCCAACTGGACTCCCCAACACCCAAAAGATGCTTGGGACATAGGTTGAGGAAGTAGGGCCTGGAGACCAGCAGACTTGGCAGAGTTAGTGTCCCTGAAGCCAGGATGCAAATCTACATCTGGGGTGGCCTCCTCCAGCACTGAGAAAGGTCCTAGAGCCCTTACCTATGCATGCTTTCTCACAGGGCTGTGCAGGAGAAAGGCTGTGCAGGAGGAAGGAGGGTGTCACATCCAACCTAAGGTTCCTGAGAAATGTGGTAGGTTCCAACCCATCATATACTTAGGGACAGAAGTATCTCCAAGAATGTTTTTATTACTTGTATTAAAGCCAAGTTATGCCAGTCAGAGTGGTCTATACCTATAATCCCACACTGAGAAGACTGAATCAGGGGATGGAGTTCCAGGCCATCCTAACTGTATAGCGAGACCCTGTCTCAAAAAAGCAAAGCAAGCCTTGGGTGTGGTGGTGCACACCTTTAATCCCAGCAGGTGAATCAAGGCCAGCCTGGTCTACATAGTGAATTCCAGACCAGCTGGGGCTACCAACCTGTATTATCTTGGGCAAAACATCAGGCATGAATTCAGAATGCTGTCACAACCCAACACTGGGATAGCATTGTAGCAACAGGATATTCTGAGACCATTTAGTGTTCAGTATTTATATATAGTGTTTATGCCCAGAGCTAGGACTGTAGCTCAGTTGGTAGAGAGTGTTGCCTGGTATGCACAAAGCCTTGGGTTTGATCCCCAGCACCACATAAACCTGGTGTGATGCTCACTTGTAATCTCAGCACTTGTGGTGGAGGCAGGAAGATCAGGAGTTCAAGGCCAACCTTGGCTACACAGTAGTGCATTTTAGCACCCCTGTTTCCAGAGACGGGGAGGCTGAGAGATCCAGATGGCAGGCACCCAGGGAAGAGGGCATTCTGGGCCACAGGAGAGACTGGTTTCTTGCCCTGGTCTGCTCTCACTTTGTTCTTCTACCCATCTCATTTGTGGGGCCTGGTCCTGTGGCCAGGCTCCTAGGAGCAGAGCCAGCACCATGCCACCAGCTCTTCCCGTGTGCTCACTAACAAACAAAAATCAGTGTTCACTGAAGCTGGGCACAGTGGTCCAGACCTGTAATCTCAGTACCCGGGAAGCTGAAGTAGAAGGATGGCAAGTTCCAGGCCAGCCTGGGCTACAGAGTAAGTTTGAGGCCAGTCTGAGGTATACAGTGAGATACTATCTCAAAAGAGAGGGGGGAGAGAGAGAGAGAGAGAGAGAGAGAGAGAGAGAGAGAGAGAGAGAGAGAGAGAGAGAGAGTATTAGAGAGAGAGAGAGAGAGAGAGAGAGAGAGAGAGAGAGAGAATGAATAGGAATGACTTTGGCCCTACAGAGACATGAGGTAGCCACTGTGTTCTCAAACTCAAGGAAACATGATCCCTGGGGCACTCAGTCAATCAAGCAGGTGTGTGAGGGCTAGCAGAGCCACACAGGCTGGGGCTGCTGACCCTGGAGTGTGTTGCTGGGGACTTCACAGAAAGGGGTATTCTTGCCAGGGCCTTTGGAGGTGAAGGGGTGGGGTGAGGACAAGGGAAGGCAGTAGGGGGTTGGGAATGGACCATCTGCAAGGATGTATGAGGATGCTCCGTGTTACCACTGGACAGCACCTGAAGATTGGACCCTGTACAAAACCTGGTGCCTTACCTGCCTGGTATTGGTGTATGCAGAGTCTGACCCCTGCTGGCACACCCCCCACCCCCCAGCCTGTGCCCTACATTGGACATGCCTATCTGGAGGGCTTCGAGTATCCTCCAGGTGGGACAGTCAGGTTTAGAACCTGGGAGCCCTCTGGCTTCTTAGAAATGACATGGGTAGAGATGGGGGAACCAGGAAGAGGTGGGGGGGGTCAAACTCCACCCCTTTCATCTCTAACACTGGGCTCTTGTGTGAGGTTTTCTGTCCTTTTTGTTTGGTTTGGATTTATTTTTATTTTATGTGTATAAGTGTTTCACCTGCATGCATGTAAGTGTATCCATGAAATGCAATGCCCACAAATGCCAGAAGAGGGCATCAGATCCTCTGGAACTGGATTACAGATGGCTATTGGCCACCATGTGGGTGCTGGATACAAAACCTGGGTCCTCTGCAAGAGCAACCAATGCTCTTAATTGCTGAGCCATCTCTCTTGCCCAAATGCAGCTTTTCTGAAGTGTGTGTGTGTGTGTGTGTGTGTGTGTGTGTGTATGTGTGTGTAAATAAAATTTTATTTTGAGTCAGGTTGGCCTACAGCTTGATTTACCAGGCTGGCCTTGAACTCACAGAGATCTGCCTGCTTCTGCCTCCCAAGTGCTGGGATTAAAGGTATGAACCACCATGTCTTTATTTATTATATTACTTGTTTTCTGTGAGTGTAGTAATGTGAAGGTTACTACAACTTCAGGAGCAATTCTCTCCTTCTCCCTTGTTAAGGCAGAGTCTCTTGTTTCTGGTATGCTGCAGACTTCACGTCACACACCTGCCAGCTTCCAACTGTTTCTCTCTATATCTCCAATCTCACAGTAGATGGCCTGCAGTTACTGCATTCTCCTTTTTTCATGGGTTCTGGTATTTGAACTCATGACAAGCAGGTCTGCGCAGCAAGCCCCTTTACCTACTGGGCAATCTTGCCTGCCCTGATAGATGACTTTTGTTCGTGTTCTCTCTCTTTCTCTCTCTCTCTCTCTCTCTCTCTCTCTCTCTCTCTCTGTCTCTCTCTCTCCTCCCCCTCCCTCTCCTTCCCTCCCTCCTCTCTATCTCTCTCTCTTTCTCTCTCTCTCTCTCTCTCTCTCTCTCTCTCTGTCTCTCTCTCTCCTCCCCCTCCCTCTCCTTCCCTCCCTCCTCTCTATCTCTCTCTCTTTCTCTCTCGCTCTCTAGTGTATGTGTGTGCACATGGTAGAGGCCAGAGATCAATGTCAAGTGCCTTCATCAGTGGCTCTCTACCTTATGTTTTAAGACAGGGTCTTTCACTGAACCGAGAACTCACCAATTCAGCTAGGCCAGCTGTTCAATGAGCCACAGATCCTGCTGCCTCTATCTCCCTGGCCCTGGAATTGCAGATGTGTGCCATCTAGCTCTGCTTTTACATGGGATCTGGGGGGCCGAACTCAGTTCCTTATGCTTTTAAGACAACCACTTTACTGACTGAGCCATTTCCCCAGCCCTTTATTTTTGTGTTGGTAAGATTCATGATGAGCGTCTAGATAGTGTGAACCAGACTGCCTGCCCCTGGTCAGAGGCCAGCAGTAGGGTGCTTGCCTAGAATCCCCCAATGAGGGGTTGGAGTGTGGTTCAGTGGTAGAGCACCTGCCTAGAATCCCCCAGTGAGGGTCTGGGGGCATGATTCAGTGGTAGAGCACCCACTTAGCATGCGTAAGGCCCTGAGTTCAGTCCCTAACACCACACACACATCAAAGGTGTAATTTCTGTTGTCCCCTCTTACCAAGCATAAAGCCTTACTGGCTTAGCTTAGGTTGCCCTCACCAAGGAGCACTTGGGTCTTCCTGAGTCACCATGGTGAACCTTTCATGTGTCCAGAAGTTACTCAAGTGTTTGAGTGAGGGAGTATTTTCTTTCCTGGGAATGAATATTAACTCAATCATCTCTGACCTAAAGAAGTTGCTGCCTTCCCTGGCTAGGTTTGGTACCCCTGTGCCTTTTGTTTTGTTGCTGTTCTTTGTTTCCTTCCTTCCTCCCTCCCTCCCTCTCTCTCTCTCTCTCTCTTTCTTTCTTTCTTTCTTTCTTTCTTTCTTTCTTTCTTTCGATCTTCCTTTTTGTGTGGTGTGATAGAGGGCAACTTGCGAAAGCTCGTTCTCTCTACCATGTAGGTCCTGAGGGTCATCAGGCTTAGCACCAAGTGCCTTTACCCACTGAACCATCTCGCCAACCCAGAACATTTTAGTCTTTGTGTGTGTGTGTGTGTGTGTGTGTGTGTGTGTGTGTGTGTGTGTGTGTGTTGGTGATGGAGCCTAGTCCCTCCCTGGGAGAGTCTTAAGCAGGTGCTCTATATCTGAGCCATGTTCCCTGCCCTTATTTTTACTTTCCATTTTGAGACAGGATCTTACTAAGTTGTCCAAACTCTTGATCCTCCTGCCTCAGCTCCCTTGATTAGCTGATATTATGGGCCTGCAGGCCTCTGGTTTAGTTTTTATTGCAGAGCAAAGTATCCTGATGAATGGGCCATTAGGGATAAATCTCAGGACCAAGGATGCGATTTACATAACAGTTAAACCAGTTTAGTGTATCCTGAACCACTCAGAGCCAGCTTCTCCTTGAGTGATTATTCAGTGTTATTAATCTGCTTTATGACCCAGTTTCCCCAAGTGAGGAATTGCTCCTTCATAGTATTAAAATCTATTTAGAAACTCACACGTACCTGCAGGAGTGGAAAGTGGCTTGATAGAAGTCTGCAAAGACTTTTTAAAATTTTATTTTTTAGAGAGGGACTCATGAAGCCCAGACCGACTTAGAACTCAGTCTGCAGCCCAGGCTGGCCTCAGACTCGCTGCAGTCCTCCAGCCCCAGCCTCCCAGATCCTGGGATTGCATGCATGGACCACCACACCCAGCAGTGCATACATTAATGTTTTTGTTCCTCTGCTCACTAGGTTTGTCTTTCCTGATTCTTCCTCTGTGTGTGTGTGTGTGTGTGTGTGTGTGTGTGTGTGTGTGTGTGTTACCATTGGGGGAAGATGCACACCATGGTGTGAATGTGGAGGGGAGGTTGTCACAGATGTCAGATGACAACTTTTGGGAGCAGATTCTCTTTCCACTATGTGGGTCCTGGGGGTGGAACTCAGGTCATAACACTTGGCAGCAAGGGACTTTACGTGCTGCTGAGCTATCTTGAAGGCTTCAGATCGTTGTAGGTGGTATGGCTCCACATGGCACACCGTCTCTCTGCTGTAATGTAGGACTGTGCCTTGCCATTGATTCTTGGGCTCACTCTATTTTGAAATTTGGGTATAGGAAGTTGAGTGGAGAGCCAAGCAGGCCCAGTCCCATTTGGGACCAGCTACTCTACCCGGAATTAGGCGCTTTCAAGTTGTCCTTTTATCTAGGCTGGTGTGGAGGTCTCTAAGTTGGAGTCTTGGCCCCTCTGTAAACAGTTCTGGCTGCCCCACCTCTGTCTTCTCCCTCTTTGCTTTCTCCCTTTGATCAGGTTTTATCTGATCCCTGGCTGCTGGTGAGGGTTCTCAGCCTACTGGCAAAGGCAGAGTAGGCCTGGAAAAAGGAACTCATTGTGGAAAGGTGTAGGTTAAAACTAACCTGGGCTCTAAAACTAAGTTATACAGTAGCCAAACCTGCTGCGGCAGGTTTATAATCCCAACCCTGGGGAGGCTGAGGCAGGAGTATCACACATTTGAGACTAGCCTGGGCTTCATAGTAAATTTGAGGCCTGCCTGGGCCTATATACTGAGACCCCCCACCTCAAACCTCAAAAAGAGAAAGCAAACAAATATTTAGGAAATTTCAATTTCTTTGTTTTCTCTTATGAGGAGGCATGTTAGGTAGAATGTGTCAGATGCTTTGACTTTGCTGACTTTGGACCATAGCTTTAGCTCCCTTAAGCCTGTTGCTTCCCCTCTTCGATGAGGTGGGGGATAGGTAGGAGGAGGCTGGAGAAAGTACCTAGAGCCTTGGCTCTGCAAGTTTGCCTGGGTGTTTGTCTATGAAGACCCTATGTCTGACTTCAGACTCTATTTTAATGGGACTTTAGTTAGAGATGGAGTATTGAGTGTATATGTGCAGAATTATTTTATTATTTTTCAATTTAAAAAATCACATTTTGTGTGTGTGTGTGTGTGTGTGTGTGTGTACACACCATGAAACATGATAACTTGCAGGAGTCTGTTCTCTCCTTCCACCATGTGGGTCCTAGGGATCGAATTCAGGTCATCGGGCTTGACCTCAGGTACCTTTACTCAGAGTTATCTTGCCAGCCCAGAAACATCTCCCCAGACTTCAGAGCTACCACCCCTGCCAGGGGTCTTGTTCCTTCCTCCTGAAAGGAGGACTTTGAGGTGCCAGGGGTGAGGCCGCTGCACTGCAGTGTGAGAGGCACAGGCAGAAAAACCAAGGCTGCTTTAAATGGACGCTGGACACTGAGGGAGCACCGACACCTGTACATTATTCATTGTATGTGTGAGTGTCAGAAGGTATGGTGCACATGCAGAGGTCAGAGCAGAACTTTTGGGAGTTAGGTCTCTCCTATCATATGGATTCTGGGGCTCAAACTCAGGTCATCACAGTTGGAGGCAAGCTTTTTCACCAGCCCGCGGCTCTGCCTTGATGCAACTGTCTGTGAATCAGTGCTGCCCTATCTCCTGGGTCTGAGTCTGTGAGGCAAGTCAACTGTGCACAAAGCCAAGAAGTGTGGGGCCACATGGGTGCTCTAGAGAACATCAGGAATGAGCAAAGACTGATGGATAAAGGTTGCTGGGTGGCCAAGCTGGGTCTAGATCCCTCCTTGCTAGCTGGTTCTCTGCCTGGCACCCAGTGTCCTGCACCCATGGGACAGGTAACACAAGGTCAAAGATGTCTTGGGTTCAGTGTGATCACCATCAGGGACAAATATTTCTAAGAGGATGATGAGTCCTCACTTTGCCTTCCAAGCTTCTTTGAGAAAGAATTCAGGGGTTGTATTGTTTGGGTTTGGGGGTTGTTTGTTTGTTTGTTTGCTTGTTTGTTTTTGATATGTGAGAGACTGCGACTCATGCATGCCAGGAAAGTGCTCTGGCTGAACCATACCCCCAGTCCCTCATTAACAGATGCTGGGCAGGTGCTTTACCATTCAGCTGTAGTCCCAGCTCTCTGTACTTTTTGAAACAAGGTCTCACTGAATTACCCCAATTTGACCTTGAACTCACTGTGTAGCCCAGACAGGCATTGAACTTGTTTAATTTTGCTATTGTTATTGTTGTTTCTTTATATTAACAGTTGTGTGTGTGTGTGTGTGTGTGGAGGGAGATGAAAGAGAGAGAGAGAGAGAGAGAGAGAGAGAGAGAGAGAGAACTACTTGAGTACTTGAGGAAGTCTTTTTTCTTCTCCCTGTGGGTCCCACAGGTCACACTTAGTTGTCAGGTTTGGCAGCAAGTAATTTTTTATCCATTGAGTAGTCTTGCTGGTCTTTTGTTTGTTTGTGTGTTAGTTTGTCTGAGACAGGGTCTCCCTGTAACCCCAGCTGTCCTGGAACTTGCTAAGTAGACTGGCTGGTCTCAATCTCACAGAGATCCACCTGCCTCTACCTCCTAAGTACTGAGGAATGCTGGGATAAAAGACGTTTGCCACCATGCCTGGCTTTCTCTCTCTCTCTCTCTCTCTCTCTCTCTCTCTCTCTCTCTCTCTCTCTCTCTCTCTCTCATCAGGGTCTCAGGATCTCACATAGCCCAGCCTGAGCTCAAATTCATTATGTAGCCAAGAATGACTAGAACTCCTGATCCTCCTGATTCACTTCTTTAGTGTCAGGATCATAGGCATGTACTGCCATATCTGGTTTACATGGTGCTGGGGATGGAACCCAGAGCTTTGAGCATGCTAGGCAAGCACTGTACCAAATGAAACACATTCCTAGCCTAGATCTTGAACTTATGATTGTCCTGCCTCAGCCTCTTGAGTAGAGGGAATTATGGGCCTCTGCTACTAGGCCTAACTTGGAAAGAATAGAATGTTTTTGACTAACAAAATAATAAGACTGCTTTCAGAGTCCTTGGCTTATTACCATGGTCTGGAGAGTATTCAGTTTGTGTTTGGTTAATGTGCCAGCCTCCCCTTGCTGAAATTTTCAGGTCCAGGCTTGCTACCTGCTGATACTGTTTATACATCCAAGTACCTTCAGATGTATTGATGATTAATCCTAGACAAATAGGTGGGGTAGGATTACTGACACTCACAGGGACCAGACTGCTGCAGGTTCTAAGAATGTAGCAGGTGGATCCTTCCCATGTTCTGTTTATGTCTAGTGGACAAGAAATACTGTTTAGAGACAGGCTTCATGGTACCTACCTATAATCCGAGCATGCAGGAGGCTGTTGCAGGAGGATAGCAATATAGCACCAGTCTGGGCTACAGAGTGAGATATAGCATTTTCGGATGTATCTGAGTTGGGAGAGTGCTTTCCTAGCATATGATGCCCTGGATTTGTCCCCAACACCAAATAAAAGCAGGCTTGTTGGCACACACTTGTAATCCCAGTACTCAGGAAGTACAGGCAAAAAGATCAGAAGTTCAAAGCCATCCTCAGATACATAGTGAGTTAGAAGTCAGCCTGGGCTACTGGCCTGGAATCCATTATGTAGACCAGGGTAGCCTCTAACTCATTGAGATATGCCTGCCTCTGCTGCCAGAGTACTGGAATTAAAGGTGTGTGTCACCATGCCCAGGCATATCAGAATTATTATTATTATTATTATTTTTCTTTTTGAGTCAGGGTCTCCTTGTAGCCCCAGCTGTCCTGGAACTTACTATGTAGACCAGGCTGGCCTTGAACTCACAGAGATCCGCCTGCCTCTGCCTCCCGAGTGCTGGGATTAAAGGCATGCGCCACCATGCCCGGCTCAGAATTCTTTTTTTAAAAAATATTTTATTTATTTAAATATCTCTTAAATTTTTTATTTTTTATTTTATGTGTATGAGTATATTATCTGCATGTATGTGAGTGCACTGTGTTATGCAGTGCATCGGAGGTCAGAAGGCATCAGAGTCCCCTGGAACTGGAATTAAGAATGGTTCATAGCTGCGATGTGGGTGCTAGGAATCAAACCCCAGTCTTCTGCAAGAGCAGTCAATGCTCTTAACCACTGAGCCGTCTCTCCAGCCCCAGCACATCAGAATTCTTAATAGGTACCTGTAGCTCCGTTGATCTATCCAACTGGGTTTATTTTATTTTATTTTTTGGTCTTTTTGAGACAGGGTCTCCCTATAGCCCCAGCTGGCCTGGAACTCACTATGTAGACCAGGCTGGCCTGGAAGTCACAGAGATCCACTTGCCTCTGCCTCCCAAATGCTGGGTGGGATTAAAGGCCTGCGCCACCACGCCCAGCTCCAATTGGGTTTATAGCTGAAAAAATAACTTTTCCTCCCTGCCTCCCCCCACTGATTTCTTAGTTCCATAGTGAAACAGTCAACAGCACTGGTAACTATTCAAGGCCTGCCTTGGTTACTTTTCTTACCTCTGTGACCACCTACCTTGGCACACACCTTTAATCCCAGTACTCAGGAAGCTAAGGCAGGTGGATTGCTGAGAGTTGAAAGCCAGCCTCAACTACATCAGGAGACCCTGTCTCAAATAAATTCCTTTCTGGAAACACCCTACAGACGCACAGTGTCCTCAGTGGGTTTTTACTTCTTTGTGGGTATATATACATGTATGCTTCTTCATATGTATGAGTACATACATGTGGTTGTGTGTGCACCTGTGCATGTGCAAGTAAGGCTAGCGGTCATCGTCAGGTGGCTTCCTCTATCACACTCCACCTTATTTTTGATAGAGGGTCTCTCACCAAACCTGAAGCTTGCCGATTCAGTTAGAATAACTGGCAAGCCAGCCTCAGGCCTCCTCCTGTCTTCATCTACCCAGCCCTGGGATGGGTGTCTGCCACCACACCTCGATTTTTATGTGGGTGTAGAGGATCTGAACTCAGGTCCTCCTACTTATGAAGTAAGTACTGCACCTACCGAGCCATCTCCCCAGCACTTGTTTCTTAAGCCAACCAAGTTGATAGAGGAAATTAACCATTGCATGGTTCCTTGTGTGATTTTTTATTTATTTACTTATTTTTAGTTTGGTTTTTTTGAGACAGTGTCTTCCTGTAAATCCAGCTGGCCTGGAGCTTGCTGTGTGGACCATATACCTGTGTGTGTACAGAAACCAGAGAGGGACATTGGGTGTTTGCTCTTAGCATCCCCTGCCTTACTTCTTTGAGACAGGTTCTCACTGAGGCTTGAGCTAAGCTGGCCCCAAGCTCAGGTCCTCCTGCTTACACAGCAAATGCTCTAACCCACTGAGCTGTCTCTCTAGCTCCTGTCTTTGTTTTTGAGACAAAGTCTCATTCTGTAATCTAGTCTGGCTTAGAACTTACTCTGTAGCCCAGGCTGGCCTCAGTATTGCTGCAATCCTCCTGTCTCAGCCTCCCAAGTGCTGTGATTACAAGTGTATGCCACTATACCCAGCTGTTTTGTTTTTTGAGACGTGCACCCTCAACCCTCTGCTCTCCAAATGCTGAGATTACAGGCCTTCTACTTCCACTCCTGACTGGCTGTTTAGTTTCTGCAAGGCATGCCTTACACATACTGGTCTGAATACTTTCTGACTGGGTGGTGATATGTTCCAACAGTTCAAACCTTCCAGGATAAACCGTCCTCACTTTCATCTAGTTCCCCACACCCCCCAGAGAGCCAGATTCCTGCTTTGGGAAGGGTGTAAAAATCCAGCCATAACCAGCATCACACTGCCTGAGCCTGTAGGTGTGAGTGGGCAGGGAGGTGGCACAGCCCAAGGGCACTCTTCATGGGCTCCTGAGTCCCTGGTATGAACAGAAGCCACTGCAGCCATAGTCTGAGTCTATAGAGACAGGGACAGAGCTTCTGTGAGTCTTGTCACTCTGGCTAGTGCAGGAAATATTCACAGCCACTGTAGGTGGTATTGTGACTTGGTATCTCCATGCTGCATTTCCAAGAGAGTGTAAGAAAGCTGGACAGCTGGCTCCACAGGTAAGAGCTGTGCAAGTATGAGGACCTGAGTTCGAATCTTCAGCATCTACATAAAGAGCTGAATAAGAGGCACGTACTGCAGAGATGGCTCAGTGGATAAGAGCACTGGCTGCGCTTGCAGAGGACCCAGGTTTGGTTCCCAGCACCCACATGGTGGCTAACACCTGTTTTTAACTCCAGTTCCAGGAGATCCAACACCCTTTTCTGGCCTCCACAAGCATGAATGACACAGTATCTTACACACATGCAGGCAAAACACTCAGACACATAAAATAAAAACAATGAATAAAATCTGCCTGTCTATCTATCTGTCTGCCTGTCTACCTGGCTGGATGTGGCCGTGTGTGCCTGTAACCCAGTCCTGTGGAGGACAGAGACAGGAGGATTACTAAGGCTTGCTGACTAACTAGCTCCAGGCTCAGTGAGAGACCCTGTCTCAAGGGAATAAGGTGAAGAATGATAGAGCGGGACACCCGATGTCCTCCTCCAGCCTCTGGCCACACACAGGTGCACACACACACACACACACACACGACAGCTTCAGGGGCTGGCAGAGTGCCTTGGAAGAAGCCATTAGGAGCAGGCGTGAATGTTGGTATTCTGGCCCAGGGACAGCCCTGTATGGGACCCTGTGCTTACTCAGCTCTTCCAGGCCTTATTTCAAAGGACTGGCCAGGCCGTGGCCTCCTCAGACTGCAAATGCCTAACCCCCAAGAGTCAGAGCCACCTCTAGGGTGTGGGGCTGAATGTTTTGAAGTCATCTGGTATTGAGAACATGAGATTTTGCAAGTTCTGGGTGCCAGCTCCTTTGTGTCTCACTGTGACCCACTGGCCAGAATCAGGTCTCACTAGGTCACTCTGAGGCTTCTTAACGAATCAGTGGAGGCATAGCTCTGTTGGTAGAATGCTTTCCTTGCAACGTGAGGCCCTGGGTTTGAGTCCCAGCACCACAGAAACAAACAAACAAACAAACAAACAAAAAAATAAGCTAAGACAGAGTAACAGCCAAACCACCACCCATGTCCCTCAGGTCCTCTTGTGGCTGAGCCCATCAAAGCGTGCCTAGGTCTGTGATTGGCTCTTTGTGTATAAAAAGATACAAGGGAGAGGGGCTGGAGGGGCTGAGTAGTTAAGAACACTTGCTGCTCTTACAGTGGACCTGGATTCAGTTCCCAGCACCTAGGTCAGGTGGCTTACAACCTCCTGTAACTTCTGCTCCCTGGAATCCAGTGCCCTCTTCTGGCCTCCAAGGGTACCCACATACACATGGCATTTACACACACACACACACACAATAAAATTGATCTTTTTAAAAATAAGGAAATATAGGGAAATAAACACAATCCTGGGTCAGGTGTGGTAGCACACGCCTTTAGACATAGCACTCAGGAGGCAGACAGAGGCAGATGGATCTCTGTGACTTCAAAACCAGCCTGGTTTACATAGCAAGTTCCAGGCCAGCCAAGGCTACACAATGACATTTTGTTTCAAAAAGAGAAACCCCCAGCTGGGTGTGATGGCTCATGCCTTTAAGAGGAAGAGGCAGGTAGATCTCTGTGAGTTCAAGGCCAGCTGGGGCTACAAGGAGACCCTATCTCAAAAAAAAAAGAGCCCCCCCCCCAAGGCTTCCAAACCATATCACAATCCTTCCAGCCACTGGCCACGGGGGAAGCATCAGACCCTATATCAATAATTCAAGGGTCAGAGTTTAAATCATCAATGTGGGGTATGTGATGGTGTGATGGCTAGCCCTGATTGTCAACTTGATGGCATTTAGAATTGCCATGGAGGAGCTGGGGCTAGGGCTCAGTTGGTGGTACTTTTCTAAAATACACAAAACTCTGGGTTCCATCCCATCAGCACAAAAACTAGGTGCATGTCTGTAATCCCAGCACTCAGGAGACCAGAGGATCAGAATTTTGAGTTCATTCTCAGCTATATAGCCAGTTTGAGGCTAGTCTGAGCTATGTGAGACCCTGTCTCAAAAACCAAAAACAATAGAATCATTATGGAAACTGACCTGTGGGGATATTCATTAGGGAGTTTCTGCAGTGGGCTAACTGAAGGGGAAGGACCAATGTGTTAGTTACTTTCTGTTGCAGTGAAAAAATACCATGACCAAAAGCGACTTACGGACAAAAGGTTTGTTTTAGCTTATAGTTCCTTGCTTCCTCCAGCAAGGCTCCACCTTCTAAAGGTTTTGTAACCTCCCCTAACAACACCACCAGTGTTCAAATTCTTGAGCCTATGGGGTACATTTCTTATTCAAACCACCACACCTTCCTTAATGGATGGCAGCATCCCATGGGCTGGGGTCCTGGACTGAATAAAAAGGAGAAAGTGAGCTGAGCACCACCATCCATCTCTCTGCTTCTGACTGTGGATGCCATGTGAGCAGCTGCCTCAGGTGCCACCATGCCTTCCCTCCATGATGGTGGGAAAAGAAAAGACAGAAACAGTGCAGGCCACCTGATCCTCTGCAGTGTTTGGCAGTAGCTGTCAAGGCAGGAACCCCTGATGTAGCCCCCGTGCATTGTGGCTCTCTACCTGGTTTCCTGGAGCAGACACAGAGGCAGTTGTGGGGGCACTAGGAAGATACCAAGGCTAGAGCCTGGTGTACCTGTGTCTTCCTGAGATGGGCTGGCCCTTTTAGGGCAGCACCCTACATGCAGCCCTTAGTCCTTTGAGAAGGTACACTGTGTACGGATGGCTTGGAGTTACAGGTTGCCTTTTGGGGCACACAGCAAGTTCAGTCCAAGTTCAGTGCCTGGGTCTCTGTCTTTCAAATCTAGAGGTGGCTCACACAGCCAAACACACAGGTGGTTATAAGCTCTGACCTTATGAATTAGTTTAGAAGGATTGCTGGACTTCTTGTTTTCTTATGGAAAATAAACCAGCTGTTGACATGTTGGAGGGGGGCAGGCTACAGTGGTGGTAACCCCTGTGTACCCCCATCTTTAAGGCACTGTCAACCAGGTCAGGAAGGAGGTGCCAAAACCATCACTCGTGGCCATTCCTGCTGACTCTATATCCAGGATATCTAGCCACAAAGCCCGTGTTCCTTGTAGAATAACTGAGTTTTCACAGATGGTTCCATGGCAGCTGTCACCAGTGCTAGCTGACCTGCCTTCCCACCTCCAGTTTGGTTGTCAGGTCATTGGTTGTCAAAACAGCAGAACAGTGAGCACCTCAGACTTAGCGCCCCTGTGCCTAATGGACCCTGTGAATGTTGCTTCCTGTTTCATTCCTTCTTCCCTCCCCTCCACTTCCCTTTTTCCTCCCTCCCTCCTCTGTCCCTCCTCCTCCATCCCTCCCTTCCTTTCTTCCTCCATCCCTTCTAACAGCATCTCATAGAGCCCAGGCTGGCCTCAAACTTACTATGTACCTAAGGATGACCTCAAACTTCTGATCCTCCCACCTCCACCTATGGAGTGCTGGGATTACAAGGACGTACCTGGTTTTTATAGTACTGTGGCTAGAATCCAGGCCTTTAGTGTGCTAGGCAAGCACTCTGCCAACTGAGCTGCATTCCTGGACTCTCACACCTTTCAGCTTTGATTAGTTTTTGTCTATTTTGGGGGCTTTTTTTGTTTTGTTTTTTTGAGACAGGGTCTCCCTGTAGCCACAGCTGGCCTAGGACTTGTTATGAAGACCAGGCTGACCTCAGTATCACAGAGATCCACCCTCTCTGCCTCCCAAGTGCTAGGATTAAAGGTGTACATTACCACACTTAGGGGCTTTCTTAGGATTTTGAGTCAATGACTCTCACAGTGTATCCCCAGGCTGGCCTAGAACTGAAGATTCTCCTGCCTCAGCCTCCTGAGTTCTGGGGTCACAGGCTTTGCAAACACTCCTCCTGCTTGATGGGGTGTCATCGCATGTCAGTCTAAGAGCTCCTCCTGAGCAGTAGGTCCTGAAGGAGGGTTTGCAGTTTTGGGTTATCTCTGACTACCCTGGGTTTTTTTTTTAAGATTTATTTTAATTTTATGTGTATGAGTGTTTTGCCTGCATTTTAGTATGCACCCATTTGAGCGGTGCCTACAGAGGTCAGAGGAGGGCATCAGATCCCCTGGAACTGGAGTTACAGATGGCTGTGAGTCACCATGTGGGTGCTGAGAACTGAACTTGGGTACTCCACAGGAGCAGCCAGTGCTCTTAACCATTGATCCATCTCTCCAGCCCCTGACTGCCATGTTTTTTGTTTTTAAGAGTTTGGCCTGTGTTGTTTGGGGTTCTTCTTATGTGGAATCCACTTGTGAGCTTTGGTTTGCTTTTTTGTTTTTCGTTGTTTTTTGTTTTTTCTTTTACTGTTAGATTTGGAAGTTTTCTAAGCACCATCTCTTTGACTACTTTTCACTTACCATCTTCTATTTTCCTCCTGGGATCTGACTTATGAATAGTAGGTAGGTTCTTGGGGTTATACCCCACGTGTCCCCAAAGTCTTACCACTTCCTTTCTGTTTCTTTATTTTGTTGCTGGAGCTGTGCAATTTTTATTATGCAGCCTTTAAATTCACTATTTCCTTCCTCTTTTTAAAAAAAATTTTTTTACATTTATTTTGTGTGTGGTGTGGGGACATGTGCATGACATGGCACATGTGTGGAAATCAGAGGACACCTTGCAGAAGTTGATTCTTTCCTTCTACCACGTGGGTCCTGGAGATTGCATTCAGGTCATCAGGCTTAGTGTCGAGCACACTTACCACTAAGCCATCTCATCACCTTTTTTGTTTTGTTTTGGTTTTTGGTGGTAATGAAACCCCAGACCTTTCCCAGGCTAGGCTAGCACTCTGCCATTGAGATGCAGTCCCAGCCCTCCTCTGGGATCTTCATCCTGCTTGAGGTTTGATTTCAAGTTACTGTAATTTGCAGTTAGAGAATTTCCCTTCACTTCTTTTTCTTTAGTTTCTTTTTTTTTTTTTTACATTTATTTATTTATTTATTTGTGTGCACACATACCATGTGTGGGGAGGTCAGAGGTCAGTGTTTGGGAATTCGTTCTCTCCTTTCACCATGTGGGTCCTGGGGATTAAACTCAGGTCCTCAGGCTTGTGCAGCAAGCATCTTTACCCACTGAGCCACTTTGCTGGCCCCTCTGAAACATTATGTGAGTACTTCCAGCCTTCTGTCCACAAGAACCCACAGATGGTGGATGAAGAGGCCATTTTCATCTCATTTCACGCCCTGACCAGTCCTTGTGTGCCTGGCCCTGGGGTAGGAACAACTGTGATTGGGATGGGGCTAGCACTTGTATTGGTAGAGGACCATGTCCAGAGAGCAAGACAAGCGGATATAGCCACATGTGTCCACAGAAGGTGATGCTGGTCTTGAGGAGGAGGGCAGGTGCTGGGGGAGGGTGACCAGGTCACTGCTGTGGACACAATCAGAAGTGTGTGACATCAGTGGCCAGGCATGTTGGCACTCGCCTTTAATCCCAGCACTTGGGAGGCAGAGGCAAATAGATTTTTGTGAGTTAGAGGCCAGCCTGGTCTACATAGCAAATTCCAGGCCAGCTGAGGCTACAGTAGAGAGCCCCTGTCTCATGAATGAATGAATGAATGAATGAATGAATGAATGAATGAATGTTACAGTGGACTGGTAGGGAGTAGAATGAGACAGTCACCAGGAGACTGGCAGACTGTCACATGGAGCTTGCCAGTTTCAGTTTATGTTTTCTTTTTTTGAGACAGAGTATCATGTAGCCCAGGCTGGCCTTGAACTTGCTGTGTGGCCAAGGATGACTTTGAACTCCCGGCCCTCCTGTGTCTGCCTCCCAAGTGCCACCACCACAGGCGTGCACCACCTGTGCACCACAGGTAGTCACTAGCTTTTATGCAAACTCATGTGCTTTGACTCAGTTTCCTTCTGCTGAGTGCTGGAATCTACTGTGCTCACCGTGTGACTCAGTTTCCCTCATTTGAAAGTTGGAATTGCCAGGCGTGGTGGCACACACCTTTAGTCCTAGCACTCAGGGGCAAGTGGATCTCTGTGAATTCAGGACAGCTGGGGCTACAGGGAGACCCTGTCTCAAGAAAACCAAAAAAAGAAAGAAAGTTGGAATCTACAAGCATGTGCTTTGTGATTCATTTTCCCTCCACTGAGCGCTGGGATCTACTGTGCTCCCTGTGACTCAGTTTCCCTCTGTTGAAAGCTGGGGCAGTACTGGAAGTTGTCAGATGCTTCTACCCAAGTCAGCCGTAGGAGCACCCTGGTTGCTCATCCGGTCCTCCCCTTTTGCTGAGGCAGGAAATATAAAGGATCTTGGGGCCTGGGAAGATGGCTCAGTGTATAAAAGTGCTTGCCATGCAAGTATGAGGCCCTGAGTTCAAATCACCAGTACCCATATCAAAGCTGAGTGTAGCTATAACCCTAGAATGTGGGGAGCAGAGACAGGAGGATGGCTGGGGCTGCTGGCTCGAGAGCCAGTGAAAGACTGTCTCAAGGGAATAAGGCAGAGAGTGACAGAGCAGGACACCTGATGTCTTCAGGGCATTTCCTACACACACACACACACACACGCACACGCACACGCACATGCACACGCACACGCACACACACAGAAACCTGGGCCATCTCTGCTCCCAAGGAACCTTGGAACCCTGGGTGCTAATACTCCTGCTTCTAAGAGATGTGATTGGTTTCCACAAAGTGAAACCACGTTTCCTTATTGTCTGTGGACCCAGCCAGCAGGGTGATACTGCTGCCCGCCCAGGAATACCTTCACTTTCTCTTTGCTTCCTGGCAGCTCAATCAGGCCTCAGTTTCCTCCATGCTCCTGGGCTAGGCTGTGCCCAGTGTGGGCTCCTGGCAGTTTACAGCAGGCCTGGCCGAGCCATCCGTATTAGGAAGACAAGCCTGGCGGCACCAGGCTGCAGAAAGGAAATGCTGATGGCACCACCGGCCTGGGCTCTGCTCTGTGTGGAAGAATGGAGCTGACTTTCTGTTTTTTTGTTTTTTGTTTTAAACAAGAGCAAAGAAGTCTCCAGCAAAAAGCAGTGCCTGGACTGTGATATTTAGGTGATGGCTTGAGCCGTCACGTGGCTCGCCTGGACCATTCTTGTTCCTGGAAACGGCTGCTTTCCTTCCAGACAGACAGGCCTGGCTGCTGGTCGCCCTGTGGGCTGGCTGTGCTGGGATGCCTGGCCCTTTCCGGAAGGTCTTTCCTGGCTCTGCCTTCAGCTCCCAAAAGGGGTTCCTGAGCCAAGTTTGACAAATTGGGCCTGGGCCTGTGGAAGCTGCCAGAATAGAGTGAACAGAGAGCAAAGCCCACCAGGGTCTCCTTCTGCTCCCGGTCCCATTGCTGCTTTGCTCTGGTCTTTCTGTGGTGGCATCACAGGAGTAGTGACTTTTTCTCAGCCTTTTCTACAATATTTGCAAACACATTTTTACCTACAGCCAAGGGCTCTGGAAAAATGGAATGTTTGGGAAGTTAACGGCTCAGCTTACAGTAGGGCGAGGTGTGTGTGTGTGTGTGTGTGTGTGTGTGTGTGTGTGTGTGTGTGTGTACATATATATATAACATATCTGCTGTGAATACACACACACACACACACACACACACACACACACATGGGTTGGGGGGGGTTGTTTTGTATTATTTTTGCATTGCTAGGGGTTCAACCCAGGACCTCACACATGCTAAGCAAGCTCTAACCCACTGAGCCATGCCCCCAGTCCCTCACTTGGGAATTCTAGGCAGGTACTCTACCATTTATCCATAACCTCAACCCCTCACTGGGGGATTCTAGGCAGGTGCTTTAACATTGAACTACCACACCCCCAGCCCCTTCACGTGCAAATTGTAGGCAGGTGCCCCACCACTGAGCTTCATCCTCAGTCCTTTTTACTTTTGTTTTGAGACAGGATCTCACTAAGTTGCCCGGGCTGACCTTAAACTCACTCTGTAAGCCCAGACAGCTCTTGAATTTACTATTCTCCTGCTTCAGCCCTCCAAGTAAGTAGAATAACAGACTTGTACCAGAGACCTAGCTAAATAGCAGTTTTTAACACATTATTACATGAAATTTAAGATTTGGGGAAAAGACCCTTGATTTCTCAAATTGTTCTAAAAGACAGTGTCCCTGCCTTCATGTGGAGTGCCAAGGACTGAGACTGCTGTAAGGCTCCATCGGACCTGTTCATCCTCCCCACAAAGATGTGCCCAACAATAAATAATAGGTGGAAATATCTGTAGCCATATGTGGCTTTTCTGACCCTCCTGAGCCTCAGTTTGCATGGAAGACAAGAACCTGCCCACTCCGTCCCTTAAGGACCAGGTTCTTCCTGCTTGCCAAATACTCCCTGATTCTTAGCTAATTGATTTTCCTAAATACATTTGTAGTATCCTTTGAGGTTAACCCAAGATCAGAATGATTGAATTCACTGTGATTTTTGGAAGTCACAGAGAGCCGAAGGTATAGCCAGCCCTCCTCCATGTTTGCCTGGCTGTGGCTGCCTCTCTATCTACAGGTGTGTGCCACTGGGCTGGGTTTATGTGGTGCTGGGGATGGAACCCAGGGTGTTGTAAGTACTCTACCAGCTGAGCCCTAAACCTTGAATCTTTACTGTTCTTTTGTTGTTCTAAGATAGGGTCTCATGGGGCCAGAGCGATGGCTCAACAGTTAAGAACACTGGCTGCTTTTCAGAGGATCTGGGTTTTAGTTCCCAATACCCACATGGTGACTAACAACCATCTATAACTCCAGTTCCAGGAGATCCAACACTCTCTTGGCCTCCATAGGTGTTGCATGACACGAGTGCACTTACACTATGTAGACAATACACTCATACACATAAAAATTAATTAATTAATTAAAAAACAAAAATAATAAGGGTGTTACTCTCTAGCCCAGGGTGGCCTCAACAGTCCTACTGCCTCAGTTTCCCCAAGCGCTGATATTACATGTGTGAGCCACCATACCAGGCTTTTCCTTTCAATATATCAGCATCTTTGGCAGTTTTGTAAACTTTCCTGAGGGTGTGCTGTCTGGAGGATATTCCCCTGGGAAGTACCTACTAAAAGTGGAGATCCCTGGGGCCAGTTGTCTTGGCATCAAGATAAAGGTACTTGGTATGATCACAATTCCCCAGGATGCAGTATAATTCACCTCACACCAGAGTTGAGCTTAGACCTGCCGTAAAGCTCCTCTGTGGGGCCCAGAGTGTTGCTACTTTTTTTTATTGTGTGTTTGTATGATGTGTGTAGGTCAGAGAACAACGTTTAGGAGTTGGTTCTTTCCTCCCATGTTCCAGGGATCAAACTCAGGTCCTCAGGCTTGTGTGGCAAGCACTTTTACTCTCTGAGCCATCTCGCCTGCCCCAAAATGCTGTTTCTTTGTCTGCCTATGACCAGCCCTGGTGTGGTTTCCTAGGGAGGATGGAGGGTAGATTGTATGCTTCTGTGTTGGTGTCTGTCCTTTCAGAGCTGGCTGCTGACAGATAAAGATCAGTGATGGAGAATAGCGGTGGTCCCCCTCCTGGAGCCTGGGCCGGTGCCTGCTCTTACATCTCCCTGTCGGAGACCGCTTCGCGGTTGTTCTTGCATCGCAGCTCCCTCTGGCTTGATCTTCTGCGTCCTTTCCACTGCTTCTCATCACTGTGACCAGTGCCAGGGCTGCAACCGCCGTGGCTCATTGGGGGTGCAGGGGGGGGGCAGCAAAATGGAATGGATTACCTTTTTATACATGTGTTTCTGAACATGTACTTGGAGGGGCGGTTCACATGTGCATTTGTGCATACATGTGGAGACCACGGGTCAACAGAAGTACCTTCCTCAGTCGCTCTTATTTTTTGAGGTAGGGTCTTTCGCTGGGACCTGGGCTCACTGACTAAGCTAGACTGAGCCCTTTTGTCCACCTTCCCAGCACTGGGATGACAGGTGTGTGCTGCAGTGTCTAGCTTTTTTATGTGGATTCTGGGGACCTGAACTCAGGTCTTCATGCTTGCACAGCAAATACTTCACCAACTGAGCCATCTTCCCAGCCTCAATAGGAAGAACATATTTTAGGTGTAATATATTAGAAATTGTGAGAATTCTTTTTAGAGGGACTTGGTAGGTGAGCACTGCCATTTTCTGGGCTGGGGATATAGTTCAGTGGGTACAGTGCTTGCCAAGCATTCACGAAGGCATGGTGGTGCACTCCTGTCATCCCAGAATTCTTGGGTTGGAGGCAGGCAGATCAATAGTTTAATCATCCTTAGCTACATAGGGAGTTTAAGGCCAGCCTGAGCTACATGAGACCTTATCTCAAAAAAGGAAAAAAAAAAAAGTCATTTCTGGGCAGGTAGTGGTTTTCTTTGGCATGTACACAAGGCAAGGCCTCCACATCTTTAGCAGCCTGGGATGGGGTCTCTCAGGAGAGGCAGATGGGGGATACAGGAAATGAAAGGCGCTTCCTGAGTCATATGTCCAGCCCCCTTCAGTGTTTCTTACACTTTTGGACGTGGTTTGGTTTTTTGAGGCAGAGTCTCCTGTAGCACCAGCTGGCTTGGAATTCACTATGTCGACCAGGCTGGCCTCGATATCACAGAGATCTGCCTGCCTCTGCCTCCTGAATGCTGAGTTCAAGCTGTGCACCACCACACCCGGCTCCTTGACCTTTTTAGTCACGTCTAGGCCCTGGGGGACTCACTCTGTTCCTGAACCCTGTCTCTGTACAAGATGGGTCAGGGCAGTGCTGGACTGGTCAGAAGACACATAGCACCACACAGAATCCAAGAGCTCCTGCTACCAAGCCCAGGGCCACTTTCCCCAGCCCAATATTTGTTTCTTCCAGGAATTGGCATTTTAGAGGGCTGGCTGTGGCAGCAGAGGACGCTGGGATACCCATGTTGCAGGCCACTTCCATGCCCCTCCCTGTCCTTGTCACATCATAGGAGTAACTGAAACAAACATTTGGTAGCCAGGGCTCAGGCTCAGGGCTGTGGCACAGGGAGCTCTGGCCACACAGAGGCCCAGTGACCAGAGAGGGGCCCAGGTTCCCTGAAGTATTCAAGCAGACCCTTTTCGTTTGTTTGTTTTTGAGACAGTCTCATGTAGCCCAGGCTCCAGGCTAGCCTGGATGTAACAGAGGATGACCTTGAACTTCTGGTTCCACTACCTTCACCAGTTCTGGGATTACAGGTGTGTGCTACCATGCCTGGTCTATGCATTTCTAGGGATGGGAGCCACGGCTTTGTGCATGCTAGGCAAGCACTGTCCACTGAGCTACCCCCCCCCCCACTTTCAGCCCTTCCTCAAGCCAGTTTTGCCTGGTGTCAGATTCTGGATCTTAACCACTGCCCACCTGTTAAAAGTTTTCATGTTTCTCGATGAGCCAGGAACTAGACAACTCTTCTGTGTTAGCCTCTCTGAGTGCCTCATTCCAGTGCATGATCTTTTCTGTAACATTCACAGGGGCTCTGTAAGAGAGCCATCCTAGTTAACTCTGTTTTCCCGAGTGCTGAGACGAGTCAAGTGTCCTTTGAAATGCCACTGTGCTATCTCTCCAGAAATAAACAAGTTTTCAGCCACCCCTCTCAGACATCTCTAGCCACGTAGAGTTCTTTGAGCCAGTTTGTATTGTTTTATTTATGTATTTATTATTTATTATTTATTTATGTATTGTGTGTATGTGGGTGTGTGTATGTCTGTGTCACAGTGGGCATATAGAGGTCAGAGAACAACTTTTGGGAATCCATTCTCTCCTTCCACTTGGGTCTCGGGGATCAAACTCAGGTTGTCAGGCTTTGTGCCAAGTGTCTTTACCCACTGAGCCATCTTGGCAGCCCCTTGTTTTTTTAAGACAAGGTCTCGGCTGGTCTTGAGCTCCAGATCCTCCTGCCTTTACCCCCAAGCACTGGGATTATAGACGTACCCCATCACTCTAGGTCCAGATTGTATTGAAGAAAAATCTGTTGTTCTGAAAACACCCCAAAGATGGATCTTGGGCATGTTCCAAATGTCTCACCTGTCATTGGCTTATCCATTGTCTCTTTGACAACTTTACACTGTAATGCCTTCAGGGTGATGCTTTAGAAAATTCATGTATCAAATCAATTACCATATTTTTCTTTATTTGAAAAGAAAATTTAAATTTTGTCATGTTTGTGTTTTGGGGACAGGATCTCAGTCTATAACCTAGCTTGACCTTGAATTCACTCTGTAGTTCAGGTCAGCCTTGAACTCTGTATGTAGCCGAAGCTGACCTCAAACTCTTCGTTCTCTTGCCTCAGCCTCCTGAGTAGTGGGATAACTAACAGGAATGTACTACCCATTCCTGTGACAAATTCTGTCCTCTCTAGGCTGTTCCCACTGTACGGTGAGGTGCCTCCAGCCACTCACTCCCGTGGGGTGTGGGGTAGACATGACTCCCTGCCAAGGTCAGTCCAAGGCCCTCTTCCCTGCTGTGGGACATCATGAGAAGCTGGTCTTGTTCTCTGCAGCATGTCAGGCTACAGTCTGTTCTTAGAGTGGGACAGCTCTACCTCCTGCGTGCTCTTTGGTGTCCCCTGCAGGCTCCTAGCTACTCTCCCCAGAAAGCAAAGGCCTCGTTCTACTGGGAAGGAGCAGGGTGCGGGGCAGCTGTGTAGAGGAGTGCTGTGTTACATTAATCCTTTTCTGGAAGCTCTCAAGGGTCCTCTGCAAGAGCAGCCAGTGTCCTTAACCATGAGCCAACTCCCCAGCCCTGTTTTTGTTTTTTCAGTTTTGTTTTTGTTTAAATCTGGGTGTGTGTGTGTGTGTGTGTGTGTGTGTGTGTGTGTGCATGTTCATGTGAGTGCAGACATATGTGTAGGACAGCATGTGTGTGGAGGTCAGAGGACGTTGGCTGTCATCCTGTCTTGTTTGAGGCAGGGTCTTTTATTCACAGCTTTGTGCTAGCTTTGCTCCCGTCTCTCTATGGGAGTGCTGAGATTTACAGACACATTACTGTGTCTGTCTTTTACATGGGTTCTGGGGATTTGAACTCAGGTTCTTACACTTGCACAGCAAACATTTTTTCCACTGAGTCATCTCCCCAGCTCCAACCGAGGCTGTAATGGTTAGACAGAATATGTACTGAGCTTAGGTCTGATCCTAGATACTGTATTTTCACCTCTTAACTAATATGCTCCCTGTTCCTGCATCCTCAGGAGCTGCTGGCCTTCAGATAGGGTGGAACGCAAGCTCAGCCCTGGAGTCTTGGGCGAGAAGTTTGATATATGTGCCACATAGTCACTGAGATCTCCCCATTGAGTGACTTTAGTACTAGCACAGAGATCCTGTTCACCCCAAAGAAGCCATACCCATCAGTGACCACACCCTATCCTTAGCCCAGCCACCCCCAGTCAGTTTCCTGACTGTACAGTGAGCAACAGTAGTTGAGTGTGCACAAGTGTGTGTATGTGTGTGTGCTCGTGCGCATGTGCATACATACCCACACCCATGCACACATGCCACACATAGCACACTTATGGAGGTCAGAGGACAACTTTCAGGAGTCAGTTCTCTCTCTCCATCATGTTGGTTCTAGGAATTGAACTCAGGTCTTCAGACTTGACAGCAAGCATCCATATCCTCTAAATCCTATTTCAGGGCCTGGGCTTGAAATGGTGGTACATACCTGTAATCCCAGCACAGGGATTGCTATGAGTTTGAGACCAGCGTGGGCTATAGGAAATTCTGCTTTGAAAAGAAAATTGAAACAAAACCCAAACACAAGCCATCAGGCTTCCCCTCTAGGTGGATGCTAGCTGTTATGAGAGACTTCCTCATGGTGGACACAGATCTCCACCCGGTAAGATGGACATCTCCAGGAAGGACAGGCAGTATGAGTGACTGGGCAAGACAATGTGTAACACCTTCTAGAAGATACTTTAACTGGAAATGGGCTCCTTACAACTCCAAGCTAGGAGCCAGGCATGTTGGCTCACACCTGTAAATCCCAGCTTCTTGGGATTCTGGGGCAGGAGGATTACCATGAGTTCTAGGCCAACCTGAGCTACATAGCAAGACTGTTTCAAAAACCCATGACTAAACTCGGCATGATGGCACACACCAGTAATCCTAGCACTTAGGAACTTGAGGCAAAAGGATCAGGAGTTCAAGATCAGCCTGGTCTATATAAGACTCTCAAAAGGTCTGGAGAGCAGTTAAGAACACTGACTGCTCTTGCAGAGGATGCAGGTTCAGTTCCCAGCACTCACATTGTGGCTAACAGATGTTCATAACTCCAGTTCCAAGGGATCCAATGCCCTCTTCTGGCCTCCATGGATGTTGTGTGCACATGGTGCGCTTATATACATTCAGATAATACAGTCACACATGGAAAATAAAAATAAATGAATAAATAAAAATTTTAAAACAGAAAAAGATAATTAACTAAAACTGCAGGCAAGGCCACTGAGCCAACAGGGCGAGGTGTGACTGCAGATGCTGCGAGCACCCTGGGGAGATGGCACTGCTAGGTTAAGGCGCTGCCGGACAGGCTAAGTTGCTGGCCAAGCTTCCTGGCAGTTTCTCTTCCTCCTACTCCTGGTGACTGGTTGGGGGGGCGGGCGAGGGAGGCTGTCTTAGAATGACTTTTGGAAGAGTGAGTCAGGAGCTGAGCTCAAAATAACTGTTACAGCAAGCAACCTGAAGATGCTTATCACTCAATAACCTCCTTTGGATTGCCGCTGCAGTCAGGAATTTTGCTGGTTACTACGTCAGTTAGGGATGGGAGAGAAGAGGTCTGGCTACTAATAATGCATCAGTGTCCCTGACTCAGAAACACTGAGTTTGGTCCCCAGCAGCATGAAAGAAAGGGAATGGCAGGAAGGCTGTTTTACTAAAAATCTCAATCCACATGCATGTATTAATCTTGGTTTTTTTGTTTTGTTTTGCAGTATTAGAGATAGAACTGGGGCCTCATATGTGCTGCGTCACTGCCGTACCACTGAGCCACCCCTCCCAGCCCCTCACTGGGGGATTCTAGGCAGGTGCTGTGCCATTGAGCCACACCCGAAGCCCCTCACTGAGCCTTCTAGGCAGATGCTCTACCACTGAGCCACACCCCAGCCCCTCACTGGGGGATTCTAGGCAGGTGCTCTACCACTGAGACATGTCCCCAAGTCCCTCACTAGGGGATTCTATGCAGGAGCTCTACCACTGAGCCACCCCCCAGCCCCTCACTGGGGGATTCTAGGCAGGTGCTCTACCACTGAGACATGTCCCCAAGTCCCTCACTAGGGGATTCTATGCAGGTGCTCTACCACTGAGCCATGTCCCCAGTCCCTCACTGGGGGATTCTAGGCAGGTGGTCTACCACTGAGCTATGCCCCAAAGCCTTTAGAATATAGTTTGAACTGGCACCCTCCTTAGAATTGGTTGCTACTCAAGTCCTCCAACTTTGTTGGTGAGAGGAAGGATGTACAAAAGAGTTGGGCAGTGTTCTGTCCCCGTCTTCTCTGGTGATCCCCATCTGTATAGCAAATCCCATGCCTAGCATCTATCTACCACTCGTGTCCAGAGAGCTTCGGGGTGATGAATAGAGAAAGCCTGGAGAACCTTTAGGACTCTTTCAGACTCTCTGGAATTGGGTCACAGTTTTTAGCCAGAGGTCAACTGGCCCTAAATCCAAAGCCCAGTCAGAGCTACAGGCCTGTTCTTTTCACATCTAAACCATGATCTCAAGAGCCCTGTCTGCCGTGACCACAGGCACAGACCACAGCTGCGTCCTCTGTCTAGTTGCCATGGTGATTCTCAGGCGAGAGGCTCTCATATTGACTTGAGGATCCTGGCTGTATGGGAGCCTGGGAGCTCTGATTGGACCCTCCCAACAGAGTGAGGTGAAGTGAGTGTGTTGTCTTACCTGTCTGCAGTGGATGAAGAGGGAAAAGAGACACATGACAAAGGACTAGATGAACCCTCTTACCATGACTACCTTCCTGTGTAACATGGGTAGACCAGGTGCCACATACCACATGTTCCCTGTTTATTTGGTGCAGGTGTTCACAAAGCCAACCTCATCCTAGCCAGCCCAGTTCACCACCTGCAGTCACCATCCAGGCTCCTGATTCTCAAGCCCCATCTTTAGGTGTCCAGTTGGGACACACCCAGCCATCATCAGGCACTTGAGCATAGGTGGATGTAGGCTTATAAAAGCTCACTGACCTGTAGCACTCACGGGTCCACAGGCATCAGAAGGCATCTTAGAAAAATGGCTAATGGACTTTTCAAGTCAACATACTGGTGGAAGGGCTAGGGAGATGGCTCAGTCGGTAAAGTGTTTGCCACACAACCCTGGGGATATGAGTTTGGATCCCCAGAACCCTTATTACAAAATCCAGGCATGGTGGCATGTGCTTGTAATCCCAGTGCTGGGAAGATCAGGAGGAGCCCTGCCAGTGTAGCCTAATCAGAGAGACTCAGGACCCTGTGGGAGACTCTGTTTCAAGAAATGAGGTAGTCAGGCCTGAGGAATGACACTCAAGGTTATTGTCTACCCACCATCTGCACACACGAACACCCACATGCATGCACAGGAGCACCCACATGCATACACACACAAACCAACATTTTGATGAAGCAGGAAATTTCACTGGACTATGGGATGCTAAAGAGAGTAACAATGACACAAAATGTCAAATGACTCAAAAAAAATTTTTTGTTTTTTTGTTTTGTTTTGTTTTTGTACCTCCAGCTGGCCTGGAACTCACTATATAGACCAGGCTGACCTTGATCTCACAAATGTCCCTCTGCCTGTGCCTCCCGAGTACTGGGACTAAGTATACCACCACCCTGGTTGATTTTTATGTTATGCATGAGTGTTTTGCCTGCATGTATGTAAGTGTACCATGTTCTGCAGTGCCCGCAGAGGCCAGAAGAGGGCGTTGGATTCTGGAACTGGAGTTACAGAATCACCCTTGGTGCTTTGTGTTTTGAGATTGGGTTTTATTATTTACCCCACACTGTTCCTAAACTCATTCTACACCTTATGCTGTCCTCAGATTCTTTTTCCTTAGCCAGGCCTTTAATCCCACACCTTTAATCCAATCCCAGCACTTGGGAAGCTGTGAGATTGAGGCCAGCCTGATCTACATAGCCAGTTGCAGGCCAGCTGGGGCTGCAGGAAGACCCTGTCTCAAAAAGACAAAAAAAAAATTGTGTGTGTGTGTGTGTGTGTGTGTGTGTGTGTGTGGCGGGGAGGGGGGGTGGAATAGGCGGATCCCTGGAATTCACTGGCCAGCATGTTTATTTGAAATGGTGGGTTCCAGGTGGGTTCCAGGTTCAGTGACAGACCTTGTCTTAAAAAATAAGTGAATGGCTGGGCGTGGTGGCCACATGATTAATCCCAGGTGCTGGCAGATCTCTCAGTGCAAAGCCAGCCTGGTTGACATAGAGTGTTCCAGGCCAGCCAGGGCTGCATAGTAAGATCCTGCCTCAAAAAATAAATTAAAATAAAATAAGGTAGAGAAGTGATTGAGAAAAACAAACATCAGCCTTTGGCAGAGAGAGAGAGAGAGAGAGAGAGAGAGAGAGAGAGAGAGAATGAATATGAATGAATTTAGAGAGAAGACATTCTAAGTAAGTAAGGTCCAGACTGTTAGACATGTCCCCTAGAGATGGAAGAAGCTTGCCTATGTCTGAGCATGCTGGCCTGGTCTTATTCCCCCCCAGCCCCGGCTGTTCCAGAGTCCGATTTGTTACCTGTGGCCACTTCCAGTAGAAAAATCTTCAGGCTCATAAGCACAGAGTGTTGAGAGGCCAGGCCATTGAGCTCTGGATTCTTAGCATTACAGTTACTTTGTGAAGAATAGCTACCCCTCTCACCCAAGTGTCTGAGAGTCATATCTGTGGTTCTGGCAGCATTTGTTTCTGTCTTTTTTAGAAAAGATTTACTTATATTATTTTTAATTGTGTACATGTGTGGGTATGTGCATGTGCATGCAGGTACCTGCAGAGATCAGAAGACAGTGTTGGACTCCCCAGAGCTGCAGCTATAGGCAGTTATAAAACACCCAATATAGTTGCTAGGAACCAAACTCAGGTTCACTGAAAGCATGTATTCTCCCTTAACCGCTGAGCCATCTGTCCAGCCCTGTGTTTATATCTTGAAGGAATCTGCCTTTAAAATCTCTGCATAACAGGGCTAGAGAGATGGCTTAGCAGTTAAGGGCACTGACTGCTCTTGCAGAGGACCAGGGGTTCAGTTCCCAGAACTCACATGGTGACTAACAACCATCTGTAATTCCAGTCCCAGGGGATCTGACAGCCCTCTTCTGACTGCTTCGGGCACTGCACCACACAGGTACACTTAACACACATGCAGGCAATACACTCGTACACTTAGATAATAAATAAAAATTTTAAGAGTCCTTTTCATAAAAAAAAAAAAATAGAAATAAGGGGCTGGAGAGCTGGCTCAGCAGGTAAGAACACTGACTGTTCTTGCAGAAGACCCAGGTTCAAGTTCCAGCACCCACATGGCAACTAACAACTGTCTGTAACTCCAGTTCCAGGGGATTTGATACCCTCTTCTGGCCTCTGCAGGCACTGCAGGACATGGGCACACTTGCATACATACAGGCATAACACTCATACACATACAGGACTGTAATAGGGCGTGGTGGTGCACACCTTTAGTCCCAGCACTTGGGAGGCAGAGGCAGATCTCTGTGAGTTCAAGGCCAGCCTGGTCTACATAGTTAGTTCCAGGACAGCTGGGGCTACAGGGAGATCCTGCCTCAAAAAGACAAAAAAAAAGGAAAATAAAATAGATTTTTAAGCTTCACATGTTGGCACGTGCCTGTCATCTCAGCCCTCAAGAGGCAGAGGAAGGAGGATCCCAAGTTCCAGGCCAACCTGAACTGCAGAGTGAGACTGTCTATGAATGAATGAATATGTGAATGAGTGAATGAATGAGTGGTAAGCAAATGAGTGAGTGGGTGGCTGAGTGAGTGAATGAATACATGAAAGTGAATGGGTGGGTGAGTGATTGAATTGAGTGAATGAGTACATGAATGAGTGAATGAAATCTATGCATAAACATGGTGGGTCCTTTTCCCTAGCAGTTTTGAATCAAACCCAGTGTTAGGGCCAGTGCTGAGGTAGGCAGCAGTGCTGCAACTCCCAGAAGCCCCATGGAGGTGTTCTCTAGCACCTGCCTGAGGGTATTCTGTTCTGTTCTGAGGCAGAGTGCAGCTGATGCCACAGTGAGGCTCAATTCATGTTTTTAGGGGCTCATGGCAAGGATAAGTTCCATTCTGGACACAGACATGAACCCCTGTGAGCCTGAGGTCTGTGTTGTTCTTGTCACATGGTTGATGGGGACCTTGGGCCTGACCAGCTGCTCTCCTGTCATTGCAGGTGCACCTTTCGATTCCCCAGCACAGCCATCAAGATCCAGTTCACATCCCTGTACCACAAGGAGGAAGCTCCTGCGTCTCCCTTGCGGCCGCTCTACCCTCAGATCTCCCCGCTGAAGATCCATATTCCGGAGCCGGATATCCGGAACCTGGTCAGCCCTATCCCTTCCCCAACTGGCACCATCAGGTAAGCAGCCCCCAATGCTCAGGCTCTCCTGAGAGAATATGGGGCCTGAATATAGATCTAAACTCTGGGACGCCCTCCTGCAAGGGAGAGTCCCCCCAAGTCACCACTTGTTCAGGCTGAAGATGTATCTTTTTGATGCAGGAATGGGTGTGTGGCTCACTCCTGTCAGCCCAGCACTCTGGAGGCGGAGTCCAGTGCAAGTCCAGCCAGGGCTTCACAGGAGTTCAGGGTCACCCTAGCAACTTAGTGATGCCTTGTCTCAAAAGCAAACGGTTTGTAGCTCAGTGGGTAGTGTGCTTGTCTATCATGCACAAGGCCCTGGATTCCATCCCCAGCACCTGGTGGTCATGTCTATAATCCCAGTACTTAGGAGGTAGAGACAGGAGGACCAAGGTCGTCTTTAACTCCATAGTGCCAATCTGGGCTACATAAAAGACCTTGTCTCAAAAGAAGAGGGAGGGCTCAGCAGTTAAGAGCACTGGCTGCTCTTGCAGAGGACCAGGTTCATTTCCCAGCACCTACATGGCAACCCAAAACTGTCTGTAACTCTAGTTCTAGGGAATCCAATACCTTCTTCTGGCTTCTGCAGGCATTACACACACATGGTACAAGTAATATGTACAAGTAAAATAATCATGCACATAAAATAAAAAATTTAAATAAATTTTAAAAAATAAATTTTAAGCCGGGCATGGTGGCGCACGCCTGTAGTCCCAGCACTTGGGAGGCAGAGGCAGGCAGATCTCTGTGAGTTCAAGGCCAGCCTGGTCTACATAGTGAGTTCCAGGACAGCTGGGGCTACAGGGAGACCTTGCTTCAAAAAGACAAAAAAAAAAAGAAAATTTAGGAGAGGAGAAAAGGGGGCTTAGAGAGGTTGAGGAGTCTCATGGTAGTTTTCAGTGAAACAGGTTTCCATCTCTCTGCCACATGTGTGTGTTCTTGAAAATACTGTGCTGAGTATGTCAGGTGCTGAGGCCATGGTGTACCCAGTGTCTGTTTGTGTGAGAGAGACAGAATTTTCTGGGTTCCGAGAGAGAGAGAGAGAGAGAGAGAGAGAGAGAGAGAGAGAGAACTGGTTCATCTTTGGAGGTCAGCCTATCAGTTTCTTTCTCATGAATTTTGTTTTCCTATAGTGATGTGTGTGCACATGTGGAATCACTTACCTGAATAGGTTTCCTTTTTTCCCAACACCAGTGCATGTGTAACTTGTTTTGGTTTTGTTTGTTTTAAGTTAAGGTTATCTATATGGAGGCAGGGTGTGCACACACACTACAATGGATGTGTGGAAGTCCAAGGACAACTTATCAGAGTCCGTTCCTTCCTTCCCACTCTGTGTGTCCTAGAGGTCAAATTCAGATCATCAGGCACTTTACCTGCTGAGCCCTCTCAGTTGGTTTTTGAGACGGGGGTCTCACTCTGTAGTCAGGCTGGTCTGGGACTCACTGTGTAGCCTCAGCTGGCCTCCTACCTCAGCCTCTCAGGTGCTGGGGTTGCAGGCATGAGCCATCTTATCCAGCTTGTGTGTGTAACTTACACACAGATGAGAGTTTACCTGTAGAAAATATTCAGGGTACTGTCAAACGTGGTGGCAGTGCCCCATAAAGTTTAAATGAAGTTTCCCTGTGGCTTATGAATAGTTAAGGAAGGCGTGGCCTACCTTAGATCAGAATCACCTGGCTATGAAAAGTGCATGGCACTCACACCTGATCCAGGTGGAGGACCCTCAAAAGCATGATGCTAGCAGCTCACATTCAAGGCCAAATCTGGGCAACTTAGTAAGACTCTGTCCTATAATAAATAAAGGGCTGGGGATAAGTTCAGTGGTAGAACACTTACTTAGCATGCAGGAGGTCCTGCATTTAGATGAGTGTGGTACACACACACCTGAAATCCCAGCACTTGGAAGGTAGGGGGTAGCCTGGTCTACATGAGTTGCATGCAGGACAGCCAGGGCTACATAGTGAGAACTTGTCTCAAAAACAAAAACAAACAAAACTGAAAAAGAGGCCCTGCATTCAGTACCCAGTATAAGAAAGAAAGGAGGGAGGGAAGAAAAGGAAAGAAAGAAAAGTGAGGGAATGAAGGCTTTGATTTGTCCCTCGAGGACAATCGAATAGAATATTTAATAGACTATTTCTCAGTAATAAACCAGATAAAAACAGTACCCAGGCCTGGGCATGTAGCTCAGTGATTACAATGTTTAGCACCCAGGAAGCCCTAGGTTTCCTCCCCAGCACTGTATAAAACATAGCGTGGTGGTGCACACCTGTAATCCCTGCACTTGGAGGTGGAGGCGGGAGGATCAGGAGTTCAAGATCATCCTTCACTATAGAGGGAGTTTAATGCTAACCTGGGTTCCATGAGACCCTATCATGAAACAAAACACAGAACTACAGTAACCAACTAGTTAAGACCTTTGGTGACATTTTTGCTTGTTACTGTGGCCTCTAGGTGATGGTCTGTCTGAAAGTCCTAATCCCCTCCGCTGAGCAGGTATATGACTCCCTTTGGAGTCCTGAGCTTGTGTCTACTTCATTTCTTTCTGTGCTGAGGGAGTGGGCCCTTGTCCTCACAGGATCCCCACAAACTTGGGGGTGGAGTGTGAGTTCCTGGTCACCTGTTAAGATGGTGACTCCCTGGACCTTTAGTTGTCACACAAGAGACCTCTGTTGACATCCTTTATCTCTGCACTGTGGAATTCCACTGTGCTTTTGTAAACCTCAGAGGCCTCGGTTGGCCTGCTCAGGAGCCTTTTTTTAGTTTGAGTTTCAGTGTCAGGGTGGAGCCCATGTGTTTACAAACATGCCCTGCCCTTCCTTTCCCCTAGGAGCAGGAGCCAGGGCGGGGCAAGCCTGGGGATAAGGCCTGCCTTCCCAGCCTGCCAGCAGCTGCAGCCCCGCCCGAAGGAGTACTGTGTTTTCCTAATTTGGTGTGCTTAGCTTGCCTGTCCCTATTGGCCATCTCAGGCAGTGAGGCCTGAGGACCTCCCACCTGGGACTCCTTCCTCCCTAAAGCGGTCGCTCTGTGCTGGTCCCCCAACCCCCACTGGGCCCTGGCTCTGCTGGCCTGTCTGGGCGGATCCTGTGGTTCCCAGGACGGGTGTTCCGCTGTGGTTTGAGCAGAGTGTGTACGTTAGGTTTTCTTTTTTTTTTTTGGTTCTGTCCCCGCCCTGAAGTGCCCCACCCAGCAAATGAATGAGCTCTTTGAAAAAATTGTGCAACCTTTAGCAGCACTCTGACCTTTCTTCTTGTAAAGACCATGAGTTTTTAGGAAACCGGGTAGCTGGTTAATCATCTGCTAGGTTCACTCAAACAGTGTAAACCAGGCTCCGTGGAGTTACTTTTAAGAAAACTGCTCTTACATAAGACCCAGAACAGTCCTGAAAGTTGTGAATTTGGGTGTGCAGGCACTGGCCAGTAATCTCAGCACTCTGGAGACAGAGGCAGGAGGATTGCAACTTTGAGGCCAGCCTGGGCTACATAATGAAATCTTTTTTCAATTAAACAGACCAAACAGGGGGGGGGGGGGGGGGGCTGGTGAAATAGCTCAGCAGTTAAGAGCACTAGAACACTGCCTGGTCGAGGTGGTGGTGGTGCACTGTCACACACATACATAAACAACATACAGGTACATGCACACACATGTACAATAATAATAGTAATTAATTTTTTTTTAAATTTAAATAGCAGGCCAGGCATGGTGGTGCATGCCTTTAATCCCAGCACTTGGGAGGCAGAGGCCTCTGAAGTGCTATTTGAATATTGTTGAATATTGTTTTACCTCCGTTGCTGTGATAAAACACACTGACAAAATGCAATTTAGGTTTATTTGGCTTACAATTCCAGGTTACAGTTCATCATTGCGGCGAAGCCTACGCAAGAACTTAGAAGAAGCTAGTCATACCATATTCACAATCAAGAACAGAGAAAGGGCTGAAGAGATGGCTTAGTGATAAATAGCACTGGCTGTTCTTGCAGAGGACCCTGGATCAAGTCCCAGCACCCACACAGCAGCTAACAACTGTCTGTAACTCCAGTTCCAGGGGATCTGACACCCTCTTCTGGCCTCTGTGGGCACTGCACACGTGTGGTACATTCATATACATGCAGGCAAAATGCTCAGACACATAAATAAAAATAAAATTTAAAAAAACAAAACAAAAAAGGGGTGACGGGCTGTGGAGATGGCTCAGTGGATAAAATGTTTGCCATATTTGCACCCGAATAAAAAGCTAGGCCTGGCCTCGCATGCCTGCGACCTCAGTGCCATGGGGCAGAAGCAGGTGGATCCTGAGGGCTTGCTGACCAGCAAATCTAGCTGAAACTTGGTGTTCTGGGTTCATCAAGAGACCCTGTCTCAAAAAAATAAGGTAAGGCTGGAGAGATGGCTCAGAGGTTAAGAACAGGAGACTGTTCACACAGAAGACCCGGATTCAAATCCAGCATCCACATGGCAGCTAACTCCAGTTCCAGGGGATCCGACAGTCTCTTCTGTCCTCTGCCGGCATTGCACGACACAGGTGCACTTACCTAATGCAGGCAATACACATGTTAAAAGATAAATAAGGTGGAAGGGCTGGTAAGATGACTTGGTGGGTAAAGGTGCTTGCCACTAAGCCTAATGACCCATCCCCAGGACCCACAAGGTGAAAGAAGAAAACTGATCCCTACAAGTTGTCTCCTGTCTGTGCATGCTTTGCCATGTGTATGTATACACACACACAAACACAAAAGTAGCTCGTGATGGCAAAAGTTGCTGGTATGTGACATGAAAGGAGAAAACAGGATATAGACCGCAAAGTCCTCACTCCTTTTCACTGTGATCTTAAGCATAATTCTGCTTTATTGCTGGCTGTATCCAGTCTTTGTGGCTATTGGTCCTTTGAGTTTGGAGGCCATCCAGTCTGCATTAGAAGGATAGTCCCCTCCCCCAGCCCCAGCCTTGGTTTCATTCGCTGTGGTTTCAGTTACTCACAGACCAAAAATATCAAGTGGAAAATTCCTGAAAATGAGCAACTTGTAAGTTTTTAAAATTGAGTGCCCTTCTGAGTAGCTCCAGCCCAGGGTGTGAATCTTTTCTTTGTGCAACGTATCCAGGCACTATGTGCTAGCCTCCTGTTAGTCATGTGACTACCAGATCTGTCCTAGAGGCTGGGGCTGTCACTCCCCAGGGGAGCCATTGCCTAGCATGTACAAGGCCCTGGGGCCCATCCTCAGTATTGAAAAATATATATATCAAATAACCCTTGTTTCACTTAACCAAACATAAGAGAAGTACTGGCCATTCAGATAAACCAAAGATGGGCTGCAAAGTTCTGTTAAATGAAGAGGTGGGACTACATTTATCATGGGTATGCATCTATAAGCAGCAGAAGTATGTGGGGCTGGAGAGATGGCCCAGAGGTTAAGAGCACTGGCAGCTCAAGAGGACTCGGGTTCAGTTCCCAGCACCCACCCACATAATAGCTAACAACTGTCTGTAACTCTACTTCCAAGGGAATGTGATGCCCTCTTCTGGCCTCTGTAGGCATTGAATACATGTGGTACTTACATACCTGCAGGCAAAACACTCACATGTAAAATTAAAAATAAATTTAAAAAGAAGCAGCAGCAATGTAGATGTGGCTCTGTGCTGCCTGGAGCTCCAGGTACTTACTAAGGGTCTCTGAATGTGTCCCATAGATAAGGGGCCTCCCGTATGCTTGTTTTTCTGGTAAACTGGGGTTCCTCTTTCAGTATGTTTAACCTTTCTTGTGTTTTCATCACAACTTCAAGAGGGGCTATGTATGCATGTTCTGGTCTGGGCATTTTTGGGTTCACTGAGATTTGCTTCCTGTTCCTACCTACAGGCCTCCCCAGTTCTGACCTCCCTGTTTCCTTTCCCATCTAAAAACCTGGGGGAAATGAACATTGGTTCCTTCACAGTGGAAGCTTTGGGAACTTCTGTTCCTTTTGCTCTTCCCGTTTACCTCGACTCCAGAACATTTGAGGCTTTGCAACATTGAGTTTTCACTAAAGCTTGGTGGGGACAGCCCCAGGTCTCATGGGATCTCAGTGAGTGCACTTAGGGACCCTGAAGCATCTCCAAGTGTACCCCCATAATATCGCCCAGGCTGTGTGATAAGCCTGCTGTGTGCTTTTGTGTGGACATGTGTGTGCCCTGGACAGCCCTCTGCATCTCCCACTCGAGGGAAGCAGGGGCCTTTGCAAAGCTCAGAGCTAGTAGAGGCCAAGGAGGCTGGATCTAGCACCAGACTCCACAGAACTATAGAGAGTAACTGCTAGCAATCTCCTGTCTTGAGTCTAAGAGTAGCTAATGTCAGGTTGAGGAGATGGCTCAGTGGTAATGTGCTTGCTGTGCAAGTGAGAGGACCTGAGTTCAGATCCCTAGAGCACATGTAAAGCCAGATGCCATAGTGTATATTCGTAACCCCTGAGCTCCTATGGTAAGATGGGAAATGGAGACAGGAGAGAACCCTGAAGTTCTCCAGCCAACTAACCTGGTATATGCAGCAGCCAACAAGTGACCCTGTCTCAGACAAAGCAGAAGGCAAGGACCACAAGTGAGAGGACCTGAGTTCAGATCCCTAGAGCACATGTAAAGCCAGATGCCATAGTGTATATTCGTAACCCCTGAGCTCCTATGGTAAGATGGGAAATGGAGACAGGAGAGAACCCTGAAGTTCTCCAGCCAACTAACCTGGTATATGCAGCAGCCAACAAGTGACCCTGTCTCAGACAAAGCAGAAGGCAAGGACCAACACCTCTGACACATGAATACATGAACATGCATGCATGCATACATACACATGTACACATGCAAAGATTTTTTGGTATCTTTTTAATATTTTATTTATTATTTTTATTTTATGTGTATGAGTGTATTGCCTGCATGTATGAG
>NW_008354274.1:950801-963828 GCF_000622305.1 Nannospalax galili | reverse complement strand
TAGAGTTACAGACAGTTGTTAGCTGCCATGTGGGTGCTGGGATTTGAACCCGGGTCTTCTGCAAGAACAACCAGTGCTCTTAACTGCTGAGCCATCTCTCCAGCCCCTTTTTTTTTTTTTTGGTATTTTTGAGACAGTGTCTCCCTGTAGCCCTAGCTGGCCTGGAGTTCGATATGTAGACCAGACTCGCCTTGAACTCACCTGCCTCTGCCTCCTGAGTGCTGGAACTAAAGGCATGGCTACCATGCCCAGCCACATGCAAAGATTTTTTTTAAATTAGTTGTTTTTATTTCCTGTGTATGAATGTATTGCCTACACGTAAGTGCACCTGTGTCCTGCAATACTTGTGATGGTCAGAAGAGGGCATCGGATCTTCTGGAACTGGAGTTACAGATGGTTGTTAACTGTCATGTGGGTGCTGGGAACTGATCTCAGGTCCTCTGCAAGAGCCACCAGTGCTCTTGATGGTTGAACCATCTCTGTAGCCCCTAAAGATTTTTTTTAAGGAGTAGCTAATGTTTAGGTATTTTCCAACTTGGATATCATGCAGTTTCAGGACTTAAACAGCATTATATTTATCTTTATCTTGAGAGCACAAACACTCCTTGTGTGTGTGTGTGTGTGTGTGTGTGTGTGTGTGTGTGTGTGCAGCATGGTGCTTGTGTAGAGGTCAGAGGACAACTTACTGGAGTTGGTTCCTTCCTTCCACCTTGTGCGTTCCAGAATCAAACTCAGGTCTTCAGGTTTAATAGTAAGTACCCTTTATCTGCTGAGCCATCTCACCGCCCCCCCCCCCAGCCAAAACATTCTTTAAGTCTATAGAGTTTGCCTCTGGAAGCATTGCTTCCATGTCCATTTTTCCTGTTCAGATTAAGAGGTAAGCTGTGTGTAATATGTAATACCTACAATTAAGAAAATCCCTTAGACCACTCTCTCATTTCTAACCACACTGTCAGCCTCTTGCTAGTGTCCTTCTTAGTCCCAGTGTAGGTGGCAGTCCTCTGGTTTTAGGTCTCAGATGTCCTTGGATTTTGCATTTCTCCCCCTGCTCCATCCTCCCAGAAAAATTACATCATCCTTGGTTCAGTGGGTGCCAGCATTTTCTGTATTGTAGCCGTGTCATGATTATCCGGCCCGATCATTTCCTTCCTTGTACTTTGGCTTGATTTGCCCCTTAGAGTTCCTAATTCCTCTTTTCTGTTTGGTTCGGCCCTCCATTGCATCCTGCGCCCTCTGCTGGTGGGCTACAAATCTCACCACCAGGCCTTCTTTCTCCAGTCAGGACCTGGGTCTGCTCCTCGATGACCCTGGAATTGTCTTCATCATGCTGGGAGTTCTCCAGGGGAAAGGGTGTCTTTCTTGGCTCCTGTGGCTTCTCTTTTTTGCTCTGTTCCTTTATTTTATTGGGTAATATCCTTTAATTACTTCCTTGGAAAGGGTACACGAGAGAGAAATTTTAAAAAAGGATGTAGTTGGCATGGTGGCAGTACTTGAAATTGAATCCAGGGCCTAGCACATGCTAAGCAAGTACTCTCCTACTAGCTACAGTGGCAGAAAATATTTTTTAAATTTATTTCTGTTCTAATATTTCATTTTTATTTTATGTGTATGAGTGTATTCCCTGCAGGTATGTAAGTGTGCCCATGTTGTGCAATGCCTACTGAGGCCAGCCAGAAGAGGGCATCAGATCCCCTGGAACTGGAGTTACAGCTGGTAGCCGCCATTGGGTGCTGGGAACCAAGCCCAGGTCCTCTGCAAGAGCAGCCAGTGCTTTTAACCGCTGAGCCATCTCTTCAGCCCCTAATTTATTTCTTTTTGAGGCAATCTTGTGTCTACTGAGACTGGCCTTGAGCTCATTGCATAGCCTAGGTAGTCTTCAGCTTCCTGAGTAGTGGGGATGACAGGCCTGTACAGCAGGCCTGACTGGTCCTAGAGTGTGTGTGTGTGTGTGTACATGTGTTTATGTGTTTGGAGACCAGAGGTCAACCTCAGTTGTCCCTCAGGTGCATCCATCTTGGGTTTTTGTTGTTGTTGTTTATTTCGTTTTGTTTTGTTGAGACAAGGTCTCACTATGTAGCCCTAGCAGACTTGGAACTTTCTGTGTGGAAGCAGGCTGGCCTCGAACTAACAGATCCATCTGCTTCTGCCTCCTGAGGGCTGGGATTAAAGTACATGCTACCATACCTAACCCCTAACTTGCTTTTTTGTTTTTTGTTGTTGATAAAGGGCCTCACTGTGAAACTCACCATCCAGTGAATCCCAGGGATCTGCCTGTCTCCGCCTACCTGGCACTGGGATTACAAGTGTCAGCCACCGTGCCCAGCATTTTTACATAGACATCAGATTCAGTTCCTTAGGCTTATATGGCCAGTACTTTACCAGCTAAGCCCCCTCTACCATCCTGGTCCTGGCCCTTCTAACAGACTGAAGCCCTCTCCACTATTTTAAGTGCTATTCTCCTGAACCCAGAAGTTCCAGGGTCTCCACTTTGACTGTGGATACCAGAATTAGAAGAAAGTGGTCAGAGGGTCCCTCCAGACCTTCTGGATCTCTATGCCCAGCTATCGGGCGTTGCTGGGATGTCGACTTTGGGGCATCTGGAGGGATGGTAGTCCTGTGACTAGAAGACGGCTTGTCTTGAGCTAGGGATGCTGGTGCTGCCCTGTCATCAACCTGTTTTTTTCTCAGCTTGAAATCTGTTCTCAGTAAGATGAGGTACAGCTAGGTGTGGGGCCCCACTTCTGTAATGCCAGCACTTGCGAGCTGGAGGCAGAAGGATCAGATGTTCAAGGTCATCCTCCAGTAAGGAGTGAGTTTGAGTGAATTCGAGACCAGCTAAATAAAATAAGAAGTGCTTCTGCCCCAGCAGACTGCCCACACCTGATGGGAGCCTTGGACACCTGTGCCAGGTAGGAGTGTTACTTGGCATGTCTGAAGAGTCCAAAGAAGCTGCTTTTGGCCTGGCTCCAGGGTGTGGCCCAGGCTGTCATTCAGCCACATGAGATTATCAAAACAAAGCACTGCTTCAACAGGCCAGGGCCAGGCCTGCAAGCTGACTTCATGCTTTCTCACTGATACAAAACAGTGATTTGCTGTGCATGCCACTCTGGTCCCTCTCCCAGGTGTGTGTGTGTGTGTGTGTGTGTGTGTGTGTGTGTGTGTGTAGGTGGAACGACTTGGGCACTCACTGTCCACTTTATTTCTGTTTGTTTGAGATAGGATCTCTCATTGACCTAGAACTTGGCCTGTTAGGCTAGGCTAGCTGATCAGTGAACCCTCGAGATCCAGTCACTCATATCCCCAGTGCCAGGACTGCAAGGGGGTCCTGTCGTGCCCCACTTTTTACACGGGTGCTGGGGATGAAACCCAGGTCCTTGTATTTGCACCAGAAGCATGTCACTGACTAAGCCAGCTGTCTCCCTAGCCCCGACTCTTAGTCTTAAATCAGGAATGACAGGCATTAGCTCCTGTTGTAGTTCGTTTCTCCATTGCTGTGACAAAACACTCTGACCAATACCAACTTGGGGAGGAAAGGGTTTATTTGTCTTACATCTCCTGGGTAACAGTTTCTCAGGGAGGCACTCAGGGCAGGAACCTGGAGGCAGGAGCTGGAGCACAGGCCATGGAGGAACACTGCTTACTGGCTTGCTCCCTGGCCCCTGCTCAGACTGCTTTCTTATGCAACACAGGCCCACCTGCCCAGGGGTGGCACCACCCACAGAGGGCTGGGCCCTCCCACATCACTGAACAATCAAGAAGATGCCCACAGACATGGCCACTGGAGGCAATTCCCCAATTGAGGCTCCCTCTACCCAGTGTGTCAGCTCCCCAGCATGATTCTACTCCCCCCAACCCCATTCCCAAATTCAGACTCCAACACACCAGGGCAACAGCGAGCCAGCCCACCCTCCACCAAGTCCTGGGGCACTTCCTCCATGGTGAAACCTGTCTGTCTGTAACTCCCAGGGCCTGGGCTTTTCCTGTCCAGGACAGAGAGTCTCATATAAATATTAGGTGTGTGGTTATTCCTAGTTGGTTTTTTTTCCAATGGGCCAAGACAAGTTTGCAGTGTTACTTCTTGAATTTATTTTCTTTTTTTTGTGAGTATTTTGGGGGAACTGATCAGGATTTTGTGGTGGGTGTTTTTTATTGTTGTTTTTAATTAACATTTTTATTTTATGTGTATGAGTGTTTTGCCTACGTGTATGTAAGTGTACCCATGTTGTGCAGTGTCCACAGAGGCCAGAAGAAGGTATGGATCCCTTAGAACCAGAGTTAAGGATGACTATTAGCCACCCTGTGGGTGCTGGGAACTGAATCTGGGTCCTCTGAGCCAGTGCTCTTAGCCGATGATCCATCTATCCAGCCCTTTTTGTTTTGAAACAGGGTCTCACTATGTAGCTCTAGGTGGTCTGGAACTCACTATGTACAGTAGATCAGGCAGTCCTCAAACTCCAAGTCCTGGGATTAAGGTATGTGCCACTAGGGCTGACATTTTTGTTTGTTTTGGGGGTTTTTGTTGTTGGATTTTTTTTTCCTTTTTTTTTTTTTTTTAAACTAGTGACCCTCCTGTTTCAGCCCTCAAATGCAGGGAGTGCAGGTATGAGCTGCCACACCTGGTATAAATTTCTTGATTCTTTTTCCCAGGTGGCTTCCCAGGTCCCTCTGTGTGTTCTCGAAGCTTGCAAACCTTGCTCTGGAGCTTGGATGACCCCTGTCCTGCCAGCACCTGGGACCCACCTGATTTCCAATGGATCATTTTCCAGCCCTGAGACTTTTTGAGCTCCAGCAGCCTCCCCTGGGGTGGAGGCCTAGCAGCAGGCGGCCCCATCTCAGGCTTAGCCCTCTCCACTGCAGCAGGCACTCAAGGATAGTTGAATGGGATTTATTGAGAAATGGGCTGCTTTGAGGATGGGAAAAACTGAGTGAGCAGACGCATGTCTCCTGGGAGTTGGTGCTGGGAAACCTGGATGTCACAGCAGCTGTGACTGAAGCACTCATTGTGCACCTTCAGGCTGTGGTGACACAGGGATCATTGGCAGGAGCCAGGCCCAGGCTGAAAAAATGAACCAGAAGCGTGTGTGTGTGTGTGTGTGTGTGTGTGTGTGTGTGTGTGTGTTGTGTGTGCGTGTGTGGAGGGAGAAGTGTACTGGGAGTGTAATCCAGAGTCTCACACAAGCCAGTAAGTGTTCTACCACTGAGCCATGCCCCCAGTCCCTTACTGGAGGATTCTAGACAAGTACTCTACCACTGGAGTCATGTCTCCAGTCCCTCACTGGGGGATTCTAGACAGGAACTCTACCACTGAGCTACATCCTCAGCCCTCTTTTTACTTTCTGTCAGGATCTCACTAAGTTTCCCAGGCTGGACTTAAACTCATTCTGTAAGCCCAAGCCACCCTTGAGCTATGATCCTCCTGCCTTGGCTTTCCCAGTACCTGGGATGACAGGCCCAAGTCACTGGGTCTTGGCTCTTGACTCTCCCTTGTTTTTGAACTGGACTTTGCCAAACCCTTCCTGTTGCTTCCATTAAACCATCTCACGGACCATGATGACCTTGACTTTAGGTCTTGCCCTTGAGAGCAAGGGCAGGTGTTTGCTGCCATCTCTCACAGGCAGGAGCTCCTTGCTCCGTGGCCTCCGCTGTCACCCTGTATCAATCAGAGCTGGTAGGGACAGATCTTCCACAGACCCGACACAAGGTAGAAGCTCCCTGCCACCTCCATGGTAGTCCCCAAGCTTTTCAGTTTTCTTGGGTGAGCCCTCCTTCACTGGCCTTCCCCACCTTCATCCATGATCTGTCACTGGGTGGTTGGCTGTGGTCAGCACCTCAGCCCCATGGTCAGCAAGACACGATGTCTCCTGTCATTGAGGTCAAGTCTGTGGGCATTAATGGGTCTGAGGCAGAGTGCCCAGAGCACTGTCTAGGGCCCAGAGTCTCCAGTGAAAACTGGTCACCGCATGTCACATCTCCCTCTAACACACCTTTGTGTCAGCATTCGTTTTGAAACCTGTTTTTTTAAATATTAACTTTTTTCATTTTGTGTGATTTTCCCGCATGCATGTAAGTACACCACATGTGTGCAATGCCTGAGCAGGCCAGAAGAGGGGGATCAGATCCCATGGAACTGGAGATAGAGACTTGTAGGTCACCATGTGGGTGCTGGGAACTGAACCAGGTCCTGTGTAAGAGCAGCCAGCAGGTCCTCTGCAAGAGCAGCCAGTGCTCTTAGCTGCTGAGTCATCCTTCCAGCACCTGAAACCTAATATTTGATGAGAGAGAGAGAGAGAGAGAGAGAGAGAGAAAGTAAGTTATAAAATCTTCTCTCCCCACTCTGTACTTGGGTTTGTATTTTAGGTTTTAGGTTTAGAATTAGATTCAGGCCTGATGTGATGGTGCAGGCCTGAAATCTCAGGAGGTAGAGACAGGAGGATCAGGATGTCATACATAGGGAGTTCCAGGCTAGCCTGGGCTATATGAGACCCTGTCTCAACAATTAAAGAGGCCGGGGGGGATTGAATTCAAGCCAGGTGTGGTGGCCCATGCTTATGGCCCCACCAATTTGGGACACTAAGGCAGGAGGCTGGTGAGTGTGAGCCCAATGAAACCCTGTCTCAAAAAAAAAAAGAGAATGAAACCAGGTATGGTTACATATGCCCTTAATCCCAGTACTGGGGAGGCAGAGGCAGGCAGATCACTGTGAGATGGAGGCCAGCCTGGGATGGTTCACATATTGAGTTCCAGGCCAGTTGGGGCTACATAGTGAGACCCTGTCTCCAAAAAAGGAATGAGCCTCAGCAAAAAGTTGTTTTCCTCCCTTTCACAGTCTCATGTATTTTGCTGGCTGAATTAGTTTGCTGACTGAACTTTCTGCTCGTAATTAGGCCTTAGCTGAGTCCTAAGGACACAGAGGGGGAGGAGCTGGGACTTGCTTACCGGAAGGAAAAGAAATTCTGTACTCATGGGGGATGGAGAGATGGCTCAGAGGTTAAGAGCACTCGTTGTTCTTGCAGAAGACCCAAGTTTGAGTCCTAGCACGCACATGGCAACTAACAGCTATCCATAACTCCAGTTCCAGGGGATCTGACACCCTCTTCTGTCCTCTGTGGGCACTGCATGAGACGGGTACACTTACGTGCATGCAGGCAATACACACATACACATAAAATAAAAATAAAAAATTAATTAAAATAAATAAATTCTATACTCATAGAACTTATGTGTGCCTGTCAAGTTTCTAGGAGGTCAGTTGAAAAAAAAAACAAGAATTCTTCACCGAGCGTCCTTAGAATTCTATGTGGCTTGCACAGGCCCTTCCTGCAAAGGGGTCATGACCCTGAATGGAATTCATCCTCCATCCATGCCCCAATTTAAGGATTTGTTGGTTGTTGTTTAAGATTTGTTTATTTTTATTTTATTTATTTATTTATTATTTCCTTTTTGAGACAGGGTCTTCCTGCGGCCCCAGTTGGCCTGGAACTCACTATGTAGACCAGGCTGGTCTCAATCGCACAGAGATCCACCTGCCTCTGCCTCCCAAGTGCTGGGATTAAAAGTGGTGCGCCACCACACCTGACTATTTTTATTTTATGAGTATTTTGCCTGCATGTATGCATGTGCACCCGTCTCATGAAGTAACCCACAGAGGCCAGAAGAGGATGTCAGATCTCCTAGAACTGGAGTTACAGATGGTTGTAAGCTGCCATGTGGGTGCTGAAGAACAGCCAGTGCTCTAAACCACTGAGCCATCTCTCCAGCCCCATTTGAGGAATTTTTGTTCATTCCTTGCTTCATCCTATGAGCAGCTCCTGAGTTCTAACTGCGTGTCAGCAGCTCCCAGGAAGAGAGAGGCAGACCCACAGCCACTGGGTCCTGTCCCAGAGCCTAGGAACACCGTATGTGCATGAGGGTGCAATGTCCAAGCTAGGTTTCAGAGGATCAGAAGATATCCTGCAGAAGAGGCAGCTCCAACATGAGGCAGAGCGGGGACAGCAGCCTGAGAAGCAGCAGGGAGTGAAGAGCAGCCTCCCAAGGCTGGTCCTCCAGCAGCCACAGGCATGGGTGGGGACGATGCCACAGGCTGGCCAGCATCACTGTGGGTCATGAAGTCTGGCCCTCCAGTGGGCAGGATGCTAAACAGAAATACATTGGATCTCAGTGCCCACACCCACTACAGTGTTTGATTACTTTTCTCCTTTTAAAGTTATTTTGAAATTTTCAAAATTACATTTTCTTTATTAAGGGTGAGTGTGTGAGTGTGTGTGTGTGTGTGTGTGTGTGTGTGTGTGTGTGTGTGTGTGTGCTGTGGTGCATGTGAGAAGGGCAAAGGACAACTTGTTCTTACAACCAAAGCTTTGGTTGGGTAACTAAGTCCATTATTACATTTTATTTTTAAGATTTATTTTATTTTATTAATTATGTGTATGTATGTGTGTCTGCTTCCCTAGAGCTGGAGACAAAGGTGGTTGTAACCTACCTGATATAGGTGTTGGAAATCAAACTTGGGTCCTTTGAAATAGTATGTGCTCTTAACTGCTAAGCCATATTTCCAGCTTATTTTTATTTATTTATTTATTTATTTATTTATTTATTTATTAAGTATGTGTGTGTGCATGTGCCACAGAGGACAACCTGTAGGAGATGGTTCACTCTTTCCACCTGTGTGGGTCCCCGGGATCGAACTCCGGTTATCAGGCTTAGCAGCAAGTGCCTTTACATGCTGAGCCATTTCATTGGCCCACTAGATCTGTCTTAGTCAGCTTACTGATCAGCAGACTGCTGGGTTCAGGCAACGCTGGTAGAAGGTCCAAGTTGAGCAGTTGTCCAGCAGTGAGCTCTGTGTGTCCTCCCATCCGCCTGCTTAGGTCCCTGGAACCTCCCACAACATCTCTTCCTGTCTGGAGTTACTTGCCATCTAATCTTGTTCTTAGGGTGCCATCTTGTGGTCACCTTTGCACTAGCCACATCTTGTGGACGGAGCCTGGAGCTGAGTGAGGAGCTTTCTGGGTGGAAACTGCCTTTGCTAGAACTCGTGTCCTGGGCATTTGGCTTCCTGCAACCTTGACCTTGGTCTTGGAAAAGGAAGTAAAACGTGCTCTCCCAGGTCCTTGCTGGTCTCTCGTTGTGTCTCAATTTTCTGAAGAGATTCCCACAAGGATATTTGCAGTGAGACAGAAGTAATGAATTACCTACTCGTGATGGTCCTGAAATCGTGTCCTACACAGAGTCCCAATTCCCAAGGCCTCAAACTAACCATGTATCTATCCTGTCTTCTCTTCAGCGTCCCCAACTCCTGCCCCGCCAGTCCACGAGGAGCTGGGTCGTCCAGTTACCGCTTCGTCCAGAATGTGACCTCGGACCTGCAGCTGGCCGCGGAGTTCGCAGCAAAGGCGGCCTCTGAGCAGCAAGCAGATACATCTGGCGGGGACAGCCCCAAGGTCTGAGCCTCAGACATGCTGTCATTGTGACCAAACTCCAGTGGTAGGGGACCTCAGGGTGGCACAGTGGCATGCTCCAAGGTGTAACGTGGCTGCAGAGAAGGATCCACCTGGTGTCATTTCACAGCCTAAATGTACTAGGCTGTTGGCAGTGACTTGGGGTCCTGTCACCCACCCTGCTTCTCTCCCTTCCAGCTGCTACTAATGAAGCAGTTTCAGAGTTTAATGATAGTATTTGGACAAATGACAAATCTAACAACTTTTTCTTTTTAAAAATATTTTATTTAAGGCCAGGCGTGGTGGCGCACGCTTTTAGTCCCAGCACCCAGGAGGCAGAGGCAGGTGGATCACTGTGAGTTCAAGGCCAGCCTGGTCTACACAGTCAGTTTAGGTCAGCTGGGACTACAGAGAGACCCTGTCTCAAAAAGACAAAAAAAAATTATTTATCATTTTTATTTTATTTGTATGAGTGTATTGTCTCCATGCATGTAAGTGTACCCATCTCATGCAGTGCCTGAGGAGGTCAGAAGAGGATGTTGGATCCCCTGGAACCAGAGTTATGAACAGTTGTTAGCTGCCATGTGGGTGCTAGGAATTGAACCCAAGTCCTCTGCAAGAGCAGCCAGTGCTCTTAACGACAGTTCTCTTGCCAGGCCCAAATGACACATTTTTATTCCTTCCTTCCTTCCTTCCTTCCTTCCTTCCTTCCTTCCTTCCTTCCTTCCTTTCTTTCTTTTGTTCTTTCTATTTATTTATTTATTTATTTATTTATTTATTTATTTATTTATTCCTTTTGGCTATACTGGGAATTGAACCCAGGAGTACTTTAATACTGATCCACATCCCCACCCCTCTTTTAACTTTTTATTTTGAGACAGGCTGGGCCTTGAACTCACTTCATAACCCAGACTGGCCTTGAACTTGAGGCCTTCTACCTCAGCCTCTTTTTTAAAAGAATTATTTATTTTTATTTTATGTCTATGAGTATATTGCCTACATATATGTAAGTGTACCCGTGTCATGCAAAAAGCCCACAGAGGCCAGAAGAGTGTGTTGAATCCCATGGAACTGGAGTTACAGATGCTTGTTAGCTGCCATTCAATTCCCAGCACTTGTAGGTGCTGGGAATTGAATCCAGGTCCTCTGCAAGAGCAGCCAGTGCTCTTAACTGCTGAGCCCGCTCTCTCCAGTCCCCTCCCTCAGTCTCTTGAACAGCTGGGATGACAGGCCTGAGCCACCAGGCCCAGCCACATGTTTTGTTGTTGTAACTTTATGTCTTTGTTTCTTTTCCATCTAATAACTGACAGTGTGCTGAGAGAGTAAAGGAATTTCACAATTCTGATTAAAAAAAAAATTTTCTCTTCCTATGAGGCAGAACCTGCTCTTTCTTTTTTTTTTTTTTTTGTTCCTTACTTTGTGTGTCAGTATGCACACACATCTGCCTGTGAGGTATACTGACCCATGCATATACATGTTGAGGCCAGAAGTTGACTTTGGATGTCTTCTCCAATCCTTTATTTTTTTGAGGCAGTTTCTCACTGAACGTGGTGCCCTTTAGTCTAGGCTGGCTGGCCAGTAAGCCCCTGGGATCTGCCTGTCTCCACCTCACCAGAGTTGGGATTACAGTGTGTGACACCCTGCCTGGCATTTTATATCAATGCTAGGGATCTGAACTCAGGTCTCATGTTTACGTGACAAGTTCTTGATATACTGAGCCATCTCCCCAGGGCCTCTTTTTTTGTTTGGTTTTGGTGATGGTTTTTTTTTTTTTTTCGGATTAATTTGTTTTTTATTTTAAGTGTATGAGCATTTTGCCTTCATGTATGTAAGTGTACCCATGTCATGCAATGCTGTGGAGGTGAAGGTGTTGGATCCCCTAGAACTAGAGTACGGACTGTTGTTTGTTGCCATGTGGGTGCTGAGAACCAAACCCACATCCTCTATAAGAGCGCCTAGTGCTCTGAATGACTGAACTGTCTCTCCAGCCCTGTGGTTTTTTTTGTATTTTTTTTTTTTTTTTGAGACAAGGTTACACACAGTAACCCAGGCTAGCCTCAAAATCAAGACAATCCTCCTACCTCAGATTCCTGAGTGCTAGGAACAGGTGTGATTTGCCATGCCCTACTATTTAGAATCTAATTGCAACCATGCTAGTCAAAGAGGCATGATCATAGAGCTGGGTTTAATCTAGACGCGGGCCTCTGTGTGAGCAGGTGGCCTAGGTCAGGGTATTCTGTCCCATTCCTTCCATTAACTCTGTGTTCTGTCCCTCCCAGGACGAGTCGAAGCCACCCTACTCCTACGCACAGCTGATTGTACAAGCCATCTCCTCGGCCCAGGATAGGCAGCTAACACTAAGTGGCATCTATGCTCACATCACCAAGCATTACCCCTACTACAGAACTGCTGACAAGGGCTGGCAGGTGAGGCCCTGGGTGCTGGGCTGTGTGAATGCTCAGAGCATGAAGTGCTCACAGATTCCATCACCTCACATAGCAAACAAGATACCCAGGTATTACCCAGGTAATACATGGAACGGTACTGTGGTAACAAGCCAGGGCCACTGTAGAGTCTAAAATATTCTTTTTGTTATTGTTGCTGTTTTATTTTTATGATGGGGACTCATGTAGAACGCTGGGCCTCAAACTCTGTGTAGCTGGAAATGACCTTGAACTTCCCTTTTTTAAAATACTTTTGTGTATGGGTGTTTTGCCTACATATATGTAATGCCATGCAGTGCCTGCAGAGGCCAGAAGAGAGCATCAGATCCCCTGGACTCAGTTACTAATGGTACTAGAGCAGCCAATGCTCTTAACCTCTGAGCCATCTTTCCAGCTCCAGCCTTGAACTTCTGGTCCTTTTCAAAGTTCTGGGATTACAGGCATGCCCACACCCATGTGCAGTGCTGGGGGTGGAACTCAAGGCCTTGTTCATGCTAGGCAGGCATCTACCAACAGTTCTACATCTGCTGCCCTACAGGCTTTTCACTAGTCTCCCTCCATGCTTGGCTGAATCTTATTTTTCTAAATTTTTTCAGGTTTTACTTGAGACAGGATCTCACACTGTAGCCCAGGTTAGCCTCAAACTCAGGGCAGTCTTCTTATCTCAGCCTCTTGAATGTTCAAACTGACCTTGAATTCATGATCCTCCTGCCTCAGCCTCCCAAGTGCTTGGGGTTATAGGCAGGAGCCACCACACACAACTTTCAGAATGAGGTGTTTTTTTTTTTGTTTTTTGTTTTTTGTTTTTTAAATTATTTAATAACCACATGATTAGAAGCATTTCATTACAGCATTAACATATTCAATAACAAAGCAAAGACGCTTCTCTTTCAATATTGGCTCTAAATTTTTAGGTTCACATTTGAACTAATACAGTTATACATTATTGTACTCGGTATAAACCTTATAAGACATAAAATTGAATGAGGCTTTAAACTTTAAAAAAGATCTCCATTTCATTTTAGAATATATTGTTCCTTGCAGAAAGACTCATTGTTTTTGCTACTAACACTGAGATGTTGGCGCATGCATCTCTAATCTGTATGCATCTGATTATTATTAGTTCTAATCGGTTGCACTTGGATTCTT
>NW_008354274.1:916891-950196 GCF_000622305.1 Nannospalax galili | reverse complement strand
TTGGCCCCTTTAATCTTTGGTTATACTTTCCTTTTTGGTGTTTAAGGACATACAATTGGACTAGATAAACTGATTTGTTTTTACTCTTGAGGTTGTTAGAGGATTTGTTCCTCAGGGGTCCCATGGGGTTGGGAGGAGCCCCTGGCTCCTTTCTTTTACCAGCTCCATTCATGTGAGGATAAGTCAAAGGTCCTGCTCGACCATTGTTGGCTCCTCTTGGAAGGATGGAGGAAATGATTCCTCCGTGTTGACCCTCCTCTTTATAGACTGGACACTGGCTCAAGTCCATCTGGTGGGGTCTCCTTGGCTTCCTTGATCAAGAGGCCAGATGACCCACCACCATTACAGGACATTTTGCGCGATGCTCATAGTCCCTGGGAACTAATCGACCCAGGAGGGTGTTTTTTTTTTTTTTTAAATGTGTATGAATGTTTTGCCTACATGTGGACCACATGCATGCAATACCCATGAAGGCCAGAAGAAGGCATCAGATCCTCTGAAACTGGAGTTGTGAGCTGCCATGTGGGTGCTGGGAAGTGAACCCCAGTCCTCAGCAAGAGCAGCCAGTGTTCTTAACCACCAAGCCATCTCTCTAGCCCTCAGAAGCTGTTCTGAGCTCTGCCGGCCTCCATCTTTTCTTTGTTCCGGCATGTCCACACACACACACGCCTGTCTTTCTGCTTTGATTCTTCATAAAGAACAGTGGTGGGTTTCACAGTGTGGAATTAAATGGGAAAGACAGCTCTGTGCCCCTATCGGGACCATGATGCGTCCACCAGCAGGTCCTGTTGCAGCTGTTATGTGATTCAGGTTGTGGGCCATGGGATCTGCCCCTCTGAAGGGCTGTGGCCCTCTGAAGGGCTGTGGCCCTCTGATGGGCTGTGACTGATAGACATCTCTCTCTTATCTCCTACAGAACTCTATCCGACACAACCTCTCTCTTAACCGTTACTTTATCAAAGTCCCACGGTCTCAGGAGGAGCCTGGGAAGGGCTCTTTTTGGCGAATAGACCCTGCTTCTGAAGCCAAACTGGTTGAACAGGCATTCCGAAAGCGGAGACAGAGGGGCGTCTCCTGTTTCCGCACGCCGTTCGGGCCTCTGTCCTCACGGTAAGCCCCAGCTGTTGTCCATATGCTCTCAGTGAAGCCATGTTCCCTGGGTAATAGAGGTTCAAGGGATTATCCTTAGCACCTTAAGACTGCATTTCCTGGAATATTGCTTTCAGACCAATAAACCTCTCTTTTGTTTTTTTTTGGGGGGGGGTGTTTTGTTTGTTTTGAGACAAGGTCTCACTTTGTAGGCCTTGAACTCATGGCAATTCTGCAGGTGCCCCTCATGGGGATTCTAGGCAAGTGCTTTACCACTGAGCCACATCTCCAGCCTCTCACTGGGAGATCTTTGAGCCATGCCTCTCCCTAAGTGCCTCACTGGGGGATTCTAGGCAAGTGCTCTACCACTGAGCTATATACATTCCCAACCTTGGCCTCTGAGCCAGAGTCTTGTTAAGTTGTCCAGACTGGCCTTAAACTCATTCTGTAGCCTAGGCAGGCCTTGATCTAGATCTAGGCAAGCCTAGATCTGCATCATCCTACCTAAAAGCTTTTTCTTTTTGACACAGGCCAAACCACTCCTGGAGGGTGGAGAGATAGTTTATGTCCTGTGTGCTGTGGAATGTGCACTTTCAGGAAGCCAAGATAACCGTCTATCCCCCCACCCACACTTCAACCCCATTCGATGGAGCCCTGCCCACCCAATGCTCCACTGGGTGGAACTAGCAATGTTGGGTCTTTGTCATCAGGAAACAGAGTTGGGAAAACCTCAGGGAGATAGAAGGGGGACCCCCCCCCCCGAGGAAGTGTGAGCTACATGGGTATGTCTTAGGAATTGGGAGACTGAGATGTAGCAGGTGAACATGGGGAGCAGTCATCTTTTATAACCTCCACCGTCATGATGTGCCATCTTGGTGTGCCCCTTTCTCATTTCAGGAGCGCTCCAGCTTCTCCCACCCACCCTGGGCTGATGTCCCCTCGTTCCAGTGGCCTGCAGACCCCAGAGTGCCTGTCTCGGGAGGGTTCCCCCATTCCCCATGACCCTGACTTGGGATCAAAGTTAGCCTCTGTTCCAGAGTACCGCTATTCCCAGAGTGCCCCCGGTAAGGAAGTTTCCTCCTCTTTTCAGACATGACGAATGAAGACACTGCTCCCCATCCCTCTAGTAATTGTTCTGTGTCCTTCCCACAGGCTCCCCTGTCAGCGCCCAGCCAGTGATCATGGCTGTGCCTCCCCGACCTTCCAACTTAGTGGCTAAGCCCGTCGCCTACATGCCAGCCTCCATAGTGACCTCCCAGCAGCCCTCGGGCCACGCCATTCATGTGGTACAGCAGGCCCCCACCGTCACCATGGTGAGAGTGGTCACCACCTCTGCCAGCTCAGCCAACGGGTACATTCTCACCAGCCAGGGCTCAGCCGGGGGCTCCCACGACACAGCAGGCACAGCTGTGCTGGACCTGGGCAGCGAGGCAAGAGGTAATGTCGCCACAGCCGTGTTACCAGCTAGGACCCAGGATGGTTGTCACTGTTAGGCACTGCGGGCCTGGGCCATTGGCCCAGCTGGTGGGGAAGAGGGCAAAGGAAAATGGATCTTTGCTACAGATCCTAGAATTACAGCCTTTCAAGCTTTTTAAAGCCTTTTTAAGACAATATATGTGGATCATCCCCAGGCATTTCTCTCTTGCTTAACAGAACCTTCCAATGCACATAGCTATTTGCTTGAATTTTGTTTCTTCTCAAGGTGACATTGGATTGTAGTCATTTATTTTTAAAAATGTATTTTGTTGGGGTTTTTTTAATTTAATTTTATTTTATTTTATTTTTTTTGAGACAGGGTCTCCCTGTAGCCCCAGCTGGCCTGAAACTCCCTATGTAGACGAGGCTGGTCTCGAACTCACAGAGATCTGCCTACCTCTGCCTCCTGAGTGCTGGGATTAAAGGTGTGGCTGATCATGCCTGGCCAGCATATTCTTCTAAAACCCTATTAATTTTTTTAAAACACATTTCCTCTGGAATTTTCTTGGGAAGCAGTCTCTACCAGTGCCACCCCATCCCCAACCCCAGTGCTGAGATGAAGGAAGGCCTCCTGGGCTGCATGTGATTCTGACTGCCTGCCTGCCTGCCCCACAGGTTTGGAAGACAAGCCCACCATTGCATTTGCCACAATCCCTGCAGCCAGTCGAGTCATCCAGACGGTCGCCAGCCAGATGGCCCCAGGGGTCCCAGGGCACACGGTCACCATCCTGCAGCCAGCCACACCAGTGACAATGGGGCAGCACCATCTTCCAGTCCGGGCCGTCACTCAAAATGGAAAGCATGCTGTGCCCACAAATAGTTTAACTGGCAATGCTTATGGTGAGGTCCTGACCCATCCTCAACCCAAATCCTGTTCCATCAACAGAACTCTCACAAGAGCTTTTCCATCTTGTCCACTCTGCTCAGTTTACATTTGCTCTGTGCCAGGCACTGTGGCCATGCTAGAAAAAATCACTAGCAAGGAGACCCCATGTCACCTCAAGTGACAACAGCAGGGGTCAGAGGAGGAAGTTAGAGTTAGCCAGCACAGAGAGCAGGGTGCTGGTGGGTAGGCCTCTGTGCAAGGAGTATATTAGTTACTTTTTTCATTGCTGTGACAAAATACCTGACAAAAGCAACTTAAGGAAGGAAGGTTTTATTTCAGCTGAGAGTTTGAGGGTGCACTCCTTCACAGTGGGAAGGCATGGTGGCAGGAGTGTGAGGCAGCTGGTCACCTGGCATCGCAGTCAGGAAGCAGAGAGAGATGGATGCTGGTGTTCACCTCCCTTTCTCCTTTTTATTCAGTCCAGGACCCCAGCCCAGGAATGGTGCTGCCCACATTCAGGGTGGGTCTGCCCTCCTCAGCCCAGTCTAGAAACTCCCTCACAGACATGCTCAGAGGTTTGTTTTTATAGTGATTCTGAATCCCACTGAACTGATAATCAAGATTAGCCATCACAGGGGGTGAGGAGGTAAGGGGGTGAGGGAAAGAGTCCCCAGAATATCCTCAGGGTGACAGAAGCAATAGGCGAAGGGACTCTGAGTTAGCAGGCTGTAGGATGTCAGACCCAAGCTTGGCCTGGGTAGGGAGGAAGACTCCCTGTGTGAGGACTGTAGTGAGATAGAGCTATGGCTGATTTTGCTACTGATTTAGATCAGTGGCCATCCTCATGTAATCTTTTCTTCCTGTTTCCAGCCCTTACCAGCCCCCTGCAACTCCTGGCAGCCCAGGCAAGTTCATCCACACCAGTAGTGGTCACCCGAGTTTGCGAAGTGGGGCCTGAGGAGCCAACAGCAGCTGTCTCGGTGGCAACCAACACCACGCCGACCCCAGCCAACTCCACCACCACCTCTGCCTCTTCCAGTGGGGAGCCTGAGGTCAAGAGGTCCCGGGTAGAGGAGCCCAGTGGGACAGCCACCACACAGGCCACAGCAATGGCAATCACTGGCCCACAGGGCCCAGGTACCGGGGAGTGAAGTTACCCATGCAAAAGTAGAGTGGAACTCACACCACAGGAACCCAAGCGGCCAGCAGGTGCACTCAAGGACCGAGTAGAAAAGCTCCCAGCTGCCTGCAGCACGTGTGCCACACAGGTGGCCTCCACACTCAGACAATTTCCTTTTTATATCCTGTCCTCCCGTGGTTTGAAAGAAAACACATAAACACATTCAGACAACTTGATTGTATGAATCTGGGGTTCTGTGTGTTTATTTACCCCTCTCTCACACCATCACCTCTCCCTGGCCCTTGGGACAAAGGGAAGATGGTTTAGCCCGGCGTCTCAAGAACTGATCCCTGGCCAGCACCCACAAAGAAGATCTTGCTCCCCAGAACTGGACAGAAGCACATGCAGAGCAAATCCAGGCCACTTTCCCCAGAACGGAAGAGGACATCTGATTGGTAGCAGACCAGACTGATTTTTAACTGATCGATAACAGACCAGACAACTGCAGGAACTTCCCAGCTTCAGGCTGGTATACTCCCCCAAAGTGACGTAGAGCATGATATTCACTGGGATCAGGGAGGTAGATCTACTTTGACTTTGGGCCCTAAATATTTCTTATGTTTAAACATGGAATTTGGGCTCATCTCAAAACCTGAGACAAACATAAAAGGGTTTCCATGTCTTTGGGGTTCCCACCAGTAATGAGCTGAGAAGCCATAGGGCCAGGCGCTTACCCATACCAGCCCCATGCCAACATGCCGCTCTGCCTGGTAACTCCAAGAAGGATTGGCGGCTCCCAGCAGTGGCTGAACCCAGAACCTCTTACAGCATCGCATGCTCAGCATTGCATGCCCAGGGAACATGGGCAGCTCCAGGCAGAAGTCGGCCATTCCTTTGTTCAGTGGAAAGAACAGTACATATTTCTGGAAGACCATGAAGGAATGAGCCCTGTGTTCCCAGCAGCTGGAGGGGCCACAGGACACAGTGTGCTCACACTGTCCCCTCACAGTCTAGTTTCCTGAACACCCTAAAAACCCGTCCACTGTTCGAAAATTGGAACCCTCTCATCTACGTGAAGGTGGGGGCCCCAGGCCAGTCCTCACCACAAAGGAAACTACCTCTTCAGGCTGGTGGAAAGGCCCATGCCAATTTTGAATGCCACATGGCAAGAACCAAAGGACAGGATCAGCCGAGGGACTAAGGAAATCCCCCAGTGACGTCCCCTTTGCATGCCCAGACAAGCCACCAGTGATACTTGGACACATGCCAAGGAGCAGCAGCGGGAGCTGAACCCTAGCCATTGAATGTTCCCCACAGTTTGAGGGTGAGAGGTGACTCTGTGGAAGCAGTAACGGCGATTGTGTAAGTGGCGGACTTCCAGGTAGCAGATCACTCAATGTTGCTCCTCCTTGGGGGTGGACTGTGAGTAACAGCCCCAGAAGAGATAGCCTGTCCCAGGGAAATGAGGAGCCACAAGTCCACACCCTGCCTTTGCTGGAGGGGGACTGGTCCATGACCTGGATGCTGTGACCAAGGACAGCAGGTGATCAGATAGATTGAGTCCATGCTTCTCTGTATGGTTGCCATGTCCCCTTATCTACAGCCACCGTCAAAGTCATCGCTCCCTGGCACACACCAAGGACCAGTGCAGAGTGTCTGGCTGCCCTCGGGAGTGTCTTTTTTGAGCTCCCCAGTCAGTTTCTGTAGCTCTAAACTTCAAGCTGGAAATAAGCTTTGTTTTGAAGTCCTGTTGCCTGGGAAGTTTCAGAGAAACTGGGCTGGGATGACAGCGGCAAGGGTCGGGGGTAGCTTCCAGCTCAGCTGTCCTGTAGAGAAGGACACAGGACTTCATCCCACAGCATCTTCAATCTTTGTACATGGTGTGAACTTGTTCCATCTGTGTGGCTGATGTGAGCATGGCAGGGGCGGGACAGACAAGGTGAGAGTCTGAAATGCTCTTTGGGCCAAGATCATGGCCAGATCAGCCCTGCCAGGCAAGGATCAGCAACAGGGGACATTAGGGTCACCTGTTGATCTTTTCTCCATCAGCGTTTACTCTCAGCTGTGCGTGGTTAACACTGTGGATTGTCATGACGCTGTGTGATAGCCCCCACCAGAACCATGGATAACCCTCTGTCCCATCAATGTCAGGTCTCCACAGTCTGACCCTGAGCTTTTTACTCTCCTGGCTTCTGAAACTTGATGATATCTGTCCTCTGTGAGGAACCCTCTCACTGTAACACAGATGTGGAAGAATGTGGGCTGAGAGAGTGGGAACACACAGTCCTGGAATCCTGCATAGCCTTGCTGAGGGTCTGTGCCCCTGGGTTAAGGCAACCTGAGCTGGGAGGGTAGGGACTTGCCTGGAGCTGCTACTCTGAGTCTATGAAAAGTCACTCCTGTGAAGGGTATTTGGTCTTTGCCAGGGGACCCCCCTGGCTCATGCCAGCATCTACCCCATAGCCCATAACCCAGAATAGCCAGTGTTTAGAAGGGGGTGACACAGCCAGCCTGAACATGCTCCCATGAGCTCTGAGCCACCAAGTGGCTGAGCTGTCTGTAGAAGTCAGAGCCTAGGTCGGGCCAGGGTGGCCATGACCATCCATTGTGTGGACAAGGGCTGACAACCCTGGAAGTTGCTGAGGGTGGGCTGACCCCAGCCCTGGAGATGGGGCCTGGGGCCCTGCTCCTCAGCCCATGCTGGGACTCCTTGCTGTGGCACAGCTTCGTGGTCCAGCTGATGGCTTGGGGCAGGGTCCCTCTGGTTTCGTCTGGCTCTGATAGGTGCTCCCTAGCAGGTGTCTGGTATCCATACATCCACTCTCTCCTCTGCTTCATAGTCAGTGCTGGCCGGACTCACAGATGCAGCAAACATAGGAAGTCACAGTCACCATGGTAACTTTAGAAGTGAAGACACCCCTGTGAGCTCACCTACCTACACCAACTCCCTCCTCCTCTTCCTCGTTCTCCTGTTCTTCCTCCTCTTTCCCCTTCCTTACCCCTCTTCCTCAATCTCTCTATTTCTCCCCCCTCTTTTTTCTCTTCCCCTCTCGATTATCCCCTCTCTCCCCCTTCCTCCTCCTCCTCCTCTCCCTCTTGTCCCTTCTTGCTGGCCTCAACTTTCAGCCTGGTATCCAGGAGACAATATATGTCTGTCATCAGCTGTTGGTGCCTCACCTTAATACATGGAGCCACCACCCCCACTGAGGTACAGTGTCTCCTCCTCTCTGAACCCCCTCACCATCTGCCCCTGCAGCTCTTCTCTGCCCCTTGACAGGCCTGCCAGAAGACTGATTCGAGATCACACAGACCATTCAACTAATGTCCATCTTTCCTCTGAAACTAAGAACAGCATTCCAGGATATTCCAGGAGAGCTGGAAATAGCCACAGCCAGGTAATGGGATCAGTGTCCTTTGTAGAGACAAAGGACAGACAGACCTCCATTCAGAGATTAATTTGAGGAAAAAAAAAAATCTTTTCCCTCAGAAACAAATATGATGAGACAGAATGCTCCACTTTTCCTCAAAAACCTCAAATTCCACCTTGCACTTAGGTGACTTCATAGGATCTGAGGGATGTGACCCTCTCTGGGGTAGGGGCCCCCAACCTGACTCAGTCCCTCTCTCCCCCTTTGAACATCTTATTGCTCTACAATAAGTCAGAAAGTGACCGAGTCACTCCTCTGGTGAAAGCCCTTGCATGTGGCACGAGGGCATCCCATCCCCAGATGTTGGCAGGGGAACCTCTCATTTTGACTCAGGGTGACAGAGCAGTTGCCCGAAGCCTGGCCTCCAATACCTCTGCTCGAAAGCAATATTATAAAGAATAAGTTGTTCCAAAAATAGCTGCTACAAACACAGGGGCTTCTCCCTAGAGCAGGGATCCCTGACATGCACTTTGGCTCTCGGGGGTGAAGGCAGAGAACAGTAACCAAGACCTGTTGCCCATTTCCACCTGCCATTTTCACATTCTGTCCCTGTCCCCTACAGTTCCCATGTGTCCTATATTTCTTGTGCTGGGGACGCAGATCTTGCACCCACCTTCGTGCAGGGGTCTGGTGAAAATATCTGTTCCTTGCATTTTTGGTGTCTTTGGGTTTTTGGGGGGAGGTTTGTTATGGTGGTGGTGGGTTTTTTTGTTTGTTTGGTTGGTTGGTTGGTTGGTTTTTTGTAGTGCTGGGGATTGCACTTAGGGCCTTGCACATGCTAGGCAAGCACTCTACCACTGAGCCACACTCCCAGCCCTTTGTACTTTTAGAACTTGAGAGACAGGGTCTCACAAAGCTGCCCAAGCTGGCTAAACTTTCAGTCCTCTTGTCTTAGCCTCCTGAGTTGCTGGGATGACAGGCCTGCACCACCAGGTCCCAGTGCTTCTTGCTCTCTTTTGGTACCAAAAGCTGCTATACTGGTGACCCACCAGGAGGGTGTGGCCTCCATGCATAGATGCCCCAACAAACTGGCAAGCTGGGCTGCATGTGGTGCCCTGTCCCCACAGCCCAGTGGTTTGAACAGTCCAGAGCTGCTGCTTGCTTCTTCTGCCCTCCGTCCCTAACCCCTGAAAGCCACACTGCTTGTCAAGTGGAATTATGTGAACAGATCAAAGGTGTTTCCTTTGAAGTAAAAAACACCTGTTTTACTGACTCTGTTTAGGGAAAACAGTTTTGCACTAAAGTTTTAAAAAGTTACTTTCATGATCCTCCTCTCGTCATCTGTCCTCTGAACTCCCCTCTAGCAGACCCTCAGCTCTGTGGCTTACAGGGAGCATTCCAGAACCAACCCCTAAGAAGTCAGGGTGCAGCAGCCCACAAGTGAGTTAGCCTCATGCCTGGGCATGATGCAGGGCAGAGCGGTCACCTGGGGGTGGCAGGAAGGAGAGGTGAGTCAGGTAGGACCCAAGCAAAGCTGAGGGCTTTCCTAGCCTCTTCCTGGCCCCAGTGGCCAATGGGCTTTTCTGTGTTGTAGACAGCAGCCAAGAAAACAGACACCTTGCTTGCAGGCATCTTTCTCTCCAAGAAGAAACCCCACTGAAAGGGCTTCATTCTCCCTCATTCTTGATCCAGCCTGTCATTCAAGCAACTGGGGAAAAGGGACAAGAGAAGCCCCTGGACCTACGAAAAGCAGCAGGTGTAACCTGTACTTCTGTTAGACTGCCAAACATAGGCTATGTAGGACAGCCCACCCCCACCTCAGCTGTCCTTCCCCCGACTCTCCCACTTAAAATAGTTAGAGAATTGGAAGAGTGCGGCTGCTTACTCTCTGGGAGTTTGCTTCTGGAATACTTGGTTGGTGTGACTGGTCCCTGGCAACACAGTGCATAGTGGAGGAGCCTGGGGCCACTTCAGTGGGCACAGTGACCAGGCTGGACCCACATTCCACCTGAGAGTTTTCCCTGCATCTAAAGCACTTGTCGCCAGCAAAGCAAACTCAGCACTGTCCCCTGAATCCCTAGGGGGCTGTGTTGGCCCACCTGGCATTGGCCCCGAGACCCCTAAGTATTTGTTCTCCCTGAACGAAGTTCTCTGCCCTGTACATATCCAAATGGCTCCCTGGCCTCTTGACTCTGGATTAGCTGGTCTAGAATGTTTGTTTTGTTTTTAATTGGTAAAAATGGGGATTTAAATAACATTTTAAGTTTGGCCCCTCTTCCATCTTCCCTTCCTGGGAGGCATCTGGGGTTCCTTTAGCTTGACTCCTGGACTGGGAGAAGGTGGTAGGGAGGGAAGGAGAGACCCAGGCTGTGTTCTGGATCTTTCCTTGGATTCTGCTGTGTCCCTCAAGGCAGCGGCTCTGTGCGTGTGAGAGAGGGCCTAAAGCCAATACTGAGATATTTTTTTCTTACCTGAACAATAATTCTCCTGTAAAAATAATTTTGGGGGGGTGGGTGTTCGGGGAGTATGTATGTGTGTGTGTGAGTGTTTTTTGGGTTTTTTTTGTTGTTGTTTTTTTTTACAGTGGCTGTCTAAAGTATTTTCACAGTATGTTTAATATTCAGCGCTATAAAAAGCAGTGGTGTCCTATACAGTGGGAATTCGAGTTCCAGAAATGGGACATGCCCCATATCCCCAGGGGCAGGGGCAAGGGCTGGTATCAGAAAAACCAGCGAACCCACATATCCCAAGCACCACCACCTGGGTTTTCATTTCAAATGGGATACAGTATTTTTTTATAACAAAACCATACTTTTTTTTTTAAAGTTTGACACCTGAATGTGATTTCTAACTGTTATCAGACATTAATGTTTTAAAGCTATAACAAAGTTGAAAATTTCTACTTTTTTTTCTTTTACTTTAACTGTTCTTTTATCAATTTGATTGTTGTATGTGGATGGGGGAAGTTTTGTTTTCTCCTTTTAGTGTTTGTTTCTATAACCAGAAATAAAAAATTATATATTAAAGAAATGACACCTGAGGCTGTGAGTGGTCCCTGCGAGTGGGTGACTGCAGAGGGCAGAGAAGTCAACAAATGGCCTGTCACAGCCCCTCTTGCTCCTGAGAGTCAATGCATTTGACCCCTAGGTGCTGCAGAGGTCAAAGTATGACTGAGGGGTTATACTTCCTCCCATGGTGCCTTGGTGTTCCTGACAGCAGGGTAGATTCCTCCAGTAGGTGCCTGTGAACCCCAGGAGTCCTCTGAGCTCAGAGACCATGAAAACACTTCACAACTGGCAAGGGAGGAGCTAGCCCCTACCTCCCTGACTCCTGGTACAAGTCTGAAGCTGGGCCGGCTATGTCTGTAGGTACCCGTGGCTGCCCTGGTGGCCCTGCCAGACCTAGGTCCTTCTGTCAGCCAGGTGAGTCAGTCTCTCTCTCTCTCTCTCTCTCTCTCTCTCTCTCTCTCTCTCTGATATGGGCATACTTGGGTCACAGCAGCCTGTGGAGGTCAGAGGACAGCCTTCAGGTGTCAGTCCTCACCTTTCCACCTTGTTTGACACCGGGTCTCATTTGTTTGTTTATGTATATGAGTGTTTTGCCTGTATGTATGTAAGTGTACCACACGCATGCAGTACCCACAGAGGCCAGAAGAGGGTGTTAGATCCCATAGAACTGGAGTTACAGGTGGCTGTTAGCTGTCATGTAGGTGCTGGGAACCAAACCAAGGTTCTCTGCAAGAGCAGTCAGTGCTTTTACCCGCTGAGCCTCCCTGACAGGGTGTCTTCACCACTGCTTAAGCCAGGCTGCTGGCCCTGTAGCTTGTGGAGACTCCTGTCTCCTCCCATCTGAGGTTGTACTGGCATTACAGACACTTGCTGTTGTGCCCAGCTTTTATGTGAATTCTGGGGATGTGAACTCAGCTTGTCAGGCTTTCAAAACAAGCACTTTTACCCACTGAGCCATCTCCCCAGTGCCACCATGTTTTTTGAGATAGGTAGGATCTGACTGGCCTGGGACTTGCCAAGTATTCTAGGCTGGTTGGCCATCGAGAACCAGGAATCCTCCTGTCTCTGCCTTCCTAGTCCTGGGATTCCAAGCACGGACCACCATGCCTGGCTTTATTTTTACATGGGTTCTGGGGATTGAACTCAGATTCTCATGCTTGCAAGGAAAATACTTTACCACCTGAGCTATGTCCACCTCCTTCTTCCTGAAGCTTTGCTTGTTTAAGGTGTGGGCAGGCGTGGAGGGCAGAAGGCATTGACAGGAACCAGGCAGGCATGATTTCGATTTCCCATCATGCCAACTCTCCAGACATGGAACCTCACACTGCCTTCTGCTTCCTTTTCCTGCATATGGAATAGACGCCCACTTCCCAGCACAGGTAGTGAGGGGTGCCAGGGCCTGGGGGTGTGGTGGGGGTCTGTACTTGTTACCTTACCTCAGAACCCTAGGTTGGCAACAAAACACTGGGTATTTCTGTAGCCCTGTCTGGCAGAATTTATAAAAATGTGTGTGTCTGCCACACAGGTAGCTAAAAAAATTTAAAACTTTTATAATTGAAATTTTAAATTATTATTATTGGTCTTTTTGATACAAGATCTCCCTGTAGCCCCAGCTGGCCTGGATTTCACTATATAGGCCAGGACATTTTTGTAGTTATATGTGTATGAGAATTTTGCCTGCATGTATGTGAGTGCACCCAGGCATGCAAGGCCCAAAGAGGTCATCAGAGCCCCTGGAACTGGAAGTTGGTTGTTAGCCACCATGTGAGTGTTGGAAACTCGACCTGGGTCATCTGGAAGAGCAGCTGGTGCTCTTAACTGCTGAGCCATCTCTCCAGCCCCCTGAATAACATTTTTTTAATGCTTTTTATTTATTTATTTTATTTTGGTCTTTTTGAGGCAAAGTTTCCCTGTAGCCCCAGCTGGCCTTGGAACTCATTATGTAGACCAGGCTGGCCTCGACTCCCTGGTGCTGAAATTAAAGGTGTGCACCACACCCAACTCTAAATTTATTCTTTGTAGTGGTGGGGGAGGGAGGGCATGTGCCACTGTTGCACACATGTGGAGGTCAGAAGACAACGTTCAGCAGTTGGTTCTCTCCTTTCACCATGTGGGTCCCTGAGTTTCAACTCAGATCTTCAGGCTTAGTGGTAAGCACATTTACCTAACCAGCCATCTTGCCTCCCCAAGATTTTTTTTAAGCAGTGTGTGCTGCACTTAACATAAGCAGCTTAAAAACAAATTTAAACAAAAACAAAAGAAATTGGCCAGTTTTGGTGGTACACATCTGTAATTCCAGCACTTAGAGGGATGAGGCAGGAACATTAGCTCAAGGCTATCCTAGGCTACATAGTGAGACCGTTTAAAAAACCCAAGGTCTAAAAATAAAACAAAACTAAAACCCTACCAAGATCTGGCAGGGTGTGGTGGTGCAAGCCTTTAATCCCAGCACTTAGGAGGCAGTCAGGAGGATCTCTGTGAGATCAAGGCCAGCCTGGGCCAAGACAGCTTGGGCTACGGGGAGACCTTGTCTCAAAAAACAAAAAACCCAAGGGCTGGGGGTGTCACTCATGACCGTGAGTCCCTAAAACTAGAAAGGGGACAAGGTCCTTTTAGGACCAGATGCTTCCAAGGATCACAGGCCCGACGCCCCCGCCCCCGCTGTTCTGGGATCTGTAAGGTCCGGGGTTTCAGGATTCCCAGGCTCAAGTGGATGGATGCCTGGGGTTTGGGCGGGACCTACGGCCACAGCACTTCCGTTTGCTCCCGGAAGCAGGTGGCATCCGCCTCACCCAGGTGCCGCGACCCCGGAAGTTTCTGAGAAGCCGCGGACGGGCCGGGCTGGAGTCTGCGCGGCAGCTGGATGCCCTCGGCGGGTGTGGAGAGTCTGCTGCAGCAGGCCAGGTACTCCTGAAACCCGGATGGGGAGGTCAGGAGAGGGACAGCCGACACAGTTGCGGGAGGAGCTAGAGCAGGTGCTGGGACCCGCTGCACCGGGAGAACCCACGTCTGCGGCCCCGGCAGATCACAACAGAGCGAGGCTGAGCCCCGGAGCTGGAGCCTGGCCTTGTCTCGGGACTCGGGGACATGCGGCCAGTCCAAGAGGTCCCCGCCATGTCTGCTTCCCAGCTATCGGGTCTAAGACCTGGTGGTACTTGGTTAGAAGAAACAGAGCTGGGCGTGGTGGCGCACGCCCTTAGTCCCGGCACTTGGGAGGCAAAGGCAGGGGTATCTCTGTGAGTTCAAGGCCAGCCTGGTCTACACCGCGAGTTCCAGGCCAGCTGGGGCTACAGAGAGACCCTGACAAAAAGACAAAAAAGAAGAAGAAAATACAGCCTGAAGTCGAGGCCTGCTGCATTTGGTAAACTTCAAAGGCAAAGGCACACATTGGATTCTGAGCTGGTCCTATTGTATGAAAAGGTTAGAAAAGGTGAGGTCTCTGGCATGCATCTTTAAGGAACAAAAACGAAAGAAAAAAGTCTGTAAACAAGGCAAAACGCCCAAGATAGGGTGAGCAAGATGGCAGAGGAGCTTGATGATCAGTGTTCAATCCCTGGAACCCACATGGTAAAAGGAGAGACAGGACTCCCACAGTTTGTCCTCTGCCCTCCACCAGCCCCCCTCCCCCACACACAAATAAATAAGTAGATAAATAGTGAAAACTTTTTATGACCTCCCATCCTAATTCACACAGATCTCTTAGGAAAGTGTTTGATAAATGTGGTCTGCCCACATGGCCTGATCACCAGTACACAGCTCTGCTTGCCTTCAGTAGTGGGTGGCAGAGGTAGGCTGATTTCTGAGATCAAGGCCAGCCTGGTCTACAGGACTACAGAACCCTGGAGTCAGCCTTGTGTCTTTGTGTGACCCCTCCCTTATCCAGTCTGTCCATAGGCACCTGAGTATGACTCTGGCCGACGTATGCAAAAAATAAAACAGGCCAGGACAGTGAGGAAGTTATTGGAGCCTTCACACATCAGGACACATGTTAGCTGCAGTCCCAGAGCAGAGACTCCCTGTCTTCTTCTGATTCCCAAGTCCCTAGTTTAAACACCCAGCGAGCAGGTCCAGAATGGGGACTGTGTAAACTTGAACCCAACAATGTCACGTACCACAATGGGGCCTTCAGCCACGGATTGGAAAGTTGGGGTCCTCCTCATCCCCAACAGGCACTTCATCCTGTAATTCCTTCATCTTTGGCCTTTATATTCTGCTGCTGGAGATGGAACCGGCCTTTATGTAGCCAAGTACACTGAGCTAGTCCCAGCCCCCTCCCTTGCCATTGAAATTGGAATAGAAACTGAAAAACACGTTTCCACATTGAGGGTCAGTCACTTAACTGTTGCCTGTTTCCAAGTTAAGCCAGTGATGTATTGAATTATATCAGGTTACCTCATAATCTGCCATAACATTTGCCCTTTAATGTATAAACTTTATGTACGTTTATCCAACCTGAGTTTGATCCCTGGGATTCAAATGGTGGGAGGCGAGAACTGACTCCTACAAGTGTCCTACACACATACACACACACACACACAAATAGATAAATGTAATAAAAATAGAAAAACAACTTGGAATACTGAGGCTGTAGCTCAGAGTTAGAGTGCTTGCTTAGCACGAGCATGTAAGGCCCTGGGTTCAAACCCTATCACTGCAAATAAAGAGAAAGAATGGAAGAGAGTGCCAGGCATAGTGGTGTGTCTGTAATGTCAGCCTTTGGGAGGCTGAGGTAAGAGAATTAAGAGTTCAAGACTAGCCTAGGCTACATAATGAGTTCCAGGCTAGCCAGCACAGGCTCTGGGTGGCAACTTGGAGTAAATGTCCCTGACTTTTGGAAGACTCCCCTAAAACAATGTTTCACTGGGTGTAATGGCTCGCACTTATAATGTCAGCCCTTGGAGACTGAAGCAGGAGGATTGCTGCAAGTTGCAGGCCAGCCTGGGCTACCAAGTAAGAGACCCTGTCTCAAAACAAAACAGGAATGTGTGGATCACCATCAAGGGTACCACTAGGAAACTGATGGTGACACATCTCAGTTCTAGGGAGGAACCTGTCTGCATTCTGGTTCCTATAATTCACCCAGAAGTGTTGCAGGCCTGGGTGACCATTCCCCTGGAAGACCCAGCTTTCTCTTTACTAGTTAGGATTAGCCCCCAGTAGTGAGAGGAAGCCCTGTGATAACTGCTGACACCCCTTCCTTAGGGAGATCCAGAATGGAGAGCTCCAACGGTTCTGCTCCCGGGTCAGCAAATTGCTGCAAGAGGACCCGGGACCCGCCACCATAGATGCTCTACAGAGGCTCTTCCTCATTGTATCCGCCACCAAGTACCCCCGGAGGTGAGTGGCCTGGCCTTGCCAGCTGCTGAGGCAAGGCAAGTCTCATTCATAATGGTAGGTTGGTGGCAGTGCTCCTTCGGGCCCTTCTCCATCTGCCGGACATATGAAAGCCAGCTTCCCTGGAGTGCCTGCATCACCTGGTGGGGTCTCGCCCTGCAGGCTGGAGAAGATGTGTATATACCTCTTGCAGAACACCCTCTGCTTGCCCACGAGCCCTGAGCAGCTTCAGGTCCTCTGTGCTGCCATCCTGAGAGAAATGTCACCCTTCGATAGCCTGGCCCTGTCCTGTGACCACGCCCAGAACACCCGACAGCTTAGCTTTGTGGCATCTGTGCTCCTGGCCCAGGTAACATGATTGCTAATACTTGGGAGGCTTTCTGCTTCAGGCCTGTGTCCCTGAACATGCTTGTGTTCTGTGGGGACCCATGGAATTCAGTGCCTGTTCTCTTCGATGTTTTTCTTATTTTTATGTGTTATGTGTGTGCTTGCCTTAGATTATATGCACCGTGTATATACAATACCAACAGAGGCCAAAAGAGAGCATTGGATTTCCTGGAACTGGCTTTATAGACAGCTGTGAGCTACTGTGTGGGTGCTGGGAACCAAACCTGGGTCCTCTGCGAGAGCAGCTAGTACTCTTAACCTCTGAGCCCTCTCTCCAGCCCCTTGTTTTGTTTTTTTAACATGGGATCTGGAGATGGAACTTGGGTCCTTGTGCTTGCAAGGCATGCACTTTAACTGAAGCATTGCCAGAGCTCATTATTTTGTTTTGAAGGGAGACAGAGGAGAAGAAGTCAGACATGTGAGCCAGCGCATCTTTACAGTCCTTGAGAACCGACAGCCTGAGGGGTCCAGTGTCAGGCACCTCCTCCCCATCCTATCCAAGGTCATTAGCCTGGCCCCAGGCATCCTTCAGGAAGGTATGGGCCACCTCTTCCCCAAAGGCCCCCCTGCTTCCCTTCCAACAGCAACCCATAGGTTGGGTATAGTATGAGGAAGGGCAGGTGGCCTGATGAGCCCCGTGTAGCTTCTCCAGGCTGAGCCCATGGTGTGGTGTGCTGCTAGCCCCTTTTTCTCTTGGGCAAACTCAGTCAGCATCCTCGGGGGGCCTGGGAATCCATAGGATATGTTTCTCTTGCCTTACCTTGCCCCTCTGCCCTCCCTGCAGACCAGACCAACCTGCTCAGCAAGAGACTGGTTGACTGGCTGCGCTATGCCAGCATCCAGCAAGGGCTTCCACACTCAGGGGGCTTCTTCTCCACACCCAGGATCCGGCAAGTGAGTCCAAGTTCCTTCAGGTCCTTGGGGAGCTGATATCACAAAACCTCTGTTACAGGCTGGGGACAGAGCTTAGTTGGTAGAGTATTTGTCTAGCGCACATGAAGCCTTGGGTTCGAGCCCCAGCACTGGATGTGGTGGTGCGTGCCTGTCATTCCATCAATCAGGAGTTAGAGGCAGGAGGATCAAGAGTTGAGAGTCAATAAAGCTGCTGGAGAGATGGCTCAGAGGTTAAGAGTATTGGCTACTCTGGCAGAGGATCGGCATTTGATCCCCAGCACCCACATGACTGCTAACAATCATTTGTAACTCCTGTCCCAGGGGATCTGGTGCCCTCTCCTGGCCTCCATGGGCATTGTGTTCCTGTGGTATACTTGCATTCAGGCAAAACATTCATACACAGAAAATAAAAATAAATAAATTGGAAACAGCAAACAAATAAAATGCCACTCAAAATAGCCCTATCTGTCCTGGGGAGTTTTTCTCACACACACACACCCTGCATGCATATAGCCACTCCCACCAGACATGTCCCCTTGGACACTGTCCTTCCCCTGATTCGAATAAAGTTTCTTGCTGCCTCTACCTTGAACTGGGGGAGTCTGCTTTGGGTCTGGCCAACCACAGGTGGGATCCTGAATGGTCAGTGCCCAGAGCCTACAGGGGATACAAGATCCACAACAAACCTGGTGTCCTGCATCTCCAGGTCTTGGTGTAGGCCTGCCTGTGTCTGGGAGTGTAGACATTTCTTCCGGTGCATCATGGGAACAGGGGCAGGTAGCGCTGGCCCCTAAGCCATGCTGAGGTTCATAGCCTCCTGTGATCTCCTCTCCCCTCCACCCTCTGTAACTTGTGAGCCCACCAGCCTCATCCCAGTCCTGCAGACCCTTGCCTTTCCTCCCACAGCCAGGCCCCATCACCGAGGTGGACGGAGCAGTAGCTTCAGACTTCTTCACAGTGCTCTCCACGGGCCAGCACTTCACGGAGGACCAGTGGCTGAACATGCAGGCATTCTCTATGTTGAGAACATGGTTGCTATACAGCGGCCCTGAGGACCCAGGCACTCCAGATGCAGGTGCGTCCAGGGTGCAACAGGCCAGTCAATGGTAGAGGATGGGCACCTTGGGGTTTAGGTGCAGGTCAGCATCATGGCCTACTCAGCTGAGCTCAGTCAGCCCCAGAGGCCCTAGTTAGACACACCAGTGTCCCTGTGAGGTGTGCTCAGAGAAGGCAGAGGAGTTGTTTAATTCAGCAGCCATTCCACATATCTGTCTGGACAGTGCCATTGGATTCTGTCACATACACAGACCTGGGTTATAGACAATAAAATTGAATTAGGCATAGTGGTGCGTGCTTGTAATCCCAGCACTCAGGAAGTAGAGGCAGGACAATCAGGAGTTCAAGAACAGTCTCAGTTACATAGCGAGTTTGAAGCCAGTCTGGGCTATGTGAAACCCTGTCTAAAAACTAAGCCAAGCATAGCAGTGTGTGCCTGTCATCCCAGCACTTGGCAATCTGAAGCAGGAGAATAGTAAGTTTGAGACCAGCCTGAGCTATGTAGTACGACCCTCTTTCCATATACCCAAAACCAAACAGTAAACCTGACTAGCACCCCAGATGGATGTGGGCATCTTGGGCAAGGTGACAGAGACCAAGCCTCATGCCCTCTGGGAGGCTGTTGCAGTATGTCCTCTGTCCAACTTGCCTGTCCACATGGTCTACCAAGGGTGTCCCTTTTTCCTGCAGATGACAAGTCAGAGCCGGAGGGCTCCACCCTGTCTGTGCTTTCTGCCACCTCCACTGCCAGCCACCTGCTGCCCCCTCGGGAGCGCCTGAGGGAGGTAGCCTTTGAGTACTGCCAACGCCTCCTGGAACAGAGCAACCGACGTGAGTCCCAGGGCTATGTGTTTTCTCACTCACTGTCCTGGCCTTGAGCTTCTAGAACGCAGTTGCCTTGTCAAGTGCCGTTTAGAGACCAATCACCTTTCTTCTTTCCTTCAGGTGCCTTGAGGAAGGGGGACTCTGACCTACAGAAAGCTGTAAGTGGCTGGCAGGGTGACCAGGCAGGGTGATGCCTGGACCCTCTTGACACAGCTCCATGTCCCCTCAGTGTGTGGTGGAGGCTGTGCTAGTGCTGGATGTGCTGTGCCGGCAGGACCCCTCCTTCCTGTACCGCACCCTCTCCTGCCTCAAGGCCCTGCACAGGAGGCTGGGTGAGGACCCTGGCAGCGAGCGGGCACTGGTGCCCCTCGCCCAGTTCTTTCTGAACCATGGTGAGTCTGGGTGTACAGGAGGCAGGGCCACAGTAAAGAGCAGCTTGCTCGATGGTGGGCAGAGCAATTTCTTCTGGATTCTCAGAGGCTGTCACTTTACATTTTTGTTTTGTTTGTTTATTGGCAGTGCAGGGGATGGAACTCGAATCTTTCACATATTAGACAAGCCCTCTACCATTGAGCCACACCCCTAGCACCTCCCTAGGGCAGTCTAGGCAGATGGCTCTACGACTGAGTCATAACCCCAGGTCTCACTGGGGGATTCTAGGAGGTACAGTGCCATTGAGTCACACCTCCAGCCCCTTACTGGGGATGCCAGGGAGATAGGTACTCTACCACTGAGCCATGTCCCCAGCCCTCTATTTTGATTGTTTTTTCTTGTTTTGTGTGTGTGTGTTTGGTAGCTTCCCCGGTAGCCCCAACCCATCCAGAACTCACTGTATAGACTAAGGCTGGCCTTGATCGCATAGAAATCTGTCTGTCTCAGCCCCAGTGCTGAGATTAAAGGTGTGCACCACCACATCTTGCTCCTTTTATTTTGTGATGAGGTCTCAGTGAGTTGCCCAGGCTGACCTTGAATTTTCAGTCTTCCTGCTTCAGCCTCCTGAGTAACAGATTGCAGTGGTGGGCCAGCACAGCCAACTCCTTGCACTTGTCAATAGGCATAATTTCTGTCCCACTCAGTGCTCTCCCTGCTATGTCAAAAGGCCTGTGAAAGTTACAACTGAGGGACTAGTGCCTCCCTGACTCTTGTTTCCTGTTTGTGCTCAGTGGCCTAGGAGATCGATGTCGTCAGGCTCAGCTAAGTTTTTCTACAGTGGACATCTCCTGGAGGCTTTTGGTGTACCCCAGGCATGTGCAATCCTGGAGGCTTGGCCAGGCTGCTGGGCCCTGACCTGCAGCAGAGAAGCCTTACTGTGGGTTACTGAGCATGCTTATGAGATGGAGCCTAATGTCCTGGTGGTGCCTGGTGTCTTTCAGGGGAGGCAGCCACCGTGGACTCGGAAGCTGTCTATCAGCACCTGCTCAGCAGGCTCCCTTCTGAGCGCTTCCACAGCCCCATGCTGGCATTCGAGATCATCCACTTCTGCACTTACAACCTGGCCCTGTTCGACTCACACTTCCTGGGGCTTCTCAAGATGAGCTTTCCTAATCTATTCAAGGCATGTGGGGGGGATTCACCCCTAGGCGAGGGTCTCGGGCTTCCCCCTTTTCAGTTGGTCTCAGTTTGGGTTACAGGGCCAAGTATGAGGGCTGAGTATGGCTGTGCATCATAACATACAAACAGTCACACAGGAACCAGGCATGGTGGCTCACACCTTTCATCCTAGCATTTGAGAGGTTGAGGCAGGCCTCATCTACAAGGCAAGTTTCAGGGAAGCCTGGGCTACATAACGCCCTTTTCTTTCACAAACAAAGCCATATGTGGGTAAGAGAGTATGCCTGACTTTGTGAGCTGCCTGGCTTCAGGCTTGAGGTCCTCCTGCTCTGGGAAGTGAGGCTCTCTAGTTTACAGGTATGTACTGCCGTGCCTGGCTTGGCCAGGGCTGTACTCTGCCTGGCACATTCAGCCCTTTGGCACCGGTCTGTGATGTATTGGGGGCAGAGTACATATGCACATGTGTGCATACATGTGCTGCTGGAGGACAGTACAGCCTCGGGTGCTGTTCATCAGGCAATGTCTACCTTGTTTTTTGAGGCAGGGTCTGTCTTTAGTCTGGAACTCTCCAATTAAGACAGACTGGCTGGCCAATGAACCCCAGGAATCTACCTGTTTCCTCCCCAGGATGAGGGTTACAAGAGTGTACCAGCACACCAGATTTTTTTTATGTAAATGAGTGTGTTGCCTGTATGTATATAAGTGGACCACATGCATGCAGTTCCTACAGAGGCCAAAAGAGGGTGTCGGATCTCCTGGAACTGTAGTTACAGTTGTAAGCTGCCATGTGGGTGCTGGGAGTCAAAGTTGGGTCCCCTACAAGAGCAGCTTGTGCTTTTAACCGCTGAACCAGCTCTCCAGAGCCACATCTGGATTTTCTTAAATGTGTTCTCGGCATAGAACTTAGGTTGTATTTGCATAGCAAACACTTTACTGCTAGGCTATCTCCCCAGCCCCAAACTCAATCCATTTTCTAAAGAAAAAAAGATGACTGAGAAGCGCTTAGTTGCCTTGCTGGTACAAAAGTGACTGCAGACGCCAAAGCAGAATGGCTGGAGGCGGGGGCTGCAAGATGGCTCAGCAGGTAAAGGTGCTTGCCACCAAGCCTGACAATCCAAGTTCAATCCCCAAGACCCGCAGGGTGGAAGGAGAGAACTTATTCCTGAAAGTTGTCTTATTTTATTTTTTTTTTAATTTTTTGAGACAGGATCTCATTATTTTGCCCTGGCTGGTCTAGAACTTGCTATGTAGACCAGGCTGGCCTTAAATTCACAGAGATCTGCCTGCTTCTGTCCCCCAACTGCTGGGATTAAAGGTGTGCACCACCATGCCGCCCAGCTCACGTTGTCTTACCTCCACACACTGTCACATAAACAACATGCACATGCACACACATATACAATAATAATAGTAATTAATTAATTTAAATAGGAGCCCAGGCGTGGTGGTGCACGCCTTTAATCCCAGCACTAGGGAGGCAGAGGCAGGCAGATCTCTTGTGAGTCCAAGGTCAGCCTTGTCTACATAGTGAGTTCCAGGACAGACGGAGCTACAGGGAGACCCTGTCCCAAAAAGACCAAAAAAAAATTTAAATAGCCAAAGTCAAACAGTTGAAGGAAACGTTTATGCACACCTCATCACAGGCAGTGTCAGAAAGAGGTAGACAGGTCGGGCAGGCTCAGGTGCCCACCCAGAACAAACACCTTCATGGTATCAGTTGGCAGTGGGAGGCCATGGTGATGCAGTCCCCAACCAACCCCCCACCACCACCCGGCCAACCTCTCTGAACCACCATGTATCCCACAGTTCCTAGCATGGAACAGCCCTCCCCTCACTGCCAAGTTCGTGGCACTCCTCCCAGCTCTGGTGGATGCTGGCACAGCCTTGGAGATGCTGCATATGCTGCTGGATCTGCCCTGCCTGACTGCTGCCCTGGACCTACAGCTCAGGTGGGCTTGATCAGCCCTATCCCTTTCTCTGCAACCAGATCCTGGTTCTGGTCTCTTTACCACTCCCAACCCTCTGGACTAGGGCCCCTGCAAGGCTCTGTTTCTCCAGACTGCATCTCTGGGCCCTTCACCACCCACTCAGGGCAGCCCCCAAGCCCCGGGGCTCCCCAGTGATTCATGTTGACCAAGGGCACTTCCCATGTTCCAGGCCCTGGTCCTTCCCCAACCCCCCAGGGGCTGTGATGTTACATTGGGTGCCCCTGGCATCAGAGAGCAAATTGGAGTGGGTTGCTCTTTACTGAAAGCTGCATCCCAGCCTGGCCTGTCTTCTCAGGTCCTCACCAACTCCTTCTGAAAGGCCACTTTGGGACACCACCTTCAGGATCCCCAGCTGCCTGGAGGCCTTCCGAGACCCGCAGTTCCAGGGCCTTTTCCAGTACCTGCTTCGCACCAAGGCCAGTGGCTCCATGGAGGGGTGAGGGAACCACCAGGGGCTCAGTGAGCCTGCCACAGTCTGTGTTTAGAGCTCTGCACCAGAAATAGGGCTGTGTCCTCTCCCTTGGCCTGGAGAGACAGCCGTGGGCCTCACTGCAGGAGACTGGCCCTGGACATGGAGGGTTCGTCAGGCTCCCCTTTGACCCAGCCCTCAGCTGGTTCAGTGAGCACTCCACTTTACAAATGCAGAAACTAAACAGGCCTAGCACAGCCTCAGGTTCTGCAGGTCAGCCCGTGCTGGCCTGTCCCCAGCTCTGTTGGGCTGAGCACGCTGATGTTCCCTTGCCTCCCTCAGCCTCATGGAACAAGAGGCAAGTGAGCAGTGGCCTTGTGTGGCTGGCCACAGCATCTGTCCTCCCCTCTTCTGGTGGCTCTGGGGTCACTGAGGTGGAAGCAGTGGTGGTACTCAGCAGCCCTGTTGTATCTGTAGGCTGACACCCCTCCACCAGCTGCTGCAGCCCATGGCTAGCTGTGCCCGGGTGGCCCAGTGCGCTGAGGCAGTACCCACCCTGCTCCAGGCATTCTTTTCGGCTGTGACTCAGGTGAGCCCACTTCCCAGGTCCCCAACTCCTGTGGATCTCACAGAGCCAGGGGAAAACTGTCCCAGAGTATGGTGGCATTGATCTTGCCCTCTATTCATCTTGCTGTGCCCTTCATGGCCTCGGGATCCGAGAGACGGGGAAAGGACTGTTAAGTCTCAGCCCTCACGACAGGGCAGGCATGTGACCCCTGGGGCTGGCAGCAGAAGCTAGAGTCAGGGCAGCATGTTCTCCAGGACCACAAGGTTCCCATAGCCTGGCTGCGTATTCACAGGTCTGATGCATGGAACCTGGCAGAGCCCCTTGAGGTACACTGGCTACAGGGCAGGGGTCACTCAGCCAGGCGAGACCAAGCCTTGAAGGGCCTTGTAAAGCGGGCATCTTTGAGACACGGTCTCAACTGTGTACCGTTGACTGCCCTCGAATTCAAAGAGATCCACTGCCTCTGCCTGCAGAGTGCTGGGGTTAAAGGTGTGCACTACCATACTCATCAGCAGAGCAGGCTTCTAAAAGGAAGCCTCCAGGCAGGAGCAGGCCAGGGAAGCTGGGGCTTCACAGCCCTCCCCCAGTTCCCTAACACCCCACATGCTGGGGAACATAGTGGTGTAGGAACGTCACCCCCTTGGTCATGTTTCCCTCGTTGTGGCCTCATCTTCACAAGGAAGTAAAAGATGACATCCATCTGTTGTGGCATGAACTGAGCCCCTCTTTCTCTTGACCCCAGTTCGCCAATGGGGCCCTAATCAACCAGCTGGCACTGCTGCTCCTGGAGAGAAATGACTCCCTCTACCAGGTCCCTCAGTATGAGGCCCGTGTGCACAGGTAAGCCTGTGGCCCTGGGCAGGTGTCACCTATGCAGCGCAGCTCCAGTGATCCCGCTCTGTGTGCTCTTGCCCACATTACACCCATACACTGGGTGTAGACCTTAGCACTGTCCCCTCTCCAGTCTACCCTCTGCAATCTCCAATTTTGCCAGCTCCTCATCCAACTTGCATCTTGTCCCCCATCTAGAATATTCTTATGCCTTCCCTCCCCTAAGCCTCTTCACTTCCTTTTAGAGTTGTCTCAAGTGTCTGTTACAGAGGCTCCTGTTCCCTGAGGATCATTCTCTTCACTTGGTGGGGTTATTGATATTCTCATATCCGCACCCCCTCCAGTTCTGGGGATTAACCTAGGGCCTCCTGAATGGTACACAAGTGCTCCGCTGTTGAGCCACACCCCAGCCTCTCACTGGGGGATTCTAGGCAGGTGCTATCTAAGCTGTCTTGGAACTCAAAGCAGTCCCCCTGCCTCAGCCTCCCAAGTGTTAGGATTACAAGGGTGCACCACTACATCCCCACATCCAGCCTCAGCCCTTTTTGCTTTTCTATTTATTTACTTATTTAACTTATTGTTTTGTTTGTTTTTTTGAGACAAAGTCTCTATATAGCTCTGGCTGGCCTGGAACTCACTATGTATACCTGGCTGGTCTTAAACTCACAGAGATCCACCTGCCTCTGCTTCCTGAGTGTGACACCATGCCTGGCTTCTTGTTATTTTAAACATAATCTTATTTGTATTTGGGGGTGGGGTACAGGTGTGTGCATCTGCATGTGCAGAGGCTAAAGGGGGAGGTTGAATGTCCTGCTCCATCATTTTCTGCCCTACTCCCTGAGATAGGTTCTAGGTCTCTCGTTGAGGTGGAGTGAGGCTGGCAGCCAGCAAGCCCCAGCGATCTTCCTGTCTCCACTCCGACAGTGCTAGGCTTACAGGCATGCACAGCCACACCCAGCTTTTACATAGGTTCTAGAGATTTGAACTCGGGTCCTCATGCTTGAGTTGAGCAAGTGCTCTTACCTACTGAGCCCTTCTTGCTTTCAAGACAGAATTTCTAAGTTCCCCAGACTGGCCTTGAACTCATTCTGTAACCCAGACAAATCTTAAACTTCAGATCCTCCTGTCCCAGTCTCCTGGTAGGCTAAGATTTCATGTGTAGACCATCAGCGTATCTTTCTCACAAGAAACCAAGGACAACGTAGGTGGAGTCTTGTCCCTGGCAGTTTGAAAGGCCTTCTAGGCATAGGATAGTCCCTAGAAATCCTTGACTTCAGCCAGCTGAAGGGACTCAATCGGATGGAGTGGGGTTGGGTATGCAACAGAGCACAACCCCACAAGCTCCTGCTGTCCTGGCAGGGTGCTGAGCTCCCAGTTTCTGGCGCTGTGTAAGCTGAAGCCCTCACTGGTGGTGGAGCTGGCTCGAGAACTGCTGGAGTTCGTCGGGAGGGTGAGCAGCATCCACAGCCGAGCCAGCATGTTCACCTGTGTGGTAAGCATCCACCCAGCCTCCTACCATCCCACCAGGAGACCCTGGCCTGTGCTGAGCCTGTGTTCCTGGCTTAGGTGTGGGCCATCGGGGAGTACCTCTCAGTGACCTGTGACAGGCGCTGCACTGTGGAGCAGATCAACAAATTCTTCGAAGCACTAGAAGCCCTGCTGTTTGAGGTCACCCAGTCCCGTTCCTCAGTGGACCTGCCCTGCTGTCCCCCAGAGGTTGTCACCACGCTCATGACCACACTGACCAAGCTGGCCTCCCGGAGCCAAGACCTAATTCCCAGGTACCCAGCTAGGGAGAACAAGGTGGGGGCCCCACCAATATGAACTCTAGCTAACTGGGGCTGGAGAGATGGCGCAGTGGTTAAGAGCACTGGCTGGTCTTGCAGAGGACCTGGGTTCAGTTCCCAGCATCCACACAGCGACTCGGAACCATCAGTAACTCTAGTTGTAGGGGATCTGACGCCCTCTTCCGGCCCCCACGGGCATTGCACAGTACAGGTGTACTTACATGCAGGCCAAACAGTCATAAAATAAAAATAAATTTTTTTTTAATTATAAGAAAAGCCCAGCTAACTGGGTGCTTCTGGGAACTGACTAGCTGAATCCCCCTCATCTCCAGGGTCTCCTTGTTCCTGTCAAAGATGCGGACCCTGGCCCAAAGCCCAACCACCAGCTCCATGCACAGGAAGGAAGACACAGAAGCCATCCGCATCCGAGCCACAGAGCTGCTGATGCTGCTGAAGATGCCCAGTGTAGCCCAGTTTGTGTTCACACCCACTGTGGGAGTATGCCAGCCCCGCTACCACAGAGATACCAACACAGCCCTGCCTCTCGCTCTGCGCATGGTCAGTCGGCTGGTGGAGAAGGAGGCTAGTCTCCTCCCAGGCTGAAGCGGCAGTCATGTGGACACCCACTATGAAGATTAAGAGCCTGGGCAGTCAGCCTGGTATTAGGGCTGAGTTGTCAGCTTGGGTGACCAGAGAGGAGTGGGGAGGAAAGGAAGCTTCTAGGGGGAAGAGGGTGGGTCCAGGATGGACCCTGAGTGGTCCAGGGTGGCTCTCGGGATAGTCACTAGCCAGCCGCCTGGGGCTTAACTCTTCCCTTGCCCACCCACATGGTAGTTAACAACTGTCGGTAACTCCAGTTTCAAGGGATCTGATGCCACTTCTGGCTTCCATGGGCAACACAGGTGCACTTACATGCATGCAGGCAAAATAATCACATACACAAAGTAAAAATAAAAACTTGAAGTTTTGTGTGACCATGCCTGGCCTATTAACGTTTAGTATTTGTGTATGTGTACATAAGCACACTTGTTCCATGGTGTACATGTGGGAGTCACTTCTTCCACCCTGTGGGTTCTGGGGATCAAACTCAGGTTGTCAGGCTTGGCCTATAGTGCCTTGCCCACTGAGCCATCTCACCAGCCCAAAAACAAACCTTTAAAGACTGTGCACTCAGCAAGATTTCTCTGCCTTTCTGGGCCTGGGAGATAACCAGGGAGCCTGGCCAGGAGCCTGGGCTGCCTGTCTTACCCTGTCCTCTGAAGGCAGTCCCTGACTCCGTGATTTGACATCCAGTGTTCTGGATATGACACAAGTAAGGCACTCGGGTAGGGCTGTGGCTCAGTTGGTGGCTCCTCTTATGCACAAAGCCCAGGGTTTAGTAATCAGTATAACACAGGCATGGTGATGCACACCTGTAATCACAGTCAGACAAGAGGATCCGAAGTTCATATAAGCATGACCACCTGAGTTTGACCCCTGGAATCTATGTAAAAAGCGTGGTGTATCTGTAATCTCAACACTCCTGAGAAATGAGAGGTGGAGACGGAAGAATCGGCTAAGAGTTCACGAGCCTGGAGTATGCAAGCAGACACAAAAATTGATCCTGATAATTGTCCTTTGACTTCCACATGTGTGCCAGTGCACACTCAGTAGTTTGTATTTGTTTTTGAGACAGGGTCTCCCTGTAGCCCCAGGAACTTGCTAGAACTTGCTATGTAGACCAGCTGACCCTGATCTCACAGAGATCCACCTGCATCTGCCTCCTGTGGGCTGGGATTAAAGATATGTGCCACCACGCCTGGTAAAGTTTTCAAAACTTTAAAACCTATTTTTTTAAAAATGTAAAAAGTCACATGCTAAGTCAGGATGAGGGATGTCTCCAGGTGAGCACTGTGCTACGCTGAGCTAGCTAGAAAGGCCTCCCAGCAGGCTGTTGAGGTGCAGAAAGTACATGGCCATTAGGTGGCACTACTGCCTTTGAGTCTAATGCTGGGCAGACCTTGGGCCATGCTCCCTGCCTTCCCCGCTCACATCCATCTGGCTTCCATCTGGCCCTGCCTTACAGTTCTGCCCCTACTGCAGGACTCAGCGGTCCCACCCCTGAACTCCCTAAGGAGAGACTAGTTTGTGGAGGCAGACAGGGTTTGTGGGTGGTCATGGAGTAGTCCTGCCAGAACTCAGGGATGCTGCAGCCCATATGGTTATGTCCAGATTCCAGGTTCGAGCTTCCGAGAAGCCTTTGCTTGTCCCTGCCAAACCTGCTATGCCCCGCCCTGGGCCTCAACAGATGTGTTCAGAGAGACACCCTCACCATACCCACCTTGTGCCTCCTCTTCTGAGGGAACAGCCACCCCTAGAGAAGGGGACAGTGGAAATGCTGGCATTTTCATCTACTTTAGTCAGGAAGGTGACCGAATTCAGATGACGTCATTGTGCAGTGCATGAGTTGATGGAGCTGTGCAGACATGAACAAAGGTGTTTGCAAATACAGCACCCTCTTCCTGATAGACAGCAGCTCAGGCTAGCTGGCCTGGCCACTTTCATATGTGAGCCAAGGGTTGAGGGTCTCACATGGTCTCAGCCTCTCCTTCCTATCCTTACCTGGCTAGAGGACAGGGCAGCCCTTGGCTCCAGGTTCCCAGGAGCTTATGGGGCCTGTGGCTCTCTTACACACTCATCTCCTGTCAGCACTGATACAACTGAGCTTATGTGTGAATAACTGACACATACAGTGTGGGTTTAATGTATGTGGTACATGTGTGCACATGTGCATTTGGGTATATGTACACATGCACGTGGAAGTCAGAGGTTGATGTCAGGTGTCTTCCTCAGTTACCCACTTTTTTTTCTGACCTTTAAAAAGCTTGTAAAGTTTTTATTAGATATGAGTTGTACATAATAATGGGTTTCATTATGACATTTTTGAACATGCAAATAGTATATTTTGACCATATTGATTCCCTTAGTCTCATTCCCTTTCTACTCTGGCTGATCCCCTTCCTCTTCCCAACTAGTCCATCCACTTTTGTGTCTTTTTTCCAGAACCAGACCTTAAAGTGTAACTCTGACCAGGGGTGCTGTTGTCCCAGCCTGTGTTGGTTTACAGACATGTAAAGAAGCACAATTTATTTCCACAGGGATGTGTTGAGTTAGTGCCCCTCAAACAGAATAGATACAATGCAGCCAACAGGGTCTGTGAACTGGACTCTGTCTGTGGTTTAGAAGCTCTACTTTGACCCTGCTCACAGAGCAAGTCCTTCTGTGATCCTCCTAACAGAGCAAGACCAGCCTTCTAGATCCTTCTCCAAGCCACAGAGGCCTGCTCAGATGCTCAAGCCTGCATTCCAGCCCTGCACTGATCGCTGCCCAAGTCAGGCCTCCCTAAGATGAATGACAACTCTGCTCCAGTGGGCATCCTCTTTTTTTAATGAAAAAATTTTTAATCCTTTTGCAGCCACCATGGGAGAGTGGCCATGACTCTGTGCTACCTCATGGCCCTGGCCCTTAGCAAGGGCCATAAGGTGACAAAGAACCTGAGCAAGCCAAGACACAGCCATCGAGGGTGCCTCACCAAGCACACCAAGTTCATGCATGCAGGATGTGATCAGGCAGCTTCACACCCTGTGAGAGGAGCATCATGGAGATGCCCAAGGTGACCAAGTTCATCAAGTGTCCAAGCAGGTGCTAAAGTTCATCAAGAAGAGGGTAGGAGGCTGGACATAGTGGCACATGCCTTTAATCCCAGCACTCGGGAGGCAGAGGCAGGCAGATCTCTATGAGTTCAAGGCCAGCTTGGTCTACATCGTGAGTATCCAGGCCAACAGAGGCTGGTCTATCATGGAGATGCCCAAGGTGACCAAGTTCATCAAGTGTCCAAGCAGGTGCTAAAGTTCATCAAGAAGAGGGTAGGAGGCTGGACATAGTGGCACATGCCTTTAATCCCAGCACTCGGGAGGCAGAGGCAGGCAGATCTCTATGAGTTCAAGGCCAGCTTGGTCTACATCGTGAGTATCCAGGCCAACAGAGGCTGGTCTTTTTGACAGAGAGAGAGAGAGAGAGAGAGAGAGAGAGAGAGAGAGAGGAGAGAATGAAAGTGGGGACACACATCCATGCCAAGAAGAAGCAATGTCATGCTGGTAGCCACGAGGAAAGCTGCAGTGTGGCACGTGCCTTTACTTGCTCAGCCCTCTGGCTGGCCCATCCGCCTTATTTTTTGAGATAGGTTCCCTCCTTGAACTTGGAGCTCCATAATTCAGCAAGCTTGTCCAGTGAGCTCCAGGTATCTTCCTGACCCCCGTCCCAACACACCATCCAGCACTGGGGTTGCAGACACACCTGTGTGTGGCTTACATGGTGCTGAAGATGAGGCTCATGCTTGGATAGCAATTTCCTTACTGACTGAGCCGCCTTCCCAGAACCTGTACTCCCCTCTTTTGTTTTTACTAATTACTAAGTAAGAGAATAAGCATGAACGAACCTACCATCACCCAGTATCAGTGCTGCAATGTTGGTGACATCCAGGTCTCCCTGTGAGCCCTGTGTATTTTGCTTCTCCATCCAACCCTGAGCCACTATCCTCAATGACTCACTTGAAAAGAATTATTTCCCCTATATAAGTAGGTATTCCTCAAAATCCTTTTTGATTTTGTTGGTTTGAAACAGGGTCACAGCTGGCCTGTTGCAGGCCTCTTGCCGGACTGTCTCTGTCATAGTTTTCAGTTGTCACCTTGACACACTTGAGAAGAGGAAATCCCAACTGAGAGATTTCCTTTATCAGACTGGCCTATGGCCATATCTGTGGGGCATTTTCTTGACTGTTCATTGATGCAGGAGGGCCTGGCCCACTGTGGAGGTGCCATCCCTGGATGGGTGGGCCTGGGCTGTATATGAAAGGTAGCTGAGCAAGGAGAAATAAGCCAGTGAGCAGCGTTCCTCCACGGTCTCTGCTTCAGCTCCTGCCTCCAGGTTCCTGCCTTGAGCTCCATCCCTGACTTCCCTTAAACTAAACTAAACTAAATAAAATAAAATAAACTAAACTAAAATAAACTCTTTCCTCCCCAAGTTGGTTTTGGTCTTTTTTGTTGTTGTTTTTGTTTTTGTTTGTTTGTGGGTTTTTGGTTTTTTGTTTTGGTTTGGTTTTTTTTTGGTCTTTTTTGAAACAGGGTCTCCCTGTAACCCCAGCTGGCCTGGAACTCTCTAAGTAGACCAGGCTGGCCTTGAACTCACGGAGATCTGCCTGCCTCTGCCTCTCGAGTACTGGGATCAAAGGCGTGCGCCATCACGCCCAGCTTTGGTCATTGTTTTATCACAGCAATAGATACCAAACGAGAACATTCCATTCTCTAATAGTGTTACTCTGCAGGAGTGTGGCTCTCCCACTCTGTCTCCCATCACGGGGCTTGCCTCCTCTGCTCATAGGGCCACTGTGACCACAGTAGAGGAATTAAGAGTGGGAACCAGCAGTCTGCACTCAGCATGGTTCTGAGTCAAGTCATGCTTTATTTATTTATTTATTTTTGTCTTTTTGAGACAGGGTCTCCATGTAGCCATACCCAGCCATGAAGACAGAGCCTGGCTAGCCTGGAGATCACAGAGAGCCTGCCTTCGCCTCCAGACTGCTAAGAATAGAGGCATGCTCCACCACACCTGACAAACCGTGAGTTTTTTCATTGACTTTTGTTTATGTTTTTGGTCTTTTTGAGACAGGATCTCCCTGTAGTCACAGCCAGCCAGGAACTGCCTCTGCCTCCTGAATGCTGGGATTAAAAGTGTCAGCCACCATGCCCAGCCTTTTCTTGTTTTTTCTGAGACCCACTGTAGCTCCAGCTGGCCTGGAACTCACTATGTAGACCAGGCTGGCCTCAATCTCACAGAGATCCACCTGCCTCTGCCTCCTGAGTACTGTAATTAAAGGCATGTGTCACCACACCCAGCCATTTCCAATGGCTTTTTAAGAACATACTTGGGGTCTGGTGTGATGGCTCAGCAGAGAGAGGCACCTACCACCAAGACTGGCAACCTGAGTCCAAGTCCCAGGGCCCACCTGATAGAGAGAAGTGACTCCCACAGGTTGTCCTCTGACCGCCACATGAGAGCCATGGCATGCATGGTATACATAGGCTAGCATCTTTGGGCACCTGGCTGTTGGTGCAGGTTCAAGCTGGGTGAAGGGTGCATGCTTGAAAAGCCTGCAGCTAATGCAGTGCCTCTCTTCCCAGTGACCAGGAGGGGGCAGCATAGAGCTGCATGAGGCCAAGCCATGAGGCCCACCCTGGACACTGCTGCAGGTCACAAGGACCCACATGAGGGGTGTTTTGCAGCTGACTGGAACCATCTTCTCCCAGAATATACCTGCTCCTGTCATAAAGATGAGGACTTTGGACTGGGGAAATAGTTCAGTGATAAAGTGCCTGCCATGCAAGCATGGGGACCTGGGTTCAAATCCCCAGAACCCATGTAAAGCCAGGTATGTGTGTGTCTATAATCCCAGTGCTCCTATGGTGGGATGGGAGGCAGAGACCAGGGAATCCTCAGAAGTGTGCAGGCAATCCAGCCTGGTGTATACAGCAGTGCCCAACAAGAGACCCTGTCTCAAACAAGGTGGAAGGGGAGGACACCTGTCCTCTGATCTTAATATGTATGTATGCTGTGGCACCCACACTCATACCTCCCTCCCTCTCATACAATTTTTAAAAATTTTTACTTATGACTGTGACCAGTGATAGTCATGTATATAGAGATTAGAAATGCATGTGAAATGCATGTGAAAACGTCTCAATGTCAATTGC
>NW_008354274.1:890969-916630 GCF_000622305.1 Nannospalax galili | reverse complement strand
CTTATAGGGTTTATACTGAGTACAATATTGTATAACTGTAATAATTCAACTGTAAACCTAAAAATTTACAGCCAAATTTGAAAGAGATGCATCCTACCTCAGGAAAACGTTATTGAATATGTCAATTGTGTTGTAATGATATGCTTCTTCTAAGTATGTTGTTATTAAGTAAATCATTTAAAAAAAATAAATCTTTAAAAGAGACATTTAAGAAAAAAAATTTTTACTTATGAGTATTTTTGTCTGCATGTACGACGTATGTGCACTTGTGTGCAATGCCTGTGGAGGCCAGATGAGAGCACTGGATCCCCTGGAACTGGAGTAATGGACAGTTGTTAACTACCACGTCGGTACTGAGAAATGAACCTGGATCCTTTGTAAGAGCAGCTTAACCACTGAGCCATCTCTCCAGCCCCTGAACAATGTTATTAAAAAGATTAGAGATGGACATGGTGACTCACACCTGTAATCCCTGCACTCGGGAGGCTGAGACAGGACTGCTGTGAGTTGAAGGCCACCTTGGGCTACTTCCTCTATAGTGAGGTTCATGTTAGCCTGAACCCTCTCCAAAAAACAGGACAGAAAATTTGTATCATACAGATTTGTGGCTCTTGTTTCCTGGCTGCAAAGGAGCTACAATTCTGGGTTAGAGGATCAGTGAAAACAATCCCATCTGTAGCCCGGCCTGAAGGAGCAGGAGATAGAAGTTCAAGGCCTGCTTGGACTACGAGAGTGGTTTGAAGGCCCACCAGGGCAACTTAGTGGGACTCTGCTTCAAAATAAAAATTTAAAAGAGGGCTGAGGATATAGCTCAGGGATAGAGCTCCTGCCTAGAATAGGTCACTGAGGGGCTAGGCTGTTGCTCAGTGGTAAAGCACCTGCCTAGAATCCCCCAGTGAGGGGCTAGAGTGTGGCTCAGTGGTAGAGCACCTGCCTAGAATCTCCCAGTGAAGGATCAGGGTGTGGCTCAGTGGTAGTGTGTGCCTAGAATCCCCCAGTGAGGGGCTAAGGGCATGGCTCAGTGGTAGGGTGCTTGCCTAGCATATTCAGGACCGATAGGTTCAATTCCAAGTACCAGAGGCAGGGGAGGAGGGGACACCAGGGAAATATATCCACCCACAACCCACCCCTGGGTCTACCCAGAGCTTCTCCCATACTGACTGTGAAGAGCTGGGCCACCTACACAGATCACAGGACACTCACTGTAAGAATATGAAAGATAGTTTATTCTATCTAAATTCTCCATTAAAGTCTTTAAACATAAAAGCTCTGTAAGAAATGTCACAACTTAGTGTCCTCTACCATCATAAATAAAATATACACTAAGAAGTATACTATCAACAGGTGTGTCCTCAACATGAGGCCGTAAGGTGAGAGCTTACCCAATCAACTTAGAAAACTGAGGAAGGGCTGGAAGGGGGTTGGAGACACCTGGCGGGGATTTGGGAGACAGGCGCTAGGGGAGTCAGGTGCTGGGGATGACGGTCCTACAGCTCACTAGGGAGGAGGCGTGCGGAAGCGGATTTTCTTGGCTGTTTCCACATCAGACTTGGCAACCAGAAACCACATCTTTGTGCCTCCATTTCGGATCAGATCTACTGCCCTGAAATCAAAGAAGGAAGTGCAGGTGACATGGAAAAGCCAGAGGATAAAACCTTAGTCAGGGTTGAGACCCTGCTTCTTCCCTTCCTGAGGGTGCAGGCCCTCCCTGGCCAGCCCTGTGTCACAGACAGGCAGGGCAGATACCTCGAGTAGCTGACGCCCATTAAGCTGTTGCCGTTCACCTCCAGGATTCGGTCTCCCAGTGACAAGCGCCCATCAGATGCTGCAGGGCTCCCAGGAAGCAGGGTCTGGATGTAGAGCCCCGGGGCAGCCAGAGGTGTGTGCTGGGGAGAAGTAGGTGCTTCAGGACCCTGAGATACACTGTCTCCAGTAGCCCCTGCAGCCCCCTCCACCCTGGGAACATGCAGGTCTCATCCTGGAGCTAGCAAAGCCTACAGATTATGGTCCGTGTGAGTCCCATAAGGAAAAGCTCTGGGCCCCAGAGGTGCTATGAAGGGCAGGCCTGGGAAGCAGCCCAGGCTCCTCCCCACTGAGTGGACCATGGCTAGTTCATACAGGAGAAGTCTATGAGAGAGGGCAGAGAGGGCTGAGGTGCAGGGTCCTCACCATCCCATCGATCAGGCCCATGCCCAGCCCCGATGGGCCCCGCTCCAGCTCCACCATGAACACGTAGCAGAAGTCCTCAGTGCTGGAGCTGGGGCTGGAGGACTCTGCAGCAGGCTCATCAGCAGCTGAAACATTGTCTTCTGGGTGGGCAGAGAGTCGGGGGATGAGGAGCTGGCAGGGCCATATGCCACTGGTCACTCCAGGAGTCCTCCATGGGAACCTTATGGAGGACACTGAGAAGTCCCAGAGGACAGAGGATAGGGAGTGCTCCTGGAGACCCAGGGAGGTAGCAGCTGGACAGAAGGTGACAGCAGGTCCAGGAGGAGCAGGCCCACACTCAGCCTGAGGCTGCCACGGGACATTGGCCCCTCGCAGGCCAGCTTTTTCCCAGAGGTCCAGGGCCCAATGTGTGTGCTACATACATTGTCAGCCTGCCCCATTGTCTCTTCACTGCCGTCCTCCTCCTGCCTCCATACCCCCAAAATGTAACTCCATCCATCCCCACTGAGGCCCCTTTTGCTAAGCAGACTTTCCCCAGCCCAACCCAACCAAGGCCCACCCTGAGGCCCCAGGCTCTCTCTCCACGACAGCACTTGTATCAGGGTGGGGGCATTGAGTTCCCACATAACAGTTCTGAGCTCCAGTTCAGCACCTGAGCAGGTGGCTGGCCTTGCCCTGCTCTGCTGGGTAACCAAGGCCAGGGTGCCTCTGAACTCAGAGAAGAAAAGGCATGATGGAGCCCACACCAGGTCAGATGGGCAGGACAACTGGGCCCTGAGCACCCTACTCAGTGGGCCCCACTGCACACATAAACACACACACACACACACACACACACACACACACACGGACACTTGCACACAGCACATAGATCTGCTCACACACGTGTACAGACGCACCTAGGCACGTGTGTCCACCCTCACTGTCCCTGGTGCAGACAGTGAGGCAACATTCTGGAAACTGAACATTCTAGCAGAATGGTCTCAAGGGGACCTGCAATTAAGCACAAGGTAGGGTCTGGGACCCAGGGGTGAGCAGAGTGGGCCTCACCTTCTAGAACAGTACCAGGGGGGGCACTTGGTCCATTCCTCTGCTCTTCAGGGAGTGCTTTTCCAAGGCGGCCTCCTGGCTCCAGGCCCAGCGGTGTGCTGGGAGGAGTGAGCAGGCAAGAGGAGTCAGTACGCAGGGGGCCAGCCTGGGAGCCCTTGCGGCCCCCTCGGCCAGAATGCCTTCCTGGGGGACCCTGTGCCCAGGGAGCTGAAGTAACAGGAAGCGAGTGGGCAGGGGCAGCTTCGACGACTCCTCTGCCCGCATCCCTGTTAGCCGGGGAGCAGCTGTGGCCTTCAGGGTGCCCCTCAGGGATGGTATGGTACAGGCCCTGAGGAGAGAGGTGGGCGACAGCTGAGGCCAGTGAAGGAGGGGGGGGGCAGGCAGATATGGTGCCTCCCTGTGAGGGAGAGGAAGGTAGGGCCACCCACAAGTCACCCTGCAAGACATGGACTGCCAGGCTGTTCCAGGCACAAAAGATGCATGCGAGTTTGCACAAATCAGAGACAAGAGACCTCAGTCCTGCCTGCCCCATATCCCAGCCTCCTGGGATCTGTGCCTCCTTGATGGCCAAATGAGGGCTGTTCCAGCTCACCTTGTGGCCATGAGACACACCAACATCCCTGTCTCACCCTACCTCAATGACCTCAGTCTGGGCAGGCCCACTACCAGGACTGGCTTGGCCCCGCAGACCCCATAGGAAGTGGCGGGTGTAGAGCAGGTGCTGGTAGATGCTCTCATCCAGGCAGTCAGCCTCCAGGTCCACCTGGAAGCCCTCACTTGGTAGGACAATGGGTGGTGGGTTTTCGTAGGACTCCAGAACTTCCTCTGCAGTGGAGAAACAAACATATATGTCTGTAGTGTATGATCCCGAAGCTCTACCCGGGCTGTGTGTGTATGTGTACACACATGAACATGCATGCTCGGAGTTGAGGAATGTATCTCATGGGCTTCGTTTCCTGATTAATTGGGTGCCACCTGAGCCCCAATATGAGGCCCTGAGAATAGTAGAGACCTCGAGTCTGAGCCTGGAGTCCATGACTCTTGGGTCCTGTGGCCCTCATCTGTGCAGGTTCCTCAAGGTCTGAGATGGGGGTGATAGAGTCTCCCAAGTTCCCACCTCAGTGGTCTGATCTGGTGCTTTCTGAGCCTGGGGGTGAAGGTTCCCCAAGTCCACAACCCAATGCACTGAGCTCCTGGGAAGGCTTACCTGACTGGAAGGCCTCAGGGCTGTCCTGAGCTCCTGGCTCCCAGGCACTCATGGGGCCCATGGCAGAGGCCAGCTGGTACTGAGTCAGCAGCCGGTGCAGTTGAGCAGGGCTCAGGGCAGGAAATGTGGTCCGCAGTGTGGCCCAGCTCATCTAGGGACAAAGAGGTACTTGGGTCAAAGGTCTCCAGGGCTATGAGGCAGTCCCCTGTCCATAGGCCCAGGGAGAGTCCATTCTGGTGCAGGGGTTTCTAGTCTGGCACATATCATCTCTCCACCTGCCTGCCTCCTCACTCCCACCAGGGGCCATGTAGATAGCAAGGAGCTCAATGAGAGAAAGACATAATTCATGAGGCAGAGAACAGCACACAGAGTACCTTGTCCAGTGAACATGGCCCTCATCATAATGAGCTCTAGTTGAGAGGAGAGCTAACTGTAGGGGGGTGAAACTGGATCCCTATCTGTCTAAAAGAAACCAAACATGGCCTAGGCCTGTAATCTCAGCTCCAGGGAGGATGAGGCAGAAGGCTTGACATAAGTTTGAGGTTAGCCTGAGCTAGAGTAAGACCCTGTCTCAAGAAGAAAGGAAGAAAGGAAAGTGCGGGAAGAAGGAATGAGCAAGGGAGGCGGGGAGCAACAGAGAACACAAAGATGAAGAAACCAAGCATGTTGTGTAAAAGGCAGAAATTATATTATCTAGATGCTGTGAGATTTGACTGATCTCAGAGAAGAGAAAGCTAGCTTGCTTGCTCTCTGTTTTTGTTTTTTAAAAATTTTTTAATTTATAATTTTTATTTTGTATGTGTGTAAGTATATTGCCTGCATGCAAGTGCACCCATGTTGTAAAGTGGCTGTGGAGGCCAGAAGGGGGCATCAGATCCCCTGGAACTGGTGTTAAAGACAGTTGTTAGTTGCTATGGGAGCTCAGAATCAAACCCCAGTCAGTGCTCTTAACCAGTGAGCCATCCCTCCAGCCATGTTGTTTTTGTTTTGTTTTGGTTTTTTTTTTTGTTGTTTGTTTGTTTGTTTTTGGTCTTTTTGGTCTCCCTGCAGCCCCAGTTGGCCTGAAACTCATTGTGTAGACCAGACTGGCCTTGAATTCAGAGATCCTCCTCCCTCTGACTCCTGAGTGCTGGGATTAAAAGGCATGCACCACCACACCCTGCCTGTTTTTGTTTTTTGAGACAAGGTCTCATTATGTACCCTTGTCTGGTCTGAAACTCATTATGTAGGCCAGTCTGGCCTTGAACTAAGAGATCCACCTGCCTCAACCTCAAATGTGCTGGGATTAAAGGCATGCACCTCTATGCCTGGCTGAGAAAGTTCTATTAAATCAGGAAAAAAGAGAGCCAAGGCTCAGTGGTGTCCACCTGTAATCCCAGCAGCACTCAGGAGCTGGAGGCAAGGAGAGCACGGGTTCAAGGTCAACCTGGACTATATAACAAGTCTGTAGCCAGCTTAGGCTAACAACTCACATATAAAAACAAAAGCAGAAAAGTGTGAGCCCTGGTGGTGTTGGGGGAAAGGTCCCATCAAGTCAAAAATGCCATTTGGTGGTCAGCTGGCTCCCAGGTCACCCTTCTCCCCCCTCCCCCGCACTGGGTGCCTCTTTTCCTGGCTGGTAACCTTCTTCACTAGAGTGTCCCCTTGCTGTGGCACAGCCTCAGGACAAAGGTGAAGGGAGGGGCAGCACATTTGCAGGGCCCCTGCCTGGCTCTGACACTTCCTCCTGGCCCAGAACTCCAGACCAAAGTCTTCCCTGCAAAATTTTGGAGGCAACCCAACTCCCACATGGCTCTTGAGAAGTCCCCCTTCTCAGAGATATGTCTTTGATTTTGCCCCAGGGGTTCTGAGTTCTCTGTTCACTGTGCAAGGTGCTGTGACACCGCCGTGGGAAAGTCCTTTCAGGGTCGACTGGTCTGCCACAGTCACCACAAGCTGCTCTTCTGCTGTTTCTCCAGCCTGGCTGGATGGTCCTTTGATTGTGCTGTATTTTCTTCCTCTCTTCCTGTTTCTACTTCACTTGATTTTACTGCTAACATCCACAGGTCTGGGCTGTGGCCATCCAGCGTCTATGCCCCATTGACAGCCAGAGTCTCAGAGCAAGCAGGGAAGGGACAGGAACCACCGACCCCAGAGCCACATTCCTGCCTTCAACCCCAAGCATGCACAGGGGAGGTGCTGTTTCTTTTGGATGTCTCCCTCCCACTTCTAGGACTGGTGTCAGGGAAGGAGCCAGCTGTAGATGCCATCTCTCCTGCCCTTCATGCTGTCTTCCCTCCTCTGCATTCATCTCTCCCAGTTTTTCCTCTGCTTTCTGGAAGATTTCCTTCACTCTAACTTCCAACCCTGCTGCTGGGTTGTTTTGTTTCTGCTTCTGTAGTTTTAACTTCCAAGAATTCTTGTTTGGTCCTGTTTATTAAGACAGGGTTCTGGGCTAATGAGACGGTTCTTCAAGTAAAGGAACCAACCACCAAACCTGTGACCTGTGTTCCAACTCCAGGACCCATTTGGTGGAAAGAGAACTGACTTCCAAAAAAGTGTTCTCTGACCACCAAATGTGCACTGTGACACATGTGCCCACACACATACATACACACACCCACCATACACATAAAATAAATAATTGTAAATTTAAAAATTAATAAAGTGGGGCTGGGGGCTGGAGAGACAGCTCAGCAGTTAAGAACACTGATTGTTCTTGCAGAAGACCCTGGTGCGAATCCCAGCGCCCACATGGCAGCTAACAAGTGTCCATAACTCCAGTCCCAGGGGATCTGACAGCCTTTTCTGACCTCCTCAGGCATTGCACGACACAGGTGCACTTGCCTACATGCAGGCAATAAACACACACACATAAAATAAAAATAATTAAAATTTTTTAAAAAGTGGGGCTGGAGAGATGCTTCAGTTGTTACAAGCACTTGTTACTTTTGAAGATGATTGCAATTCAATTCCCAGCATCCTCATCAGGAGGCTCACAGCCACCTGTAACTCCAGCTCTAGGGGATTCTGGCCTCTGTGGACGACACTGGCACACATGTGGCATATACATCTTTATTATCCTATTTACAGAAACATATTTATGATGTATCTTCTCTTATTTTCATGAGGATACAAATCTTTATTTTTCCTTTGCGGTTTCTCTTTGGGAAATAGTCTGTTTCAGGTGTGCTCAAACTGTAGCCTATTTGAACAGAACCCTCAAGGTAATAATATAGAGATTTTGGAAGAATGACCATGAAGAATATGGGATGGACTCTCTACGGGATGAGCAAAGCCTAAATAAAATGTCTCCCACTTGCCTCTTGGCCAAACAGGATTGTTGTCCATCACGCTCCACCCTCTTCCCACAAAATTTCTTGTAGATGCCTGAGCAGGCTTGGTTGTCCTTATGGCCTCCTGGTAAGTTAGGGGGATGTGGCTGCCCAGAGCACTAGGGGTTCAGGGTTCAGTGTGAGGTGGGATAGGGACCCAGATGTGCAGATAGGAGGCATGCACAGCTTCACTCAGAAACTGCACAGGTCCTGGGCTGGGGAGATGGCTCAGTTGCTAAAATGTTAGCGCCTGAGTTCCATCCCCAGAACCTAAGTTAAGAAGTCAGATACTGACCCTGTAATCCCGGCTATGGGGAGGACAAGACAGATCCTTAGAGGTCACTGGCCAGCTAGCATAGTCTACTTAGAGAAGTCCCAGGTCAATGAGAGACCCTGTCTCAAATAAAAAGTAGAAGGTACCTGAGGAACAACACACAAGGTTATCCTCTGACATACACACACATGAGAAACTGCACAGACCTGAAATGCAGAACTTGATGGCATGTCCCAAAGGGATACCTTATGACCAGCCCCAAAGATAGTAATAACCCCTCCAGCCACCACTGCTGGCTCCAGGGACCCACAGCCCACACTGATGTGCACGCTCCAGCTCATCAGGAAGGGGGAGACTCAGCTGTGGCTCCTGTTCCTGGGGTTGACTGAGCTCCGGGCTTCTCATGCAGAACTGTGTCAACATTTCTCCACACAGAGCAGCTGATGAATAAGGACACTGGCTGTAGATGGAACCCAGGATCATGCATGTGCTAAGCAAGAGCTTACCACAGAACTGCATCCCCAACCCATAATTTTCCTTTCTTATTTTCTTTTACATTTTTTGAATTATTTATTTATTTTTAATCTTTTTGAGGCAGGGTCTCCCTGTAGCCCCAGCTGGCCTGGAACTCACAGAGATCCACCTGCCTCTATCTCCCAAGTGCTAGGATTAAAGGTGTGCACCACCACACCCAGCTTTGAATTATTTATTTTATGTGTATGAGTCTTCTGCTTACATGCATCCAAGTATACCACATGTGTGCAATTTCAGTGGAGACCAGAAGAGGGCACTGGATTCCCTGGTACTGGAGTTAAGGACAGTTGTTAGCCACCATGTGGGTGCTGGGACCCAAACTCATTTCCTTTGGAAAAGTAGTAAGTGCTCTTAACCACTGAGCCATCTCTTCAGCCCCTAGACATTCTTTACTAGCATAAAGTTGTTACAATATTCTCCCATTACGTATTTTTTAATTATAATTTTGTATTTATTTTTATTTTATGTGTATGACTCTTTTGCCTGCATGTAGGTGTATTTGTGTCATGCAATGCCTGTGGAGGCCAGAAAAGGGCATCGGGTCCCCTGGAACTGGAGTTATAGACAACTTAGCTGCCATGTGGGTGCTAGGAACCAAACCCTGGTTTTCTGCAAGAGTAGCCAATGCTCTTAACTGCTGAGTCACCTCTCCAGGCCCCCACTACTTACTTGGTATCCTCATTTTCCATTTTATTATATGTGTGTGTGTCTGCACATGAATGTGGTGGCCAGAAGAGGGCATCAGATCCCCTGGAGCTGGAGTTACAGGTGGTTGTGAGGAGCTTGACATCGGTGCTGGGAATCAAACTCAGGTCCTCTGCAAGAGCAAGTGCTCTTAACTGATGAACCATCTCTCCAGCCCCAATATCTTTTCGTGCTTTTGTTTTTCTGAGACAAGGTCTCCATACATAGCCCAGCCTGGCCTGGAACCTGCAGTGACCCTGCCTCTGCCACTCCAGTGCTTGTATTTACAGGCATGAGCCACCATACCTGGCAGGGGACTGCTCTTTTTGATCTGGCTGCCCTGAGTCCACCCAGGGTTTTGCCCAGGGATGGGCAATGTAGCCACATTACCCCGTGAACTCTGAATGTATGTCTCTGGACAGAATAGAAGCCAGATTCCATGCCAGGTGTCCCGAGGATGCTGGGATGAGGCCAGTGGTACTCACACAGAAGAAACCATCACCATTGCAGGGTTCCCATTAGTCATGTGGAAAGAACTGAGTGCAGAGGGAAGAGAGGGAGAAGCAATAGTGTACTATTACTGTTGTGGTAAATGACCACAACAGTGAATTGAGGATGAAAACAAAGCAGGTGTCAGCAGCCCAGCACAGGACTCACTGGACCACAGTCACCCAGCACAGGTCATATATAGCTGGTTGTGTGCCTCCTAGGGGCTCTGAAGCAGGAAGGATCCACCTCCTCATGTATCTGGGCTGTTGAAAGTTCAGCTCCTCATGGTCGTAGGACTGAGGTGATGCTTCTGAGCTGGCTCTTGGCTGGGACAGTCCCAGCTTCCAGAAGCCACCAAATTCCCCATGCCTCCCCTTTCAGAACCACTGCCAGTAGCTAAGGCCCATTTGCCCTTCTGCTCATTTCTGACCACTCTAAGGACCTGTCTGATTAGACTGGGCTCACTGGAGGACAGAGGTCACAACCTTCCTCCTGGTCACATTTACAGATGTTCTTTGCCAGAGTGATTGCACACAGACACCTTTGGGAATATGCAGCCTGGTATGGTTGGGGACAGCTGAGGAACTAAAGCAATTCTCATGAGCTATCTCGAGAATATGTGGGTTTTCCAGTCACAGAATCCAAGTTTCTGTCACCCTAACTCAATTTGTAAGCCAGTCACCCTAGAGTCATAGCATGTGCTCCCCTCTTCCACCTCCTGCACTTGACCCAAGGTACCCTCCTACCTGGATGAGCTGGGCACTGGGAGTAGCCAGCAAATGCAGAGTGCAGGAGAGCTTCCGGAAGAAGCGTTCAGCAGGCACCCCGAGGCCTGCACTCCTGGCCCACTCCAAGAACTGCTGCAGGCGGGCACAGGCCTGGACACCTCTAGGCCAATGGAAGCAACTCAGTGAGGGTCCTGGGGAGGGAAGGGAGGATGAGGCCCACAGGACAGAGTCCCCAAAGCATGCTCAGACACGCTGAGCACATCCCCAGGCTACCTCAAGGACATCCTGTCTCACTTTCCAAGGCAATGCCCGCTGCCTAGAGCCTCTCCACAGTGGAGGGAGGAAATGAAACAGGCAGAGCACAGGGCGAGAGGGGCTGTGACAGCCACCAACTCTATCCTCCCGCCCTATACCATCCCATCCATGTCAGCCACAGCTAGGTGCTGTGGCTCGACCCTGTTTGGTACCCAGAGTCCCAGGGAGTGGTGGAGGAACAGTTTCTCAATAAGGCAAGGTCGAGGGTCAGTGTCTGTCGCAGCAATGGCCTGTGCAGCCGTCTCAGCCTGGCCTCTGAAGACCTGGTGGCAGGTAGCAGGTCTCCTGCAGGGCTCCTTCTACTAGACATGCTCTGAGCTTGTGTCCTAGCCTGGGCCTCATGTCCTCCTCCCGCAGGCACAGCCCCAGCATCTGGCCCCAGGAGAATGATCCCTTGGCAGTTGCACTGAGCATTTTAGAAGAAAAGCAAGTCACAGATCCGAGCACCACTCACCCTTGTCCAAGACCTGGTTGAGGAGCAGTGTGCCAGAGAAGAAGAAGAGATAGGCAAGCATTTGTGAGGCCACCTCGGGGTGCATGTGCAGCTGCCGCAGGAGGTCTGAGGCGGCCTGGAACACTGACACAATGCGGCGCAGTTCCTCGGGCAGCGCAGGCCCTGAGTGCCAGCTCTCATGGCGCTCTGTCTGAAATGGGGGGCATTCCAGGAGGGCCGGGAGGCAGGCGTACAGGCACTAGAGGCAAAAGAGAACCCCAAGAGTACCACTTACAGGGGTACTGGGACTAGGACTGGGCTGGGAGGCTCTGACCTAACAAGCTCGGGTTCCAGACTAAGGGACAAACAGCTAGGGTAAGGCCGCAGAACCCCTGGAGACTAATGGGAACAAGGACAGGAATAGCAGACTCAATGAGGCCTGGGCATGGTGGTCACTGAGCAGTGTTTGTGTCCAAGGTCTGATATCCTCCAGAGTTGCACTGTGGTGGCTCTGGAGCGATGGGGAAGGGTCAGGAGTGAGGGCCATACCCAGGGTCAGAGTGGAACTAGTACTGCTTTGTTCCTGTGGAAGCTGGCTCATCCGGGCTCTTCCCTGGAGCACCAAGGCCCTACGAGGGCCAGCAGCAGTGCAAGCCACACACACCTTGGAGAGGTAGTACACGCACTGCTGGAAGGCATACAGAACCACCTCCTCCAAGGCCGCCATGGCCTCCTCACTGGCTGTCAGTGTGCAGGAGAACAGCGACTCCTTGGAGCCTGCAGGAAGGAGAAGGGTCACAGGCTCACAGGCATCCCACCCAGCAGCAGCCAGGGCTCCATCATCTGACCAGTTCCTTGCACAGTGCTCTGACCAGTACTCCTATCTGGGTTCAGGGCTATGGCAACCCGGGGCCTAGCCCAGGCAGTCACACTGGACAAGTCTGCATGCTACTGAACCAGGCCACCAACCTCCCTTGCTCCCCCCTTCCTTCTTTCTTTCCCTTCCTCTTCTCCTTTGCCCTTCTTTCCTTCCTTCACTCTCCTTCTTCCCTCCCTCTTTCCTTTTCCTCCCTCCTTCCTTCCTCCCCCCTTCCTCCCCTTCCTCTCCTCTCCTCTGTCCTTCCTTCACCTCACCATGTTAGGCAGGCATTCTACCACACTGAGCTCCTTTTATCTTTTGTTTTGACATGAAGTCTCATTAAGGTCCCCAGCTTGGCCTTGAACTCACTCTGTAGCTCAGGATAGACCCCTGAGTAGCTGGGATGACAGACCTGAGCCCCAGACTATATTCTTCATCAGAAGTGGCCACAGAACTCCAGCAGATCCTAACTTGGCACAGAGGTCACCTCTTTAGGGACACAGGTCAAGGGACTTGCACAGCAGCCCTTGGGGAGTCAAAATGCCCTCTCAAGAAGAAAGAAATTCAAATTGCTACACACTCCACCCCACACCTGGGGGCCAATGACCCCAGCCACCAACCATATATGTGCAGCCCAGGCATGTGCACTGCCACACAGAGACCATAAAGGAGAATGGGGCGCTGTCCAAGACAGTGAATGAGGGACCCTTCCATCTGTGGCAGGCCTGTGTGTACCCAGAGGATCCAAAGCCACTTCACTCCAGGGAAAAAGGGCAAAGGGTAGGATGCCGGGAAGAGGAAGGGGCAGTGGGCTAAGGGGAAAACAGGAGGAGCAGGCAGGATGAGGCTGTGGGACAGGCACCAACAGAGAGGGCATAGGGATCCTCCATGGGTGCAATGAACGTTTCTTTTGCTCCGGCCTGGGTCATCAGAGGCAGGGCCACTAAGGTCCCTAAGCACCTGGGACTGGCCAAACAGCCCAAAGGCTTCACTGATGTCAAGAAAATGAGTAGCTTTGTTTTTTTCAAAGGACAGCAGAGTCCTGTGGGACAAAAAAGAGCCAGGGGGCTCTGGCCCTGGGTCACTGAGTGCCTGGTCAGAACATGGAATCCCTTGCAGGCCATCCCATGCTCCTGGCTCTGCCCAAGACTGCCCAGATTGTCCCCAGCCCCACACAGCTCTCAGCATACACACATCAGCTGAAACCTCTCTGGGCCTCAAGGTCTGGCCCTAACACTGCCTCCTTTTGTTTGTGTGTGTGTATATGTGTGCACATGTATATGCATGTGTACATATGTGCAGCTATGTGTATATGGAAGCCAGAGGTCAACCTCAAGTGTCATTCCTCAGGAGCTGTCCACCTTGTTTTTTGAGACAGGGTCTCTCACTTGGCCTAGAACTTGCAGATTCGGCTAAGTTGGCTGGCCAGTGAACCCCAGGGGTCCACCTCACCATCACTGGAATTATGATCAATCATGTGACACCATGCCTGGTTTCTTATGTGCGTGCTACAGATGGAACTCAGACCTTCATTCTTGCCAATAAGAACTTTACTGACTGAGCCATCACATATGTGCATGCACAGATATGTGTATTTATATGTGTGCATGCATGTGTGGAAGACAGAGGTCAACCTTGGGTGTTGTTCCCCAGGAGCTGTCCACTTTGTTTTTTTTTTTAATTAGCAATGCTAATAAGAAAGAAACATAAGTAGCTGGGCATGGCAGCACACACCTTTAATCCCAGCACTCAGGAGACAGAGGTAGGTAGATCTCTATGAGACCGAGGCCAGCCTGGTCAACATAGTGACTTCTAAGCTAGCTGGGGTTACAGGGAGATCTTGTCTCAAAAAGACCAAAAAAAAAAAAAAAAAGTAAATAAAATAAATATGATTACACGGAAAAACTTTGTATAGACTGGAGAATTTAGGAAGGGAGTGAATGCCTAATTCACATTACAGCAATGGTGATAAATCTCACAGTATCGTTGAAGCTTGGTAGTACAGTTTTGTCAGTAAATAATAACCAAAAATTACCCTAGACATATAGAACTGTGCATTTCATTCTAAAATACAATTACATATTTTGAGTTTGAGAAGTAGTTATTGCAGCACTTTTTAAAAAAACTTCCCAGACTGTGACTGTTTTATCTCTAGAAGTTCAATTATATATTTTACATTTTCTGTAGGGCACAGATGAAGGTACACTGGGGCTATGGAAGAGTAATAGAAAACCTCTTTGTGTCTGGAAATGGGAAAGGTCCAAGGTCAAGACCCAGATGCCCAGGACCACATGTGGAATCAAGACCACAGCTGGCCCTCAGGGGAGGTGGGAGGCCCATTCTAGAGAATCAGACCTCCCAAAGCTAGAAACTGCAAATACCAGAAACCTCCGGTGTCCCCAGCATAAGCTCAACACAGAGGCAAAGCCACTGCTGTGCACAACTTGGGACCTCAGGGGAGGAGGCTGTGGGGAATGCAGCCACTCAGAGAAGGCTGAAACTGTTCCCCAACATCAGGAATTCTCCATCCTCCAATCTGCACCACCATCAGCCCACAACCATGGCTCCCATTAGGGGACCAAAGCTCCAGGCTCACAAGGGTACCACAGTTGTAGTTCACAGGAAGGGACCACAGCTCCAGGTTCACAGGAGGGGACCACAGCTTCAGGTTCAGGGGAAGGGACCACAGCTCTAGCTCACAGGAGTAAACCACAACTCCAGGCTCCTGGGGGCTTTGGAGCAGGAAGGACCCACCTCCTCATGTATCTGGGCTGTTGAAAGTTCAGCTCCTCATGGTCGTAGGACTGAGGTGATGCTTCTGAGCTGGCTCTTGGCTGGGACAGTCCCAGCTTCCAGAAGCCACCAAATTCCCCATGCCTCCCCTTTCAGAACCACTGCCAGTAGCTAAGGCCCATTTGCCCTTCTGCTCATTTCTGACCACTCTAAGGACCTGTCTGATTAGACTGGGCTCACTGGAGGACAGAGGTCACAACCTTCCTCCTGGTCACATTTACAGATGTTCTTTGCCAGAGTGATTGCACACAGACACCTTTGGGAATATGCAGCCTGGTATGGTTGGGGACAGCTGAGGAACTAAAGCAATTCTCATGAGCTATCTCGAGAATATGTGGGTTTTCCAGTCACAGAATCCAAGTTTCTGTCACCCTAACTCAATTTGTAAGCCAGTCACCCTAGAGTCATAGCATGTGCTCCCCTCTTCCACCTCCTGCACTTGACCCAAGGTACCCTCCTACCTGGATGAGCTGGGCACTGGGAGTAGCCAGCAAATGCAGAGTGTAGAAGTACTGGGGTTACAGGTGCACACCACTACACTTGGCTTTTTACTTGAGTGCTAGAGATGAAACTCAGGTCCTCAGGCTTGCATGGCAAGCACTCTACCAAATGACCCATCTCCCCAGCCTTTGTTTGTTTCCATGGGATAAGATCTCACTATACGGCCCAGGCTGGCCTTGAACTCATGATCCTCCTGCTTCCTGATCCCTAGTGCTGAGATCACATGCATGTGCCACCACACTCAGTTCCAATGTCAGTTTCACAGAGCTGGCCCCAACAGAATCACTGGGTATTTTGAGAACAGTTCCTACTGTATTTCAGGAATGCTAATTTAAGGTGTACTTCCTGCATCTTAATCGTTGAAACTGACTTGCTCTACCATCTTATAGTTATGATTGGCAGCATTCTTCCCTTCTGGAAAAATGATGCATCTAGGAGCCCTGCATTCAGTTTCTAGCATGCATATGTTTCCCCACCGAGTGACCTATGCACCCTCAGCCTCCAGAAAGCAGAAGAAAGCCGGTTATAGTGCATGGGTCATGAGATGATGGGAACCAGCAGAGTGCCACATGGTGGGCCCCAGAGGTGCCAAGTCAGTCCAAAGCATCAGCACTGGCCTTGTCAGATGTCCACATCACAGCTGAAGAAGCTCTGACATGAAGCCAGCTCTGCCCATGCCAAGAGACTGTACCTGTGACATCCAGGTCTTCTTCCAGGCTTCGCATGTACACTGGGCATTTCTGCTGGATGAAGTACAGGAGCTCGATGGAGTTGGACATCCAGAAGAGAATGTGCTGCAGGTCAGGAACCAGGTCGGCCATGGGAAAGCTGGCCCAGGAGATGGGTTCCTGGCTAAGATAGGAAGACTGATGAATCACTGGGTGTGGAAGAGGGGCTCAGTCTGCTCTTTTGTCTGCATGGCGACAGTTGTCATTGTGGGACTTTAACAGAAGCAAGTACCACTGTCAACTCCCAAGGACTTAGGAACCCACTTGACACTTGGCAGCCAGTGGCTCCAAAATATAGCAAAAAGGACATGCAGGCACCATGGCCACTGGGAGACAACGCTGGTAAGAAAATTGCTGTTGTAGTTGCTGTTCCAGGACTAGATGATGACTGTGAATATGGACAGAGTTTGGGTACACACACACACACACACACACACACGCACACGCACACGCACACGCACATGCGCGCACACGCACACGCCAGGAGTACAGTCTGTGACTTTTAGGACAAGAAACCTGAGTATAAGTGTGTTATTTAGGAAAAAGGAATAGGCCTTTCAACAGGTTATTTAAGAAGGCAATTCTCTGTGATTTTTATACAATATAATTTGATGGTATTTAGATTACATCCTCTCCCCTCTGCACTGCCCCCTGCCCAATTTAATGCCTATAGAGTCTGATTTGTATTCCCAAATGTCCACTGGACCCACCAAGTCCTATCCCTGTAAGACACTGTCTTTTCTCCTCCCAGGAGCCATCAATTGCCAAAAATTCCTTAGGTTGGGTTAGGATTTCTTACCCACTTCCCCAAGTCTCGGTAGGGATTTAGTCTGGTTTGAGCTTTCAGACTTCCCTTCAGAGGGTGTTTAAGGACTTAGATCTTATATGCTATAGGTTGTTTTCTTGAGAAAGGCTCTCCCAGCACAGGCGATCCTGCCTTGGCCTCCTGAGTGCTGGGATTACAGGTATGAATCACCTAATGCCTTGCTACAGATGTTTGTATATCACCATGAACAAGCAACAAACTGCAATGTAGTTACAAGGAAGTATCAAGAAGTATAGTGGGTTGATTATTACTATATATTTAAAGGGTCTCTGACTAATACCACATATTTGTAGGGTCTCTGTCCCCTAGAGAAATCTAACAGAAGAGCAAAGAACTTTGACTAAAAGACTTCTTGTTATATCTGGAATCCAACATGATCCAGAAGCAAGAAATAAACACAATGATTTAGTTTGCCTAATGGCATAAAATAAAATAATTGTTCACAAACAGAAAAAAAAGGCAATTCTCAGAGGATACAGAGAACAGAGCTATCTGGGACATGCATAAATTAAATACAACTTTATCAAAAATAGGAAGTCAGGAGAGAATGTTTAAAAGTAAAGGATCCAGAGGCAGCAATCAGGGCAGAGAATATAGCTCAGTGGAGGAGTGTCTGCCTAGAATCCCACAGTGATGGACTGAGGGTGTGGCTCAGTACTAGGGTACCTGTCTAGACTCCCCCAGTGAGGAACTGGGATGTGGCTCAGTGGTAGAGCACCTGCCTAGAACCCCCGCCCAGTGAGGGGCTGGGAGTGTGGCTCAGTGGTAGAGCTCCTGCCTAGAATCCCCCAGTGAGGGTCTGGGGCATGGCTCAGTGGTAGAGCACCTGCCTAGAATCTCCCAATTGGGGTTGAGTGTGTGGACCAGTGATAGAGCACCTGCCTAGCTTGCACAAGGTCCTGGGTTCAATCCTAGCACCACAAGAAAAAGTCAGGTAGTAATGAAAGCATGTTCTTCAAGGATTTAGAGGCAACTATTAGAAAAGTTGACATGAGCAGTCACTGGAGGTCACCTTGAGATCTGAATGGGGAGCAGGGCCATCTGGGTTTCCACACTACCATCTGCAGTTTGATGCCCAAGCCACAGGGGGGCACTATTACTCTGGTTAATGAAACAAACAGGTACTGATCTAGGTGCTGCCTGGCATCTAGGCAAGACCTTGGGGGCAGCTCAGACCCCTCCCATGGCCAGCCTGGGGCAAGGTTACTTTCCTCCCAGGCCTACCGCCTCCCAGCTAGGGACTTCTTTTTCTTGGGACTGTGGTAACTGCTGGCACCTGCTTGCTTAATGTCCTTCAGGCCCTAGGTTAGCTCCCACAAACTCAAAGCCACCTGGAACCATCTCCCTTGCTGAGTCTCTCACACATTGGTCCCAAGAACATGTTGCTGTCAATCACTCTATGTAGTTTGTAACTTTTTTTATTGTCTTCCCTCTGAACACCTGGGGGATGGGTGTGTTGGGGTGTTGCTGAGAATCTTGACAATTCACTAAAATGCCAACATGCATTGATTGTTTTTCTTTTCCTGAGACAGAATCCATGTAGCCATGGCTGGCCTCCAACTCACGAACCTCCTGTCTCAGGTTCCCTAGTGCTGTGATTTACAGATGTGCCTGGCATGATTTCTCCTCTTTTCAAAATACAGTACAGGCCTAACATTAAGTCTGGGACTGGCTGTGAGCACTGCCTTGGGTCCCTGAGGCTCAGGAGAGTGGGTTTTCCCAGAAGCCTCTACAAGCACATCTGCTGGACTGTGCTGAGCACTCCACCCCCAGGTGTGTGACACAGGAACCCAACTCCTACTTGGGCTGGCCTCCCAGAGAAAAGGGTCCCAGAGTGGCCTCAGGATTCCTCCTTGAGGGAATTCTGAGAAGTTGCCATCCCACCTACCACAGGGCATCCAGATGTACAGGTTGACCCCGCCCATGCCTGGAGGCAAGGATCAGGCTTCCCAACCAGGCCTGTGCCTGGAAAGGGTCAAAGATGAAAGCTTTCAAAAGAGAGACTGGCGCCTGGCATTTGCTGTCTCTACACAGCCTGGGGCTCCTAGGGAAAGGGCACATCCATGGTAAAATCTGGAGACCACATGGGGCTGGTGTGAGAGCCTCAGAGGGTGGGTTTAGCTTCTCCTTTGCAGTCCCAGGCTCTACCAAGGGCCTAGACCAGGAAGACATTGGCTTTACCACTGTTTGCTGCGGAACAGATCTGCTGTGGGTCACAGCTTCTGCACTTAACTTGCCCAGTGTCAAGTCCTGCTGATCCTCCACCCCAGTCTGAGCTACATATCCCAATGCAGGTAGGTGTAAAGGGTTGCATGAGGTCAGAAGAGCATTCATTTGGCTCTGAAGAGCGTGATCCCATTTTGTTTTCAACATTTGCTGCATTCTTCAGTTTCTCAAGAGCTCTAAGGGGCAGGCAGGCTGGGAAGCAAATCAGCAAGTATCTTACCACCTGGAGAACCCAGGCAACATCCACACCTGACACACACCCCTGGTCACTGCACATGGTGGCCTCTCTAAGCCGGGCCCAGGAGACAAATCTTATCCCACCAAGGTCTATCTGGACAAGGAGGCAGGAGTAATCCTGAAGCAATCCTAGTGAAAGAGAGGCTCAACTTCAGACACCACTGGAATCAAGTCGGGGAGGTGAAGGGCTGCACGAGGCCTTAAAGGGAGGCACTCCCTGGACATCAACAAGACATCCCCTATACAATGGCCCTAAGCAAACAGCAAATGCAGACAGCTCACTGGGCTTCTACTCCTGGAAGCAGGGCTCTGGAAATGCCCACCCTTGTGCATGAAGAGTGTGGGTGGGGCCATACCTGTGGTGGCCAAACCTGGACAGGGAACTACAGAGCACAGAGCACCACCAAAGAGGAGGGCAGGCTTCATCAGTTAACCTGGACGGGTGTCTCACCCAGGAGGAAGAGAAAGGGAGGCAGACAGGAAGGAAAGGGGAAGCAGCAAGCAGGAAGGGAAGGAGGGGGGAGGGGAAGGGAGGAAGGAAGGAGTGGAAAGGGGGAAGGAGGGAAGGAGAAAGAGAGGGGGATGGAGGGAGGAGGGAGAAAGGGAGGGAGGGAGGAAGGGAGGGAGGGGGAGGGAGGCTACAAAGGAGGAAAGAAGGAAAGAAAAGGTTCTCATGGAGTTGCCTATTGTTAAATAAATTCAGAAAGCTACTACGTTTTGGCTTAACAGCCCATACTAAAAACCTGAACAGTCACCCACACTCAAGTTCCACTCCACCAACTCCAAGCTAAGATGAGAGCAAGTTTCCTCCAACAGTCCAGTTTAATCAGCACAACAAAGTTCCCTCTGCTTTAATCATTAAACCGAACCCGCAGCCCGGAGTGACCCCTGCTAACCAAACAACTTTTCTATTGTTCCCGTTCCCAGTCCCCATCTGCAAGGAGAGCCACAGGGAAACCACCCTCCACTTGAGTTTTACCCCTTCAAGTTTTACCCCTGCTTGGCTCACTGGAACATTTTATTTTATGGAACAAAGTGTTGCTCAGTTCTAGAATCAAAAATAAAGCAAATTAATTGCTTTATTACATGATTGTGTGTGTGTGGAGGGGGGGTGTTGGTCGTGTGGGTGGGTCTCATGGCACCTAGGTGGAGGTCAAAGGGGAACTTGCAGGAGTCAGGTCTCTCCTACCAGGTGAGTCCTAGGGCTCCAACTCTGGTCAGCAGACTTGGCAAACCCTTCTACTGTCAGAGCTCTCAACCGCCCCCAGTTAAGATCTTTAAGCAGAGTTGTAATGTTGCCTTTTGATAACAGTAAAGTGAGCGTCTTGCTGTTTTTTTTTTTTTAAGATAGGTCCTCATTAACTGGGTAACACTGGCTGAAATTAGAATTCTGCCTCCTGAGGACTCGATTAAAGGCAGAGAGAGGGAGGGAGGGAGGGAGGGAGGGAAGAAGAAGGAAAAGGGAGGGGGGACTGAGTAAGTGGGGAAGGAGGAAGGGGGAGGGAGGGAGCCCATCCCAGAAATGACAGCAATAGGCCCAGAGCTGCGAGACCAGGACCCAGAACCCAGCTGGCTGGTCACCACAGGAAATGACCCAGAAGGGCTCTCTAGAACATACTGACTGCCAGTGGGAATGGGACAAGGGACAGGGTGAGAGCAGGGGTGGCACAGGAGAGTGCCCCAATAAAGCCACAGAAGACAGAGACCAGGAAACAATTGCATTTGAAGTGACAGAAAGGCAGGCCAGGTGTGGTGGTAACACACCTTTAATCCCAGCACTCTGGAGGCAGAGGCAGGCCGGTCTCTGTGAGTTCCAGGCCAGCCTGGGTTACACAGTAAGTACCAGGCCAATTGGGGCCACAGGAAGACCCTGTCTCAAAAAAGATAAACAAACAAACAAACAAACAAACAACAACTAAAAAAAAAATCAAGTGATAGACAGACTGCTTTAAAAAAGGAAAACTGAGGCTGGAGAGATGGCCCAGAGGGTAAAGTACTTGCCAGGCAGCAGGGAGACAGAGTTCAGACCCCAGAAACCACATAATGCCAGATGGATGTAAGGTGCCTGTCACCCCAGCACAAGGACCGCAGAGACAACAGGGAATGCTGAAGGCAAGCTGGCTCCAGGTTCAAGGACAAACCCAGACTCTCTATATAAGATGGAGAGAGATATAGGAAGATACCCACTGGGCCTCCGCACACACTCGAGTGCACACGTGCACCCACATATGCAAACACACATACATACATGTACGCCACATACAAGCACATATACATAAGCACACAAAAGAATATAAAACTGGCTGGGGGTGTGGGTGGGAGGTGGCTCAGGGGATAAGAGCACTTGCTGTTCTTCCAGAGGACTCAAGCTCTACTCCCACACACATGGTCTCTTGTGGCCTTCTTGGGCATTACACACACACCAATAAACATACCAGCAATCAAAGACTGTACAAATAAAAATAAATAAATCATTAAAAAAATACTGGCTGGAAATGTAGCTCAGTGGTGGAACACTTGTCTAGCATGCACAAACTCTGGGTTCAATTCTCTAGTACCATACACATACCCCAAAAGGCAAATTGCCAACATTCTTTGGAAAAAAATGTAAACCATAGATTAAAAAGAAACCAGATAACCTCTAAGGTTTTTTGTTTTGTTTTGTTTTGTTTTCTTGTCTTTTTGAGATGGTCTCCCTGTAGCCCCAGCTTGTCTGGAACTCACTATGTAGACCAGGCTGGCCTTGAACTCACAGAGACCTACCTGCCTCTGCCTCCCAAGTGCTAGGATTAAAGGTGTGCGCCACCATACCCTAGAGTTTTTAAAAAAGAAAATTACTAAAATTTAAACCAGCAGGTCACATAGTTGAGGAGAGAATCAATGACCAGGAGAGCTCTGAGAAAGCACCAGAGACAAAGGATTCAAGAGCAGGCCAGAGACCTGAAGGAGAAGACAGGAAGACCCAAGCCATCCTGACTAGGAGCCTTGGAGGGGACAGTTGAGAGCCAGATGGTCACCAAACAGGACAGTTATGTCTCCAAATGCTGGAAGGCATGGAGTTCTACACAGGGCTCCAAGCAGGAGACACAGTTGTAGCAACCCCATACACACTAAAGTGGAAATGCAGAACATTATCAGACAGAATTTGGGGGCTGGGGAGACGGTTCAGTGGGTAAAGAGCTTGCCATGCAAGCATGAGGACCTGAGTTCAGATCCCCAGCACCCATATAAAAGGCTGAGTGTGGCGATGGAGTCCTAATCCTAACTCTGAGGAGGCGGAAACAGGAGGATTCTTGGGGTTCAGTGGCCAACCAGGCTAATCCAGTCTGCAAGCTCCAGATTCAATGAGAGACCCTGTCTCTAAGAACAGGTGGAGAGTGACTGAGGAAGACACCTGACACTGACCCAAAGCCAGGCATGGTGGTGCATACCTTTAATCCCAGCACTCGGGAGGCAGAAGAAGGCTGAACTTTGTGAGTTCAAGACCAGCCAGCTGGGGTTACAGGGAGACCCTGTCTCAAAAAGACCTAAAACAAACAAAAAAAGATATGGGGGGGGTCTCATTATGTAGCCCAGGCTGGCTCCAACTCTCAATCCTCTGTCTTAGCACCCAAGTGTTATGATTATAGGCATGGGTTGCTATGCCTCCCTTTAAAATATTAAAAGATAGATAAAGAAACAAAGGGCCCTTGAGATGGCTCAGCCAGTTAAGGCACTTTCCCCACAAGCCTTGGTGACCTGCGTTCAAACCCTAGAACCCATGTAAAGGTGGAAGGAGAGAGCCAGCTCCACAAAGCTGTCTTCTGACTTCCACACACGCACTGTGGCACATGCACCCACCCACACATATCATGAATATTCACACAATAAAAATTTTAAAAGGAAAAGAAACTGCTTAAGAAAGACTAAAATTAGACACATGCAAGAGTTGAATTAAGATAGAATAAATGCTGAAAATATAATGGAACCATATCTTCATGGGTGGAAGGAAAACAGCTAAACTCTTCCTTTCAGAGGTCAGTACAGGGCTGGAGAGAGGGCTCAAGGGTTAAGGGCACTGGCTGCTCTTGCATAGGACCAAGGTTCAATTCCTAGCACCCACATGGCTGCTCACAACTGCCTGTAACTCCAACTCCAGAGGATCTGATGCTTCTTCTGGCCTCCACTGACATTGCACTCATATACACACACAGACACACACACACAGACACACACACACACACACACACACACACACACACACGTATGTAATTTAAAATAAAAACAAAATCTTTCAAAAAGAAAAGATCAGGTCAGTGTCTAGGGAAATGGCTCAGCAGGTAGGAGCGCTTGCTGCACAAGCATGAGGACTTGAGTTTGAACCTGCAGCACCTACATAAAAGCTGTGCATGGCTGTGAATGATTGTAACCCCAACATTGGGAGTAGAGACAGGCAGATGCTGGGAACTCACTGGCCAGCCAGCCTAGCATAAACATCAAGCTCCATATTCAGTGAAATGCCCTGTCTCAAGAGAACACAACAGAAAGGGATAGAACAGGACACTGACATCCTCAGGCCTCTGCAGATACACGCCCCCAACATACACACACACACACACACACACACACACACACACACACAGCAGCAGCAGCAGCAGCAGCAGCAGCACAGAGGGACACATTCTCTGACAACAAGTCCAGGAGGTGGTCATCATACAGCTGGACAACCACTCTAGAATGACATCAGTCACAGTGAGGGAGTGGTGCCACAAATAATGATTAAGAAAAACAAAACAAAGCAAAACAAAAATACTGGTAAGAAAAAGCACATGGCTCAGTCAGGATAAACACAGATTAGAAATGCAAATTACAGCACAGCGTGAGTTAGGAAATAACATGGCTGGGGCCAAAGTAAAACAAGTGACAAAGTAAGAGGCTGGAGGTAGAGACATGGAAGCCAAGGCAGGTCAAGACACTGTGCTCACCAAAAAAGGAGTGTGGGGGGGGTCAACCTGTACAGTTGGTTCTCATCTTCCCCATATGAGTTCCAGGAACTCAGGTCATCAAGCCTGGTGGCAAGTGTCTTTACCCACCAAGCCATCACATTGTCTCCAGTCCTTGGATTTTTGAAATGGGATCTCACTGCATAGCCCAAGCTAGTCTGGAACGCAATATATAGCCCAGGTTGGTCTAGAACTTGAGCTCTTCTTCCAAGTTCTGGGATCACAGGTGTGTACCACCATGCCCAACTCTTACTGTCCCATATGAAAATAATTGTTTATCCAACCTGCTTATCCATATTAATGTACTATCCATGTTGTTTTCCATGTACCATGCCAAGTGTCTTTCTTTTTTACACCTTCCTGTCTATTTGGATTTTAGAAACTGCCCCTAGGTGCTACAAAGTTAAAATACTGACACCTCAGGAGGGGAAATAAGTCAGTTGGTAAAGTGCTTGTAATACAAGCATAAGGACTTGAGTTCTGAGTTCGATCCCCAGAACTCACATTAAAAACAAAACAAACAACAACAACAACAACAACAACAACAACAACAACAAAACCAAGGCATGGTGGCATGCCTGTAATCCCAGTACTGAGAAGGGTAGACAGGCAGATTTCTGGGGCTTGCTGGCTATCCAGCCTAGTCTTCTTAGTGAGTCCCAGGTCAATGAGAGACCCTGTCTCAAAAAAGTAGAGACAAGCAAGATGACTCAGCAAGTAAAGGTGCTTGCTGCTAAGCCTGATGACCCAAGTTTGATGCCCCGGACTGCCAGACTCCCATGGTGGAAGGAGAGAACTGACTCCCAAAGGTTGCCCTCTGACCTACCCACTCTTAACTGCTGAGCCATCTCTCCAGTCCCAGAAAATGATTTTAGAGAGAAAAAAAAACTAAGAGGATAAGGAGGAACATTACTTTAAACGGAGCTCCCCAGGGCTGGCGAGATGGCTCAGTGGGTAAAGGTGTTTGCCACCAAGCCTGACAACCTGAGTTCCATCCCAAGACCCACATGGAGGAAAGCGAGAACCAACTCCCACAAGTTGTCCTCTAACCTCCACACCTGCACTGTGGCACTTGCACACAGAGAAAGAAAGAAAGAATGAAAGAAAGAAAGAGAGAGAGAGAGAGGGAGGGAGGGAGGGAGGGAAGGAGGGAGGGAAGGAAGGAAGGAAGAAAAGAAAGAGAGAGGAAAGAAAAAGAAAGAAAGAAAGAAAGAGAGAGAGAGGGAGGGAGGGAGCGAGGGAAGGAGGGAGGGAAGGAAGGAAGAAAAGAAAGAGAGAGGAAAGAAAAAGAAAGAAAGAAAGAAAAGTATGT